>NC_089593.1:68087630-68408823 GCF_019320115.1 Miscanthus floridulus
ATGCTCTGGGCCCTTTGGGATCGTCACCATCATGATCTATTGTGTTGCCAGCATTGAGTGCGTAGGGGGCTGAGTCCGGATTACAGAAACTCTTGCTCGTATTTTTGACACTGGCGTACTTCTTCATGGCATGAGAAACGGCGCCCGTCAATATGACGTCGCGCGTCTTAGAGATTGTTGATGTGCGCTCAGACATCTTGGTCGACTTCTTGGTCGTGTTGGCGAGGGTAGTCGATGCGGCTCCCCCTAGCTCCCCCTGGAGGGGTAATCCCTCATCATGGTGCTGGTCGACGAAACGGCTTCTGCTGGGGCAGTGATTAGATCTTGGCACAGCGGATCGGCGAATTGAGCTCATCGAGTAGAAGGTCTCTGATCCTGGCAGATCACGTTGACCTGATAGTGTGCCGCTTTAAGCATGGCGGTGACCTTAGCGACCTCTAGTGTTTGCTCGAGCCGGGCGAGCTCATTAGCAGCCATGGCCAAATTGGCGATTAGGGTCTTGTAGATGTCGTGGCCGTCAACACGGACAAATTCATCATCGAGGTTGCGTTGGAGTGGGTGTGGCCTCCCTTGCGATTCGACCTGCTCATTGCGAGCAGCCTCGGCTAGCACAATGGCAGCCTCGTTTGCTCAGCGCTGCGCATGGTTGGCATTCCTGTTGACACGAGCAGCGCGGTCCTCGTCGGTTTCCCCGTCCCATGGGGGCTGTCGACGCTGACATTGAAAATTCTACCTCCACAGAATGGTGGGAAAGGAGGTTGTACGGCGGTGGTTTCAGCGACAGTCTCCATAGAGCCCTGGGACTTGGAGTCTGGATTTTCCTCTAGGATGGTTTGGAGGGATGCTTCGGGGCATCGGCCGATGTGTAGCATGTTGACAGCTGGCCAGAGCTGGTCGGTGAAAGGATAGATGCCTCCCGCCTGGTCAGCGAATTTGCCCCTTAGGGCATCTTGATAGGTGGCGGCGACGCTGGTGAGCCCAAAGGGTAGGGTTGTAACCCCTAGAGTTTCCTAATCAGTCTCCGATAGATCTGAATCGAAGGGTAGTTGGCGCTGAACCAGAGTGGTCAGAGCCGATTCTGCGATGGAGAGACAATCGGCGAGCTTTTGGCCAACCTAATCGATGGATGTAATCAGATTGTCATTGTTGATCTGCCTCCTTGGGTAGCGAGGAAGCGGGTGGCAAATTGTTGGTGAAGACGACCTCGGAGGTGGTTCCGAGATCGGATCTGCAGTTGCAGGTGTTGGGGTGATCGGCATAGAATTGATCTGCACCATCTTGGTGAGCTCTCCATCTTCATCAGTGTTGATGACCCAGGAGATCGATCTGACTGTGAAGATCTGGTCAGGCTATGGGAGGGATGAAGAGCCTGCAAAACATACCATCTTGTTAGACATGGGAACAGCACGCAGACCCCTACTTGGCACACCAACTGTCGATAGAATATCGTCGGCAGTCCTTCAAGGGGTATCCCACGAAGGTAGATTGATCGGCAGAGGTGCGCATAATCAAGAACAAGAAGGCAATAGAGACATAAGAGTTAGACAGGTTCGGACCGTCAGCGTGACATAATACCCTACTCCTGTGGCCTGTTGGATTGTATTGGCTTCGTATGAAATTGCATGTGTTTGGAGGGGGTCCCTGCCCGCCTTATATAGTCTAGGGGGTAGGGTTACAAGTCGGTTAGATAACCGGAAAGTTAATAGATTACAGGAATCATGAGATCGATCGTATCCTAATAGATCTCGTAGTATCTTCAGGATATCTTCCTGATGTCTTGCGGGGCATGTCGAGCAGTGCCGTACTCCATAAGGCTTCGTCTTGTGGGCTGGACCGCCCCTGGGAGCGCAACCCATGTAGTCTGCCATGGGTATCCGGGGTCATACCCCCCATATGTAATCAATCTTGTATCCCTTCAGTTTAGGGAATACACACAAAGTCGATTGTACCAAATTCGACTTTACTACTTTAAGCCATGTATTGACTTAAGCAATACATAATATGTGTTGTGATTTTATGTATGAGGGTTGGGTATGTGAACTCCTTCTCGGAAGCTTCACAAATACACCAAATCAAGTGATCATATAAATATGTGATCACTACATCTATCAACTATCAACTATAATGATAGATGCTTTTGTACTGCCAATCAAAAGATATTATCAGAAATTTATGACTTACTATGGAGAATAATTTGCATTGAAAATCAATGTCTAGGCTTTGTGTAAACCCCTTGTGCTACTAGCCTTGCTTTGATCTTACCACCACATTGTTCTCAATCCATTCTAGGACTAAAACACTTTTGTACACATAGTAAAGGTACCATAGGTGTTGGCATCACAGCCTAAAACACCTCTTTTCTGGTGAGTAAGACTATCTCTGCATGTATTACGTCACTCAACAAGTTCTAGTAATAGTGAGCAAAGCACTCTACCATGGTCTTATTGATTGGATAACTTGGAATGTTGTATACAGTTTATTCAAAGAAGTACGTGTCGACACATGTAGTCTTTCTATCATAAAATTCTCATGTCTATCAAAACTCAAAGTACCTAGAATGACTCATCGTGACTTCCCAAGACGAGATCAGGGCTTTCCAATATCCTAGCATCAGTATTTAGGTGCACCTCTGAGCTAGGTTTGTGGATGACATCCATCCATGGGTAATAACCAATATTTACCCACAAGGTGTCACCAACCATAGGTTGACCTGCATTTACTTCTTTAGAAGGAAACCTTCTATTGCTAGCATGAATAATCCTACTTTATGGCCATACTTCTCCCCATCTTACTTATAACTAGGAGTTGGGTGGTTTTACTTGGTACCACCACTCATTCAGGCACATACTTGCAACCGATTAACAAGTTCAATAGACACCTTAGTAATCAGTAAATGCATTTGGCAGTTATATTTGCAATATTATACAAATCAACAATTCTTTGAACTCAACATTTATTACATGATCCTTAGCTTGAAATGCGTTATGCATTCCAAATAACGTCCTGACATTATGTATGGTACATCAAACTTCATCTAATGCCTGGAAATGCTCATAATCAAAATGAAACCAGCATACGGGTCGTAATAGATCCTCCATAAGACATCTAAATACTTAACAATCGACGAAGATTGAAATCTCACATTGATCCCCAGTTTCCTATGTGTACCCATCAATGTATGCTATAGTGGTGAGATTGTACGTAGACAACGTACTCAATCTTACACAAATAGGAAATCTTCAATAGATTCCCAGTACTAAATGCATATAGGGAATATGCAGTTAATCTCAAGTTAGGAGTGTGTAAATCTGCCTGATGTAACACCCTAAAATTTGCTTCTTTTGAAATAGAGCTAAAATGATTTAATTTGTATTTTAGGATCATGAAAACATGGGGAATAATAAATTTTCATTAGATTAAAATTTATCTTAAGGTAGAAACGTGTTTGTTGCATTCATTGCCGCGGTCGCACCTTGTGTTTTCTATGTGCAAAATGTGTTTTTTAAAAGCGTTTAGGAGACGAATATCTATCTCAAAGGAATTTTCTAGCTTCTTTCTGGAATTTAATTCCTACCCTCCTTCACCTTAAACTTTATGTTCCAAGTTCCCAAAATCTTTCATGAGCTCCAAATACTTTATTTGGGTTCATCAAGTTCCAAAGTGTCCTCTGGGAATTTTCCCCCAAATTTTGGAGGTCTCGGAGTATTTTTCATATGGCTTAAATATCAATTCTAGATTTTTCTAGAATTATTTTATTCACAAAATTAATTAATTCCAAAAATAAATAATATATCTCATTTTCCAACCAACTCTCAAAAGCCCATGTGCAATAATCCTAAAATCTCAAAGGCCCATGCATTTATTTACTAATGGGCTTTAATGATTATTTAGGTCTATAGTAAATATGGAGGGGTGCAACATCAATTAGTACCATATTGCTAGTTGATGTAGACGTGGAGTTTTTCTCCTCCCTATAAATATGTACCAACCCCTTGACAAAGCGCATCAACACTACTGTAAGGGGAGCCCCTAGTTTAGGAAATCCCTCATGTAGTAAATGAGATTTTTCTCCACCTCTCGACGTCGTTGTCGCCGTCGCCGCCGCCCACTACCCGACACCCGGTAGACCCACCGTCGACCATAAGAAGGCCTTCTTCTCCTCTTATTCCCTATGCTCTCGGTCTCATCAAACCGTGGCCTCTAGGACCCAAACCAAGTGCTCCGGGGAGCTTCTCGCCGCCAGTAATGGAGCTCCGCCACGTCGGTTTTTCTTCTCTGGCCGATGACTCTCTCTTTCCCCCTCCTTTCTAATTTGGGCCATCTAGATTTAATCCAATGGTCTAAGATTGCCCGTACCCCTTTGCTGAGTTTATTTGCAAAAGAGCCCCTACAGTTTCGCGTAATATAACCCACAGTCCATGGCGTAGTTCCAGAATACGTTTCCTATTCCAAAAGCGTAGTTTCTTTCTAGTAGATTCAGAATACGTTTTCTTTTTAGAAAGCGTAAAATACCTCTGTTAGATTCAAATATGCTTTCTTCTTTTGAAAACGTAGTTTCTTTGGTTAGATCCAAAATACGCTTCATCTATTTATAGTTTGCCACTAGTCTTATTTAGGCCATAAAATCTTTGTTTTAACTCCATTTTGATCCATTCAAGTTGCGTTAGATTCGTAATTGAGTAATCTACATGTTCATCCTACTGCTAAATATATTTTCAACTTTTAAAATTTGAGGTTAGATTTAATCTATTATTTTATTAAAGGAAATCTTGTTTAGTTCATAACTTTTCATTATAGCTCTGATCAGAGTGCTTTTCGCGTCTGTGTGTTCATAGCGAGATGTAGATTCGTTTACAAACTTTCAACTTGATTTATGTTTGGAGTACTATTCTAATTTATATCTATTGTTTGCTTCGTGTATGATTGCGTGGATGCTTGTGTGGTGCTTTTTTATCATGTCCAGTCGGTGAGCATTGCGTTGGTGATATAAAAGAAATTGGTGATCTAGAAGAAGTCCTTTGGAGGTTACAATTCAATAGATGAACGATTTTAGTTTAAGGCAAGTATAGCTTGGGATCTTCCTTGTTGTCCTATACACCTTTAATCATTTAATTCATGCTGCATGTGTCTACCTTGACTACCACTAAGGATTTCCTAGTACTTTGTTACCTTGTACCTTGATACCTACAGGTTTATGCATTGGGTTGTATGATGCTAGTGCTCAAGCAAAACCATGATCTTATAACTTGACTAATGGAATATGCAATAAACATTAAAGATGCTTTTTAGCAACATGGAATCAGGGGGCTAGAGCATTGGGCTATTTTATGGTGCTCTAGATTCCTCTCCCTAAGGACTTATCTGTAAGCGAACATCCGGGACTTACAGTACAGCTGTGAGGGCTACATGGCTCTAGCTTTAGCTTAGTATGAGGACCTTTTCTAGCTTGTTAGTGGTTACCTTTATGGTGCAAGAGGGGCTCCGATAGGTATGATCTCGGCCTGCTAAGAGGGTGCACTTTTGTTTCTTGGTATTTTGTTAGTCACTCCTTACAGGGGGTTCATGCTTATTGATGGGTAAACCTTAGTGGCCCTAACTTGTTAGACGAACCTTTGAAAGGCTTCATAGTGAACCCTGCCGACCTTCCTTGGTAGTGGGTGAAGAGGTTGGCCACCTCGGGCGAAAGGGTAAATCACGACTCACAATGAAAGTGTACAACCTTTGTAGAGTGTAAAACTGGTATATCAGCCGTGCTCACGGTCACGAGCGGCCTTGGACCCTTACGAAATAGATGAAGAACACGGATGATACTGATGATGAAGATGCACACTAATGATTATTGTTTATGCTGTTCATTATTCATGTTTACCTGATCATGTGTTTATATGGGCTTGTGAATAAACTTGTTGCCACCCAATTGCTAAAAGATAACTTATTAAAAGCTAATCGTAGTTAACCAGTGTTAGCCTTTTGAGCCTCATGAACCCCATGTTATATTTGTTGAGTACGACGTGTACTTACGCTTGCTTTACTTTTTAAATCTTTGGAAAAATCTCAGATGGGTACCAGATTGCTAGTCTGGAGGAGTTAGGCTTCTGATCAACCAGTCAGTTGTCCTAGTGGATTGGAGTCTTCACCCGAAGATCGGAGTTGTCTATCTGTTGTTTGCTGTCTAAGGTTATATCCTTTATACTAAGTATGTTATATATTGAGTATTGTCTTTTGATATTACCCTTATTTGTAGCTATATGTGAGATTTGACTTCCTAGGCTCACATATGGTGCGTATCTGGTTTTGTTCTGAAAACCGGGTGCTACACCTGACCCCAACACGAAGTTGGCAAATAGCAATTCACTAACAATGGTCCTGCTATGACCTTGTCATACTTTATAGATTCTGTTTATCCTTTTGGATATGTAACTAAACTTTTGTTATACCAAACAATCATCATTGTAGGCACAGAAATTTAGTAATGTTTAGGATAATGGGCTCACAACATGAGCTATTATTTACCAAATGCATGGCTGAGTGTGGATACTTCACACACTCTAGATCATCTTATAGATGTATCTACATAACCATGAAATGTCTGAACTGTCCAAATAATCTTTGTATTGGAACCACACATATTCTCTTGAATATGATCGAGGAATCTAAGACATTCAATCTGATTTTAAGATAAGAGGGTCTTAAAATCTATTTCCTTATGGCACTTATCGTATCTATACTTTGAGAAAATCTTGACCAAAAGGATTGCCAATAATTTTTTGGCCTCATCCTATATAATGGCCAAGTTGTTCATTCCAAATCCGGAATGCATCAATAGTGTGAAAATTATCTTATACGCAACATGCTGTACGAGGATGGTTGTATGCATAATACAACCAAAATGAGACTTATCTTATTACTTTATATGTCATATCCAATGTCGTCTTTTTGTGTTTCTATATGAAAACACATTTGGATATCTCTATAATTTGGTAAGATATGAGTTGAATTAGGACATAATTAAATATCCTTAATTACTAACTCAGTATCCATAGAAAGAATGATGGTGGCAAAATAGGCCAAACTATTATTGCATCGCATCAGCGATGGGCAAAATTATTCCCTCGTCTTGTCATAAGAACCAGGAACATTTTGTTTCCCTAATTATAGAGTTTGTGGTACAACTATCCACTAGGCACATATCATTCCATATTGGAATGATTCCCGTACAATCTATATATGACAAGAGTTTAATGAGATTCTTGTCTAATGTATAGAAATCCATAAATATTGCTGAGTATCAAATACATCGACATAATACCCACAATAGTTATGTGTTGACAACACAAGTATTACAACATCTTCGATGGACATTATCACATATTATCAATGGACCATGAGATTATCTAAAATCTCAGTACAAATCATTCGAAGCATATGACAACACAAGCATATGTCCATCTATGTCATGTTCTCTTTATGGGAAAAGGAGAAGTGTTGTTATGTGATCCTATAAGATCCAACATAAACAACCAACCTCCTATGTAGCTTTATATTTTAAGATTGAAGCACCCTTCATATCTTATTTCTGTAGCTCCTGTTTCATCCCTTATAGAATGTTGATATAGATCAACTACAAATTTAAGAGTATGGCATTGTTTAGCTCTATGCTAAACACAACCACATATATGACATTACTCTTTGTCATTCTAGGGTTCACATTGCCATCGCACTCATATTGCACATTAGGCCTTTTTCTTTTACTAGTGGAAGCAACTTGTATGAACAATATGATCATAGTCTTCAATAGTTTGAAAAACTAGCGACATGATCCACTCATGATTAGCCTCAAGCTATATGAGTTCATTTATTATTCATAAAACTCCTAAAGAGTGAGCCACGAAGAATGTGCATTTCTTTCCACAAGATAATCTTATCGATGATCTTTATGGACATAGTACCTTAACTACAGTAAGGCACAATTTCCTTGGATCTATAACAAACAACCCATAATTGAGGTTCATTAAATTGTTCTATTAGGCCATAGAATACAAGCGCCTGATTTCAATTTTTTGGAGGTACGGAGTATCCACTTCTATTTCTGTAATTTTGGCAAGTGTGTTGTTTCTGTAAATGCCTGAAAAGGTACTACTCCTATATTTCAAAAAAGTAACAAAAACATGCGATCCCCTATAGTTTTTTTTTGAGCTACCATGGCTGACCGAGCAATGGGAGCATCATTTCTATGATTTTGTCAAAGATTGGATTGTTTCCGTAAATGCCTAAAAAGGTAAGAGTAAAAATGTTTTCTTTCTACTGAACCTTGTAAGGAGAATCGATGTGTGTTTTGGTTTCAATCTGTGAAGCTTTTGTGCGTAGATAAGTGATAGATAGCTCAAAAGGAACAAGCCAGTTTGGTACCGTTCATCCATTCATTTCCTTTCCTTTCTCTCTGAACTCTAAAGCGAAGATGGTTGCACAGCAAAAGTTCAGAGTTCACTTGAGGAGTGGTTTCTCATTTAGGACAGATCGATTACTGGGGAATGCCTAAAACCTCTAGTTTGGTTTTGGTGAATTGATGAAACCCTAAGTGCTAACCCGTTGCTCTAAGTGATCATGAGATAGGGTAGCACATTCCAAGTGGTGGAGCAAATGGTGAAGATCATGATGGTAGTGATGGCCATTATGAAGATCAAGTGCTCAGACTTGAAAAAGAAGAAAGAGAAAAACAAAAAGCTCAAGGCAAAGGTGATATCCATAGGAGCTCTTTGTTTTGGTGATCAAGACACCAAGTGGGTGTGATCACATTTAGGATAGATAGCCATACTATTAAGAGGGGTGAAACTTGTATCGAAATGCGGTTATCAAAGTGCTACTAGATGTTCTAATTCATTGCATATGCATTTAGATTCTAGTGAGTGCAAACACCCTTGAAAATGTTTGTGAAAATATGCTAACACACGTGCACAAGGTGATACACTTGGTGGTTGGCACATTTGAGCAAGGGTGGAGAAGTTGGAGATCAAACAGAGGAGTTTTTGATCGACCAGACTCTGCTCACACAGTGACCGGACGCTATCCTAGCGAGTCCGATCATCGTGGTAGAGTGGCTCAGTCTCGGCGATTGATCAGACGCCAGCATGAGGAGGTGATTGGACGCGTAGCTTTTGGGTCCGGTCAATGATGACATATGGTGACGTGGCAGCGCATAGCAAGGAGAAGGAGGAGCGGAAGCTAGGCGTGTCCGATCACCCATGATCGAACGCGTTCGATCATGAGAAACCTTCTCTGGTACCTTATAGGAGTCGATCGGACTCCACATTGGTGGAGCATCCAGTCGTTGAGCAGCGCGTCAGGTCAGCGTCTCGGCGGTGTTAGCGATCGCACGATCAGACTCCATGTGTCCGCGTCTGATCTCTGTGTGACGCGTCAGGTCATACATTAACCGCATGGGTGTTGGAAGCTAGCCGTTGGTGATTAGCAGCTCAGGTTCATACGCGAGGACATGTGGATGGCTAGCTGCAACCAGACGCTGGGGCTGGTGCATTCGGTCAGCACGACCAGTGCGTCCGGTTAGCCCGCAGGTGCTGAGTTTTGAGCCCAATGGCTATGTGGTCAGTTAGGGATCTATATAGACATGTTGGCTGGCTTGGGCTCACTCTCTTGGCCATTTTCATTGACATAACAAACTAGTGAGCAAAGCCAAAGCCCTCCCACTCATCTCCATCATTGATTCATCATCTTTGTGAGATTGGGAGTGACCTCAAGTGCATTGCTTGAGTGATTGCATCTAGAGGCACTTGATAATTGTGTTTCGCTGTGGGTTTTGCTTGTTTCTCTTGGTGGTTGCTGCCACCTAGATGGCTTGGTGTAGCAAGGATCACCAAGTAGAGGGTGGTGTTTGTCTCTGGCTCCGATCGTTGTGATTGTGAGGGGTTCTTGACCTTTCCCCGGCAGAGAGCCAAAATGTACTCTAGTGGATTGCTCGTGGCTTGTGGATCCTCATCTTATGTTGGTTGTGCGGCACCCGATTGCGGGTTAGGCATGTGATGCCTATAAGTGCGTGAACCTCCAAGTGAGTGAATTGCCACAATAGGGATTAGCTTGCCGGCAGCAAGTGAACCTCAGTGAAAAATCATTGTGTCATCTTGTCTCTAAGGAATTCATTTGGTATTCATTGTGATTGATTGGTCTTCACTTGCAACGGCGGTATAACTTACTACATCTCTTGTGTATTTACTTTCCTAGTGTAGCTAAGCTCTTTAGTGTAATTAGTTTTGAGAGCTAGCTTGTGTCTTGTCTAGTTTGGTTAGTGAGGCTCTTTAGTTAGTCTTTGAGAGCTCACTAACTTAGTGGTAGTGACCTAGCCTTGTGTGTGACATAGAGACTATAAAAACTAGAATTGTGGATAGGTGGCTTGCATTTTTTACTAGGCTAGTGCAAAACTTGCTTCGCCTCATATTTATCTAACCACTTGGCTCTAAGTGTTGTTTGTAGAAAATTTTATAGGCTATTCACCCCCTCCTCTAGCCATTAGGACCTTTCAAGTGGTATTAGAGCCATGGTCATCATGATTTGAGGCTTAACAACCTTCGGTGTCAAAATGGCTCAAATCAACAACACCAAGAAGCCACCCCAATTTGATGGGTCAAATTATCCATATTGGAAGGCAAAGATGACAACCAATATCAAGTCAATCAATAGAAAGGTATGGAAGGAGGTGGAGACCAAGATTGAGGTTGCAAATCCGAAAGCTCCCTCCGTGGCCAAAGAAGTGCTACTCCAAAACAATGACATTGCTCTTAGTGCTATTCATGATGCCATAGATGAGAGGACATTTGAGCAAATCAAGAACATTGAGATGGTTCATGAGGCATGAAAGAAGTGGGAGGAATCATTTGAGGGAACACAAGCGGTAAAGGGTGCCAAGGCATACATCCTCAAGGAGAAGTTTACTAGCTTGAAGATGAAGGAAGATGAGAGTGTGCCAGAGTTGTTCCATAGGCTTAAGTGCTTGTCAATGATCTGAAAGCACTTGGAGAAGAGATGAAGGACAAGGACTTCTCCCATAAGTTTTTGAGATGCTTACCATCAAGATTTTGCACATTAGTCACTATTCTAGTGAGAAGTGGTTTAGACACCATGACACCAAACCAAGTGTTAGGTAATGTGATGACTGATGACACATATAGAGATGATGATGAGAAGGAAGAAAAGAAGGAGAAGAAAGATGAGAAGAATAAGAGTGTGGCATTCAAAGCCACATCATCATCCAAGGGCAAGACAAAGAAAGAATCATCAAGTGAAGATGAAGACTCAAGCTTTGATGAGTTTGATGATGAGAAGTTGGCTCTCTTTGTGAAGAGGTTTGGCAAATTCATGGTGAAGAAGGGCTATCGTGCAAGAAGGTAGAAGTCATCATCCAAGAGCAAGGATAAAGCAAGAAGGTGCTTCAAGTGTGGTAGCAAGAATCATCTTGTTGCTCAATGCCCCTATAATAGTGAGAATGAAGATGATGACAAGAAAGGCAAGAAGAAGAACAAGAAGGAGAAGAAGAAGAAGAAGGACAAGATGACCTTCAAGAAGAAGAAGAAGGGTGGTTCATATGTGGTCACTTGGGATAGTGATGCTTCCTCAAGTGATGATGATGATAGTGATGATGACAAGACCACCAAGAAGAAGGCTCTTGCAAGCATTGCCATTAATGTGAAGCTTTCTTTCTTCGATACTCCATCAACTTGCTTCATGGATAAGGCCACTAAGGTACAAACTTGTGATGATGGATGTGATGAGGAACATGATAATGAAAGTGAAAGTGATGATGATGATGATGATGAACCCACTAAAGATGAACTAATTGACATGTTGGAAGATGCTAAAGAACATTTTGACATCAATAGAAGGGAATGTAAAGACTTGTGTAAGGAACTAAAAGTCCTTAAGCAAGCCTTTAATGAGCTTAATGCATCTCATGAGAGGCTAGAGGAAGCCCATGAGAAGCTTGGCAAGACTCACAAGAAGTTTGAAAAGGCTCATTCACTCTTGTTGAGCAAAATGAGAAAGTGGTAGTAACATGTGACATAGGCTTAACATGTGACATAATTGATGAATTTTCTATATGTCTATTGTTGTTGCTCCTGCTAACCCTTCTTGTAGCATATCATCCACTTCCACTTTACCTATGAGTGATGGTTTAACTTATGATGCATCACTTATGATTGAGAATGAGACCTTAAAGAAGGAGGTCAATGAGCTCACTCGCGCCTTAGACAATGCCTATGTTGGTGAGGGCCGCTTGCTAAAGATTTTATCTCAACAAAGAGGGATTGGGCTATTCCCCCCAAGAAAGGCAAGGTGGCCTTTGCAACTCACAAGACTAGTTTTGTGAAGGGCAATGGTCAGTTTTGTAATAGATGCAAGCAAGTTGGGCATGTAGAGCAATATTGTAAGAACAAGTGCAAGAACACTAATGTATCCTCACTTAAGTTTGACTCTTGTTATTTGCTCACCAAGGGTGTTAATGGGGTGCATGCTAAGTTTGTTGGTACTCCAATTTTGGGCTCAAAGAAGAAAGCCATTTGGGTGCCAAAGTGCTTAGTCACTAATCTTTAAGTAGCCAAGCAAGTTTGGGTACCTAAAAAGAATTGGTCTTCTTTTGTAGGTCAATTACAAAGCCGGAGGAAGGCATTGGGTTTTTGATAGTGGGCGCACTCAACACATGACCGGTGATGCAAGAATGTTCAACTTAATCAATACCAATGATAGAAATGGTTATGATAGTATTACATTTGGTGATAATGGCAAAGGCAAAGTCTAAGGGCTTGGTAAGATTGCAATATCCAATAACTTGAGCATATCCTATGTGTTGCTGGTAGAAAGCTTGAACTTTAATTTGGTATCCGTGGCTCAATTGTATGATCTTGGATTCAAGTGCATATTTGGAGTAGATGATGTAGAAATCAGAAGTGTAGATGGCTCAAATTTGATCTTCAAAGGCTTTAGATATGAGAATCTATACTTGACTGATTTCAATGCTAGTGAAACTCAATTGTCAACATACTTGTTCACTAAGTCTAGTATGGGTTGGTTATGGCATAGAAGGCTTGGTTATGTTGGAATGAAATAATTGAATAGATTGATTAAGCATGATCTAGTTAGAGGCTTGAAAGATGTGGTATTTGAGAAGGACAAACTTTGTAGCTCTTGTCAAGCCAGCAAACAAGTTGGAAACACCCATCCTAAAAAGAGCATAATGAGCACTAGCAAAGTATTTAAGTTGTTGCACATGGACTTGTTTGGGCCAACACAATACACTAGCATCGGTGGAAACAAATATAACTTTGTGATAGTGGATGACTATACTAGATACACTTGGGCATTCTTTCTAGTGGACAAGAGTGATGTGTTTATGACATTCAAATCATTTGTCAAGGGCATATACATTGAGTTTGAAACAACCATCAAGAGAGTTAGAAGTGCAATGGTAGTGAGTTCAAGAACACTAGAATTGATGAGTTATGTGATGAATTTGGAATTAGACATCAATTCTCAGCCAAGTACACTCCACAATCAAATGACCTTGTTGAGAGGAAGAATAGAACACTTATTGACATGGCAAGGTCTATGCTTAGTGAGTACAATGTGAGTCAATCCTTTTGGGCTGAAGCAATCAACATGGCTTGCTATTATAGCAACCGACTCTATTTTCACCCATTGAAAGAGAAGACACCTTATGAGCTCTTGAATGGTAGAAAGCTCAACATTGCATATTTTTGGGTCTTTGGTTGCAAATGCTACATATTGAAGAAAGGCACTAGATTGAGCAAGTTTGACAAGAAATGTGATGAAGGATTCTTGCTTGGTTATTCCACTACAAGCAAAGCATATAGAGTTTGGAATTTGGTAAGTGCTATTCTTGAGGAAGTTCATGATTGTTGGTATAAATTAATGCACACAGAATAATCCACAAGCGCACGGATATTATACCGATGTAGCACTTCATCGGGAGTACCTAGTTTTATATCAAACTCGAGGAAACATGTGTGAAAATAACCAAATCTAACTTAACCCAACTTCACAATCGATCCTAGATAATAGGAGCGTAGAGGAGATCATAGAGGTCTTCTAGTTCTAACTTCGGTAAGCTTTGTCTTCTATTGTTTAATTCTAGGGATATTACTAAAGAAAACAAAGGCAGAGTATGTTTTCTATAGAAATAATGTCCTGCTAGGCCTACTAACGGGAGGTGGACTATAAAGGATTCAACGAGGCTATAAGAGTCACCCTCACAAGCTATCACCGATCCAGAAAGTAGGGTACATCCATGTGTAACCGAGTCTAATCACCACGCTTACACTACGAATACTACTTTAACCCAAGAGCTACAAGGATTAAAGTACTCAAAGAGAGTCACAAACCTGAAGAATAATATGAACAAGATGCTTACTTGAATTAGAAGTCGATTACCAGAAAAATCTCAGAAGCAAGCTCAAGAAGAACTTGATTTCGCCAGGGTACAAGTCATAGAGAGAGCACCGATAGGCCGGCACTTTCTCTAAACTCTTCCCTCTGACTCTATCTCTCTATTTCTAATACAAGACTAGGTCCTATTGAGGACTAATCTTCTCTTGATTGCTAGCTCTGATCCTGATGAAAATATGGATTAGGGTTTCTGGCCCTCAGGCTCTTAGGATCAAATGCATGGTTTTTTCTAGAGGAGGGTACAGGCAGGTATATATAGGCCCCTTGAAGCATCCTAGACCCTCGGATCAAACTGACATGAATAAACGGCGTAGATGCAATCTAGGAGGTGGTGGACAACCGACGTAGGAAGTTGGAGGCTGACTGGTGGGCCCAGGGACCAGCCAGCCTGCATGTGGGACCGGCCGCTCTCACATGTCAGTGGTTCGGGTTCCGCTTCGGTGGAGAGCCTCCAGGAGTCTTCTAGAGTCCTACCACATTGTTTATCTTGTGGAATTATGTGATTTCCTTTGACGAATAGGTCCTCATTGCCGGTTTTCTGATTAAATCCTGCTAAAAATACAGATTCACTAAAACTCGTGGAATTTTGTCAGTTAAAACACCTAAGTCTATGTTGGTGATCCATTTTAGTCATTTATGCAAGGTATATTGATGGTTTGTGAAGATTGTTAACTACCTTCAACAAACTCCCCAACACTTAGGCTTTTACTCGTTCTCGATAAAAGGATGGATTACTCAAGACATAACCTTAGGACAAGTCATCAATATAAAACCATTCCATATCATACATGCACTGCGGGATTCAAAGTGTCTACCATGAAACTTCGGGCGGTTGAAGAATAGTACAGTTTGAAATAGATCACCTTTTTCCTTCAGTCAAGTCAATTGGAGAAACGTTTTAAGATTTTTGAAAAACAAAACATAGCTTACCTTCTCCTTTTGTGATATTATCAAATTACTCTATATATGTGGTATTTTTGTGTAACACCCTAAAATTTGCATAACTTTGAAATAGGAGAAAATGATTAATTATGCATTTTTGTGTGCATTTGAATTTAGGAAAATAATAATTTTATTAAATTAAAATCAAATGTAGGTTCACAATCATGTGTGTGCATCCATGCTGCTGCATATCTTTTTGTATTGCTTGATTTGAAATCAGATTCCAAGTTGAATTGAATTTGCATTCAAAATTGATTTTGAAATTGCTTTGGAAAATTTGGAAAAGGAAAACGAAATTCCCTTTCTCCCTTTCCTTTTGGCCTGGTTGGCCTACTTCTGCCCATGGCCCGCTCCTTCCGCCGGCCCATCCCCTTCGGCTTGCACTCTCGTGGGCTGTCCCTCTCCTCCCGCCTAGGCCTACGCCCCACGCCTCCCTTCCCGCAGCGGCCCAGCAAGGCAGCCGGCCTAGCTCCGCATGCCGCACCACGCCTTCGTCCTGCTGACCATCCTGGCCCACTGGTCAGGGTTATCCACTTCCTCGTGTCATGTCCTAGTCGAAGACTACGCCGATGCCATCCGTGTTCGCTCCCGCTATGCTTCGTGCGCCGTGCTGCCCAAGCATCCGCGTCTCATAAATAACAGATGCCCCGTGCCCGCTACCTCCAATCCCAGCTCCAGCGTCACAGGTTCCACCTTGCATAGAGTTCGCCGAGCCACCGCTGTAGCCTAAGCGCCGTCGTGCATCATCCCACGTCGGCCATCGACGTCACACCTTCTCCACCCATGAAAAGCTTTCTCGTGAGATCCCCATCCCCTCCTCTCTCTCCTTGTGTCACCGGTGAGTCAAACCGTGCTCTATAGGCCAAGAACCAAGAGCTCCAGTGAGTCTTCTATGGCACCACCACGGTTACCTCGCCGTCGGTCCTGTTCCAGCTGGCCATGTTTTTTTTTTCTCACCCGCCCGATCCAATCAAGGCCATCCAAATCTAATCCGACGGCTCATATCGAAGGATACCCCTTCGCTGCGAGTTTTGCAAAAAACCCCTTATAAGTATTTAAGTCTTAACCCATGGTCCAAAGCGTCTTTTCTGGATTTCATCTTCTTCTTCTGAAAGCGTACTTTCGTTCGGTTAGATTGAAAATACGTTTTCAGCTATTTACAGTTTTGCCACTAGATTTGTTTTAGCCATAAAATCTTCGTTTTAACTCTGATTTGATCCGTTCAACTTGTGTTAGGTTCATAATTTCATAATCTACATGTTCATATTACTGTTAAGTAGGTTTTCAGCTTTTAAAATTCGAGGTTAGATTTAATCTATTACTTTACTATAGGAAATCTTGTTTAATTCATAACTTCTTTGTTTTAGCTCTGATTTTTGTGATCTTCGCGTCTGTGTGTTCATAGTGAGATGTGGATTTGTTTTTCAAACTTTTCATCTTGATTTTATGCTGTTGGTGTACTATTTAATCTATAGCTCTTGTTTGCTATGCATGATTGCTCCTGGATGCTTGTTTGTTGCTGTGAATATCGAGTATATACGATGAGCAGTTCGTGGGAGACCAAGAGTATTACTTTGATGTGCCAGATCAGCAGGAGTACTTTGCTCAAGGCAAGTATAGCACGGGATCATCCTTGTTTCCTATTCACTTTAATACATTAAATTCATGTTGCATGTGTCACCTTGATAGGAATTCCCTAGAATTGAACTTATACCTTGTCACCTATGGGATATGCATTGGGTAGCTTTGCTAGAGCTCAATTAAACCATGATCTTGTAACTTGACTAATGGTATATGCAATAAACATTAAAATATGACTTTTTTAGCAACTTGGAAACAGGGGGCTGGAGTATTTAGCTACTTTCTAAATGCTTTAGATTCCTCTCCCTAAGGACTTATCTATAAGTGATCATCTAGGACTTACAGTACAGCTGTGAGGGCTACATGGCTCTGGATTTAGTTCAGTATGAGGACCTTTTCTAGCTTGGTAGTGGTTACCTTTATGGCACAAGAGGGGCTCCGACAGGTATGATCTCGGTCTGCCAAGAGGGTGCACTTTATTTTCTTGGTATTTTGTTAGTCACTCCTTGGAGGGGGGTTCATGCTTATTAATGGGGAAACCTTAGCGGCCCTAACTTGTTAGACGAACCTTTGAAAGGGTTCATAGTGAACCCTACCGACCTTCCTTAGTAGTGGGTCAAGAGGTTGGCCGCCTTGGGCGAAAGGGTAAATCATGACTCACAGTGAAAATGTACAACCTCTATAAAGTGTAAAACTGGTATATCAGCCATGCTCACGGTCACAAGCGGCCTTAGAACATTTACGAAATAGATGAACACTAAGAATTATCTGTTTATGCTATTCATTATTCATGTTTACATTGATCATGTGTTCTGCATTGAGAATTGAAACAATTTGTTGCTACTCTTATGCTAAAATTGTGACAACTAAAAGCTGACTGTTGTTAAACATGTGTCAAGCCTTTTGAGCCTCATGAACCCCATGTTACACTTGTTGAGTATGACATGTACTTACGCTTGTTTATTTTCATTATTTGGATAAAAATCCTAGATGGGTAACAGATGGCTTTGGTAATGATGATTTCCCTGAGGATAAATAGACTTGTGGTCAACCAGTTGACGTCCCTGTGATATGGAGCTTCCACAAGAGATATTTTCTTTATACTTTCGCTTCATTTATGTGAAGACTCTGTCTTATTCGTGATGTAATAAACACTTGTGATGATACTATTCATAATTTGTCGGCTTATGTGTGTGACTGATCTCTCGGCGCACATAAGATTTTGCATCCCATTTTTTCCTTAAAATTGGGTGTGACATTTTGGATCCTCACCAAGGCATTGATGACTTTGCCTTCTTTTTGCCTACTTCTAAAACTTTATGTGGAGCTCAGGTAGGGATGAATGAGAGAACATACTTGTATTGCATATATTATAAAGTCAAAACAAGGAACCAAGGAGAAAAATGTCATACTCTTAGATCAAGATGTGCATGTGTGTGGATATATATATGGTGGCTATCCTAATTCTACTATGCTCCTTAAAACATACCTCTGTTGATTGAAACTCTTGGAGCATTTATCCTAACAAACTTATTTTTGTATCTATTCCCGATGTAGGAGTAGAACTTTTTGGGTGGATGGAAAACATGTTGTTGTGTACCCCCAGTAGGAGTAGCAAATATATGTGGAGTGTTCGTGATCTTGATCTTGAGAGAATGATAAATTTCTCAACAAGGGTCACAAGGTTTGACCAAACTCAATGTAGTAGCAAGTAGTATATGTAGAAGGTTTCTCCTAATCTATCATATTTGGCTCTAGTAGGACATTGCTTACCACAAAGGAGAGGTGTAGCTATTCTTTCAACTTTTTGAAATAAAATTCTCTAATAACAATGCATCAAGAATCAAGTTCTCATTATTCTACTATATATCATTCCACAACAACTTAAGTAACAAGGGGTCCCTAATAATAAGTTCCCAATAGTAGCATGACTTCTAAGAAAAGTATTATGTGAGTCTATCCTTTAGTCATGACTAAAATAATCTTTTCTCAGGTTTTAAGTTGTTTTATCAAAGGATTTTCAATTTAGTTTGAGACAGAAAGTATAATATATGGAAATAGAACATATGGGCCGCAAACCTAACCGTGGATGAAGCACGAGGCTAGGAGCCACTGTGGTGGGCTGGCCAGCCCATTGGGGAGACCGGGCGGCCTAGCCCGAAGTCCATTCGGGTCCAGCTTTGGTCAACATGGTTTTTGGTCCATTACTTCCTGAATTTTATGATTTTTATGATCGAATTCTGTTCTATTATCATGGTGTGCTTCCCCCACACTTGTTTCCTGTTTACCTTTATGCACAACATGTGGAGACAAACACATATCCAAAAAGAAATAGAGAGCAAGTAACAAGACTCCATTAACATCATAAGGCACTTTATTTCACAATCAAAACTAAGCACAAACTCTTTGACTAGTTATCACAAACTTCAACCACTCTAGCAATCTGAGCTAAACGATTAACCTAAACATACGATCTTAAACACTTGACCTAACCACTTGTGCCTTATCATAACCTATCTCACTCTTACTTCCTAGGCTTGGTAACATAACGATTTAAGACATTTACATCATGTTGTAGGTTCTTGCGATGAACGTGTTCTTCGTCAATCCTCTGTTCTAAGGTATTAACAAAATCTGTAAGATCTTCAATCTTCTTCTGTAGGAGTGCCATGGTCATCCGTGGGTGCTTCTCTTCATTCTCTATAACTGGTGGCACCCTCCTCTTCTTCTACTTGGGAGGAACAACCTTGATCTGCTCCGGCATAGCCCGAACTCCATGAATGGTTGTACATGGGGGACCAACTTATACTTCGCACATGTAACATCTCTAAACTTATTGGTCTTCACTCCGGTCAACACCTCGTGCCCCTTTGGAGGAAGGAGGTTGATTTCCTTCATCACCATGATCAACTTTAGGACATCTAGCTGAGGCTCTTGCTGACATGGCTTGTCTTCAAAAATTAGACATGGAGGCGGTGGAGCGATCACCGAACGATGGATAGCTTGGGTGAAATAGGATTGGCTTTGATGAATAGGAGCTATCTCTTTTGGAGGAACGACGCTCAGTGCAAGCGTGTCGGGCTTCTTGTTTAGATCAAATCCGAAGGGGACGATCTCTCTACCGGCCATTGGAACTAAGGAGGAGGAGAGCTTTGCTGCTGTTGGAGATGGAATGCTTTGATGGGATGGCTCTAGAGGTAGGCAGGGGCTCGTTTATATAGGGGGAAAACTTGTAGCAGGGGTTAAGATGTATCCATTAAGGGTCTCGTTACGAAAGAATATGCGAATGCGGCGAAAAACTATGGGATTGTGGAGGGAAGGTTCTAGAATACACGAGAGAATTGACCGAATGCAAGGTGGTTGACAGTGGGGCCGGCCGGTCTGGAGGTGGGACCAGCTGGTCCCACATGGTGTCCTTCCACGGAGATTTTTCTCATGACGGTTTCTAATCCCTATCTAATCCCGAAAACAATATTTATCCGTTACAAAACATAAAGAAGATGGAAGTGGTGTACAGATCTATGGTAAAATCAGAAAATCTACCTCATCCAAATCCTCAGGTGGTTTTTTAGGTTCTAGAAAGATATTGAGATGGTGGCCATTTACCTTGAATAACGTACCTTCATCATTTTGAAGTGTTACCGCTCCATGTGATGAAGCGCTTATCACCTTGAATGGTCCTTCCCATTTGTTTCGAAGTTTTACGTGCCTGAATAATTTAACCCTAGAATTTGTAACACCTCTAGTGTTACGAGCTCGCTTAGCACCAAAGTTAAGGCCTAAGAGAAATCAGTCAACCAAATTTTTGGGTTTTGAAAACCTAATACGCACATGAAGTAATAAGTGAATCCTATGTGACTCACTTTTGTGGACTCAAATAAACATCCAGGGTAACTCACTCAGTGCGTGAAGTATTTAAAAATGTCCGATAATGATTGTAGCAAATAAATAATGAATGGCTTGTTCTATTAGATTAAGCATGAAAAACAATTTTTATAAAAATTTTTAAAGTATAACTCGTATTTATTACTTGAATAAAAATTGGAGTGCAAGTTTAGTAGAGGAAAATGCAACTTTTGTTTTGGTGAGTAGAAATTGTTCAATAGTATATTTGATAGCTCATAAATTGAATCCAAAATTAAACTCGAACTTTTCATGAATCAGCAGGAAGTTGAAATTATAGTTAGAATACTATTTTGACGAATTATATTGAACAAAATAGTTAAAGTGTGCTTAAGTATTTCGCTCCTATGGGTTAATATGCAGTATGGGCTATGTCATGATATGCTTGTTAGTTGAAATCGACAAGGTTTAGACCTTTTAAAAATTAAGGCAAACGCACTAGTGGATGTTTGTTCAAAACTAAAATATATGATTTTCTAAGTATGGAAAGGTGGTAGACAATGCAATCTTGACATTTGATTCCTAACAGAAATGTTTAGACACTAGCCGCATGTTTTGGTATGGTTGATTGCATCGAAGTGAGCATTTGAGAATGGTATAGGTCGTAGTGGTGTTGGGTGTTATGTTGCTCTCTTAAAAATTGCTCAAACTTCGTAAGAACGCGCTGTGAACTATGTGGTTGGTGCTCTATTCACAAGCCGCCGTTTCCACGATGAACGGATCTTGGCACTCGTTGATCTTCCTCCTCAGTGGCTCGTTGATCATAACCATGGTTTTGCTAGGAACTAGGTAGCATGAACTATGGATGGGGATGAGCGGTTGAGCCTTAGGTGGGGTAATTAGTCATTTTTGTTGAGCTTTAAAATTCGTGCGTGTAGTCGTTTCGGCCAGTAGGATTCCATGGTCGTGGTCACCATGCGAGCATGGCGCCATGGCTGCCCGACCACTCCTAGCTGTGGCCGCTGCTCCGCTGGCTAGCTTCACTGGCAGCTAGCCGCAGATCGGGCCAGGGTGGGCCACGCTCGTCTCTATGGGACCGGGCTGGGGTCACCGCTGGCGAGGCCGTGAGCGGGCCGAGCCGACGCTGTGGCAGCCGCCGTCTAGCTGATGTGGCACTTGTTCCGCTGCTTGAGCCACCTACGCAACAAGACATTGCCTGCTTCTGTAGTCACGTCGCACTTACGACCTAGTCACGATGTCACGGTCCTCTCTCGTGTCGCATTGTGCCTTGGCTCCGCGCAGCAGCTTAGCGCGTGGCCTCTGTTTCACTGCTGCCGATCGAGTCCGCCTGGACGAGCCGTCCCATCCTAGTACCTCATGACCGCACGCACATCCTCACGTATTTATTGTGGCCTCGGCCGGGGCTGGCCGAGCCACGTATAGCCATTGTCGCCTGCCTTGTCTCCATTAGAGCCACACCATTTTTGGGATTTCACACCATCCGTAGCCCGCCCTTCGCTTCAGCACTCTAGCAGTTAGATATAGCAACGAGCTAGCAATCTGACCCCCTTCCTGACGTTGGCAAGCCCTACTGGCCGACAATTTGGTGCTTCGCTCACTGCGGGCTATGAGCG
Source organism: Miscanthus floridulus (assembly GCF_019320115.1). Taxonomy (NCBI): domain Eukaryota; kingdom Viridiplantae; phylum Streptophyta; class Magnoliopsida; order Poales; family Poaceae; genus Miscanthus; species Miscanthus floridulus. The sequence goes on from NC_089593.1 coordinate 68,110,100, forward strand.
TTGTCGTAGCTGGTCAGAGGTAGGTAAGGCCCGAGGGTTCAATTGCTTGCGATCCCGAACTCGATTTGACTTCCCCTATTTGGTGCTCGTGTTGTTATGGCTAGAGCATTCATCGATGGCGTGGTGACGTGCTGGTGTCTACGACAGAGGACCGTCGTCCCGCTCGGTCGCACGTGGCTAGACCGCCACTGTGTTTCTCTGCTTCAATCTCTAGAGCAACGGACACCATGCAGAGCCACTGATACTCATCCACCGTTTGTACTCCACTAAACACACATAGTTTCGTCGGAACAGGTTCGCCGCCGACACTGTTCGCCGCCCACCGTGGCAGACCACGATAGGGCATCGCCGAGTGCCCAACCACCGCCCATCGCTGTGGGTTTAGTCATCGATGGTGGTCGATCCGTTAGTGCCATCACAGGAGGTCTAGTGCGTCCGGCATAACCGCCATCGCCGTCGGTGTGCCGCGCCGCCGCGCATGGGCGAGCCGAGGACTGCCCCATTGCAAAGGCAACACATTCAAGGGACTTTAATACAAAATGTAAGTCTGCAGTAATAGTGCTCTGTTGCTTTGCCTGACTATCCTAAAAACTGAGTCCTCTTTTGCAAAAGTGCCATGCGCGCGGGCTTTCCCTCGCCTTGGGCCGTATTGGGCCACCGCGGCGCGCACGCGCCCACGCTCCGCGTTGGGCCAGCAGGCCAGATGGGTTAAGGTCGGCCCTTTTCTTTTTCCAAGTATTTGCTAATTTAGTTTCTAAGCCAAACTTGTGAATTCAATACCAATTTGTGTAGCTAACTAGAAATTGTGAAACTTATTTTGTTAGGTTCCAAAAATCATGATCTATCTTCTAGTGTATTTTATGCACATAGTTTCATAGAACTTTTCAAAAGTAATCTAATTAATTCGAGATGCTTAATATTGATAAAACATAAATTTGTAGGAATTATTGTGATGAATTGGTAGTAGTGGTGGCTCTGAAATTTTTACAGTAGATTCCTAACATTATTAGGTGGTCACCATAATTTTTGTAGCTCCATAGGGATTAGTTTGTTAAGGTAAATAAATGAGCCCTACTACAAAAATATATATTTAATCAATCAAATGTCAAAATAATTGGGGGTTTGTAGAACGAAAACATTTTCTGGAAACGAGCCTCACTTGACAACGTGGATACATGACTTAGTATGTTAGTCATTAGAGCTAGCTCGTTAGCTTGCGAGACGTAATCGTATTTTAGAGTTGTGGTTGCCATGGATTATTTACATCCCTGTGTTGCATCCACGTATTTCATGATAGGAGCGATGTTGGATCGCGGAGTCATCTGGAGTAGCGGAAGCATATGGTGACTTGATGATTGTGCCACCATGATGAAAAGCTAACTTGGTTATGTTTTACCCAAGCAAGCCCCGGTGCATAACCCATATTATTCTGCACTTTATTTTATGCTTGTGCATTAAGTTTTAAGGAGTTGAATGAAACCCACTTGCATATATATATATATATATATATATATATATATATATATATATATATATATCCTTATCCTATGAGTCTTACTAGTATGATAGGATCGTGTAGATTGCTATGCTACAGGACTTCGGTAGAAGTCGAGTGATTGCCTGTCACTCGCGAGAGATAGGAAAGATATTATTATTGTTATTATATTATTATCACCTGGAATATATATATATATGAATAATAATTGGAGACTGGGCGGAATGGTACTTTGGATCTGGACTTGGTTTGGCATTCGAGCGAGGCTCGGATTGCACTTGTTCTGCCCGTGTCGGTTAAGGACCGACCGTTGCATTGGATTCTAGTCAGGTCACAGACTTATTATCCTGAACACATACTTGTTTATGGGAGCAGGGAAGGCTCGTTGCTCTCTTATCATGGGCTTCGGCTCTTTCCAGATCGACTAATTGGAGGAGGGGATGGTGGAGGTCTAAGAACCACACTGAGTTCGGGACTCAGGTGTGGGGGCTTGGAGTCCAAGTTTGGACGGGACCCCTTGATAGAAGAGTGATGGGCTAGTCCTGCTTGTGCCTGGGGATGAGCGAGGCATGTGTTTTGGGGTACCCAGCTGGGCTACATTGATTCATGAATCGCCGGGTAATCCGGTATGACTTGTCTACAATCTGGCACCATAGTAAGAACGGGAAGATGAAAGATGGTAAAATGGTCCTGATTGCTTACCACCTGCTTGAAAGTAGCACAGGTGCTTACATAGAATGGTTAGTTAACTAATGATGACTGCTAATAAAAAAAATTGAATATAAGGACACACGTTTAGTAATGCTCCTACAGATGTAATAAACCCACAAGCCAGATAGCCTTGCATAACCTTGGAGTCTTTTCTTTCCTCCTGACGGGTAAATCTTGCGGAGTACAATTGAGTAATTAGGGTTTGTTCTACCCTGTTGTAGGTGACAGGAACATGTGGAGCTAACACTTGTGTGTGGAAACCTCCTAGTGGGCTCAGCGAGGATTTCCTTAACGTTGCGGACATAGAGTTTATTTGAAACTTCCACCCAATAATGTTTTATAATGAAAAACTTATAACTTGTTACGATGTATATAACTAACCATCAATTAATGTTTAACTTGTCACTTAAATGATTTTGTTTCTGCTGAAACTTTGATAACATGGTTATTTTCCGTGGTTATAAACAATAAATATTATACTCTGATGTTGCATGGAAAGTGATGTAAGAAATGACTTAAAGAATGTTGTAAGCTTTATTCTCTCATTTGTGATCCTGATGGAAAAATGTGGATTTTTGGGTTCTCCCTTGGGGTGTACTCGATGGAACCACGTAATTTAGTGTCCTCCCTTGAGTACTTAGTGTCTAATGGAGGACAAGTACTCTTGGGAGGCATTAGATTAGGCGGTTCTACCACATAATTAAAAAGTAATACCTTATCTCCTGGGGCGAACTCCTTCTTGATCCTCTTGTCATGCCATATTTTGGTTCTCCTTATATATCTTGGTGTTGTGATATGCTTTTTCACGCCATTCATCATGCTCAGAGAGTTGCATCTTCCTTTTGGTTCCTGCTGCTTCAAAGTCCATGTTCCATCGCTTGATGGCTCAGTGAGCTTTGAATTCTAGCTCCACAAGTAGATGATAGGTCTTTCCATAGACAAGTTGATATGGTGACATTCCAAGTGGTGTTTTATAGGCCGTTCTGTATGCCCATAATGCATCGAGTAGTCTATCCTTCCATGCAGTCCTCATCTCATTGACCATCTTCTGCAGAATGTTTTTTATTTATTTGTTTGATGTTTTTGCTTGGCCACTTGTCTGAGGGTGGTATGGAGTAGCGACATTGTGACGGATCCCATGTCTTAACAAGTAATTGTGAAAGTTCTTGTTAGTGAAGTGAGTGCCTCCATCACCAATCATCATCCTTGGAACTCTAAATCATGGAAATATTATTTCTTCAAACATCTTTTTGGAGTTCTTCACGTCAGCTGCTCTGCATGGTATGGCTTCTACCCACTTGGAGACATAGTCAACTGCCACCAAGATATATTCATAATTCTTCGACCTCAGAAATGGTCCCATGTAGTTGATACCCCAGACATCAAAAAGTTCAATCTGGAGGTTGGTGGTGAGTGGCATGGCATCTCTTGAACTGATGTTCCCGTGCCTCTAACATGCTCCACACCTCCCGATGAAGTCCTTCGTATCTTCGTACATGGTTGGCCAGAAGAATCCACTTTGCCATATCTTCAAATGAGTGTGGAATGCACCATAATGACCTCCATATGGTGATGAGTGGAATCGCTCGATGATCTTGATGCCTTCTTCTACCGGTACACACCACACCTTATGAGTAGGCCATCAGAGTAGACTCTGAAGAGGTACGGCTCATCCCCTATGTGGAGATGACTTTCATAGATGAGCTTCCTTTTGTTCTCCCCTGGTGGTACATAACCTACAACCATAAAATTAACAATATTCACGTACCAGGGGTCAGATTTTGCGATCTTGAAGAGCATGTCGTCCCACAGAGAATCGTTGATGGGCAGTTCCTACGAATTTTCAAACTGCATTGTATACAAGTGATCGGCAACAGAATTTTCAACTCCCTTTTTATCTTTTATTTCTAAATCAAATTCTTGGAGTAACAAAATCCATCTTATAAGTCTGGTAGCATCTTTCTTAGTGAGCAGGTATTTTAAAGCAGCATGATCAGTATAGACAATCACCTTTGCCCCTACTAAGTAAGTTCTAAACTTATCAATAGCAAAAATAACAGCCAGGAGTTCTTTTTTAGTTGTTGCATAGTTAAGTTGAGGTCATGTTAGTGTTTTACTATCATAAGCAATTCGATGATGCTTTTTATCTTTTGTTTGTCCCAAAAGTGCCACCACAGCATAATCACTAGTGTCACCATGATTTTAAAAGGTAGAGACCAATCAGGGGGTTCAATGACTGGTGCAGAGATGAGTGGTTTCTTAATAATGTTAAAAGATTTCAAGTATGCATCATCAAATTCAAAGGGAACATCCTTAGCCAAAAGATTTGTAAGTGGTCTAGCAATGTGTGAAAAATCTTTTACAAAGCAGTGGTAAAACCCCGCATGACCAAGAAAACTACGGATCTCTCTGATATTTGCGCGAGGAGGTAACTGTTTAATTACTTCAATTTTAGCTCTGTCTACCTCAATCCCTCGTTCGGACACCAAGTGTCCAAGCACTATGCCTTCTCTAACCATGAAATGACATTTTTTCAAAATAAGGACTAAGTGCTTTTCTTCACATCTTTGCAAAACCTTGTCTAAATTTTCAAGACAATCATCAAAAGTTTTTCCATAAACAAAAAAATCATCCATGAAAACTTCCATGATTTCTTCAATCATATCAGAAAATATAGACATCATGCATCTTTAAAAAGAAGCTGGAGCATTACATAATCCAAAAGACATTCTATGGTAAGCATAGGTTCCATATGGACATGTAAAGGTGCTTCTGCTTTGGTCATCTGGATGGATCAGAATCTGGTGATAACCCGAATACCCATCAAGGAAACAAAAGGAGTGATTGCCGGTCGCTCCAACATTTCGTCAATGAAGGGCAACGGAAAATGATATTTCTTTGTTGCCTTGTTACGTTTTCGGTAGTCAATGCACATCTGCCATCTAGTGATGGTTCTTTGGGGGATTAATTCATTCTTTTAATTTTTGATAATAGTCATGCCTCCCTTTCTAGGCACAACTTGAACATGGCTTACCCACTCACTATATGGGATGGGGTAAATCATCCCGGCATGCAAGAGTTTCAAGACTTGTTTCTTAACAACCTCTCTCATTGCATTGTTAAGCCTACGCTGTGGCTCCCTAGAAGGTATAGAGTTAGGATTTGTAGGGATGCGATGGGTGCAAAGAGCAGGGCTAATTCCCTTAAGGTCTTAGAGCAAGTAGCCAAAAGCAGAACGATGCTTTTCTAAGATAGTTAGCAAGCGATGAGATTCTTCCTAAGAGAATTTATCACTTATGATCACAGGAGAATCCTAATCATTATTGAGAAAAGCATATCTAAGACCAGAAGATAGGGATTTAAGCTCAATGGTGGGCTTAGGTGGTTCCAGCAATTCATCTAGAGGTTCAGACTCTGTAGGGTTTTCCTCCTCTTCTTCAATGAAGAACCGGGCATCATCTTCAAAGTTGGGTTCGATCAGATCATCAAGAGATGCAACCTTAACCTCTTCCATTGGGTCTTCCTCGGGAATTGGCTCAGTCTCAGCATTTAGAGAATGAGTGATAGGTATAGAAAGTTTAAAGTTTTTTCTGAGACTTATCTTGAACTTCCCCATTTCTCCTTCTTGGATAAGTCTTTCAATTGGTTGCCCTATCAACAGGTCGAACTCTATGATATCATAGATATAAAAGCTCAAATGAACCATGATTCCTTGTACCTGGATAGGGAGGACATACAAAATTCTCAAACTTAGGAGAATGTGTCCTGAAAGATTTTTCAATAATTTTGTTGTTGGGGTTAATGGCATGTGTTTTAATAAGTCATGAGCAAAAGATGCAGACATGATATTAACACCCACAACAGGATTGTAAAGAACATCAAAAGGAGCTTTGTTGATTTGGCAATTAATGGAAATAGAAGGTGAATCTAGACGAATCATATCAGAGGAAAGCTCTGATTCTTCTAACCATTCATTGTTTATAATAGACACTAGCTCTTTCATAGTCTTTTTAAGGAAATCTTCCTCAGAAGGGTCTTAAGGTTCTTCATGGGATGATGATTTCCTAGGCTTGTGGGGTCTCCTTATGGTATGGTAATTCGAGGTATTTCTATATTCGTCAAAAAGTTCATCCTCGAATTTAAGCATGAAATACGAAATTGGAGTTTCCTCTTTTTCCGGTGGTTCAGCATTTGGGATAGCTGAAGCTAGTGGTAGGTTAGGCAAAAGTTCAGGTTCAACTATCTGGGATTCCTCCTCTAGCGGCTTCTTTTCTACTTCTTCAGGGGTGTTCTCTAGAATTTTAGTGAGAATGCTTCTCCCCGAATTGGCAGAAACATGGAGGAACGAGCCTCCCGCGGCCCTGTTTCCGCCCCCGGCGTGGCGACGCCACCACCCTCATCAACACCGCCACCACCTCGCCCCACTTGCGTTTTTGGCTCCTTCCGCGAAGATGGAATCAATCAAACACTTCCCCTATATAGAGAGAGCTAGGAACAAGACGGGAGGCAACTGGTCGGTGCTCGCCACGCCACCTTTAATTTCCGCCTCTACTGCTACTAGTTAGCTTAGCTAGCTTGCTCAGCCACTTTTTTGGACGCTCGCTGCTCCCGACAAGACCGCCCGCCATCCTGCTGCCATCACAGATCATGATCTCGTGGGGCTGCGATTCATTCGCCAATCGCCAGGTGCGTTCTTGCTCATCCTTGACTGACTCCATGCCAGGTCTGTCTGTAACCTTAATTCTCCCGTCTATGTCATGGCCAGCTCTCGGCTCGTGAGCTTCTTTGTTGTTTCAGTTCCTTCTGCTAGTGGATTGGATGGTTGTGCTATTGATTAGCTACTTGAAAATCTTGTTGGTAACTTGGACTCCCCGTTATGTCCGGGTTCCATTTTTGGTTATGTTAGCTGAGTTTAGTTGGTTCCGTGGAAAGAATAGCTTTGAATTCCCTGCCATCTTTAATCCAATTCTCATGCTCCGTGGCGTTGTCCTTACAGCAAACTTTTGATGTGTTCGTTAGGTACTACTTCCTGTTCAAGTATTCATGTAGCATGATTGGTGAGCGTTTATTTGAATTTGTGCTTTCCAATATTCTCTTGGTGGTCGGTATCTGTCAATTGCCACTAAGTTTGGTGCGGGACGCTTTTAGTTTATGTATATCCAGTGGTTTCCAGCCTGGTGTTTGGGCTCCCTGCCTTTTATCCATCTATGATTAGCTTTAATAGTTCACCATAAATATTCTCAAGGCAGTAGCCGTACTGAGCTTTGATACCAATTGCTCACATAGGTTCTTGTTAGTTTTTATCACGCAGTAGATGTCACATACTTCTAACATCATACCGCACACTTCAATTTGTTCGTTAACTTGGTTTGGTTCCTTGCAGCCATCCGACTCCAAAGCCACTGTTCTGAAGATTTGAGACACTTTTGGAGATGGGTACAACGATGCCAATCTTGCCCCGACTATCGAGCGCACTGTCTGTTGGAACCGGTGGTGACCACCGAGTTCATGATCTTGGAGCTGGCTTGCAGCCGGCCTAGCTCGTTACCACGAGTCTGCGCTCCCACAGGTCTCAGGTCCACCGGAGCTACAACATATAAGGCCTTGGACTTACTTAACCCTAAAGACTAGCCTGATAGGTGAGGGTTCTCTCGCCGTATATGTTGTGCTCCCCCACCATCGCTACACGATGTGGGACTAAACCCCGACACTGTCCACGGCGTTGCTGGAGTGGATCCTGATGCTCCTGCTGTTCATAGATGCGGTTTACAGCTTCTTGGTCACTAGATTCGCCCGTCTCTGCAGATTACCAGCGCCATGCCCTTTCTGCTCAAGGCTTGATCACGTCCTGGGCAACGAGAAACCATGCTTCTATAGGGAGTTGATCTGCAAAACCCACAAGCCAGAGATTTCATCCTTGGCCTTCTGCAGCCTCCACCAGAAGCTCGCGGGAGCCCAAAATATGTGTGAAGGGTGCTGTGGGAAAGTCTCCGATGATGATAAAACAAATGAGACTGTGATGGATGCCAATGTACTTGATAGCAAACAAAGAATTGATGATACTTTGAATTCCCCTCGTGAAAAAGTTTGCTCGTGCTGTGGACACCATTTTAAGCAAGCACCACGTCGGCTAGACGACTGGCAGGCAGTGCACGCGGCGACCGCAAGCCGAGTCGTTCGACGGTGAGTAGTGATGCGCACGAATTTAAAAGCTAAGCAAGTGCTGCGATCGATCGCGATTGAGGCCTAAGCAAGTCCTCCAATCAGAAGTCCACACTACCGTCTATCGAACCAAAACATCAGGGCGTCATTTCACTATTTAGCATTTTAAAAATCACCACAAGGTGTACTTTCAACACAACTTCAAGTTTTATTTAAGTACCAAATAACAAGTTATATTTTATTTTGTTTATAAAAATTGTTTTCATGCTCAATCCGACAGAACGAGCCATTCGTCATTTACTTGTTAGAATCATTATCGGACATTTTGAAATACTTTTGCGCACTAAGTGAATTAACTCAGATATTTAGTTTAGTCCATCAAAGTGAACCACATAAGACTCGCTCGTCATTCCATGTGTGTTTTAAAAACTTGGCCTCGTCAAACCCTTTTCAAACTTACGAAATCGACTAAGTCTTGATCGGGTTCGCGTCAAATTCGATTTCCAAGCTATTAAGTATGCTAGCTAGTGAATTCCTTTCTCGACCTCAGGTATTTCATCGCCATCTACAAAGTTCATACTTCTAACTCTACTAAAATTCAGTATATACATTCTATAGTGTTTTCGCTTAATAAAAATTGATTTAAAACCCTAAGTGATATAACTTGACTATGAAATGTAGCTTTCGTTTTGCGTTTCCGATGATCGTTTCAAGTTACATAAATTGATTTACACACTATATCACATGCATTAACACATAACCATGATGTTCATGACATGTTTTAGCAAAAGATTTACAGTGTAACACCGAGGGTGTTACATACCAGTGTTTAGTTGTTCCCATCAAAGAGAACGAAAATAGCTTTCACTTTAAAGTTTCATGTGACATGCCTACGATATGCAAGTATGCACAGGTTTGCTCAAACTCTCGTATGTGGGTATATGGGTTTTCATCACCTTCTCCTGAGAACGATTGTTCCTGGACCAAATTTATTAAAGACAGACGCACCTCATAGCCAGATGTAAGGATAGGATTCAAAGATTCCAGTGGCTCTAGTTGTGCGCCTGTGGGAGCAGCGAATTGATTGATAGGCGTGATATTATCCATGCTTAAAGATAAATAAAATAAAAGATACAAGGACAAACCTGGTTCGACGAAATCACAGCAATCGCCTCCCCGGCAACGGCGCCAGAAAACTTGTTGACACCTGTGGTGGCACACAAAGACAAAATCTGCAAGCACACGGGTATCGAAGTAGTTTTCACCCGGAGTATTATCGAGTATCGTATTCATGGGAAAACATGTGTCTTGTCTAACAACTAGTTTGTTTAGGGATAGCAATCAAGGTTTAAGGTATGAGTAGAGAGGATTCCTATGGTTCTAACCCTATGCATAGCAAGGCTTATGATTCTAGTGTTCACTTTGGGACGTCGCTTAGACAGTAAAGCACCGCTAATAGATAACTCTACCAATGCGACTACGGTCCTACTAATTAAAGAACCTGCTCAATTCGATGTGAACTACAAATGATAGACGGGGCTATCACCTCTCGCTGCTACCACACAACCAAGAAGCAGGGAGCAAACACAGGTAGCCGATAGCCTAAGCACCATGCTTATTCTAACGATTACTACTCTAATCCAGAGATCTAGCAAGGACTAGAGCACTCAAAAGAACTATCAACCCGTGAACAAAAGAGCACAAAACTTACTTTAAACATAAATCAATTACCAGAGGTATCTCAGATGTAGACTTGGAGAAGCCTAGATCCGCCAAAGTACAAGCCATAGAGGTAGCACCGATAGGACGGTACCTCCTCTCAAGTCCTCCCTCACTCTCTAACTCACTATTTTCTAGGTACAAGACTAGATCCTATAGAGGACTAATCTTCTCTTGAGAGCTGGCTCTGATCCTGACGATGAGGATATGAATTAGGGTTTCAGGATGGCTCTAAGGAGGGGGGTAGGGGTGCCTTATATAGGGGACATGGAGTAGGGGGCAAGGCATTGCCACGTCATCAATCCATGTCAACAACCTCGATCACCGTTGGATGAACCGACTTAAAAGGACGATGTAGATGCAATCTAGGAGGTGGTGGACAACTGACATTCAAAGGGGAGGTTGACCAGGGGCCCCACAAGCCGGCCAGCCGGCCAAGTGGTGGGGCCGACCGGCCCCACCTAGCAGCCCCTTGGCCTCCGCTTTAGTGGTCTACCTCCTGGAGTCTTCTAGAACCTTTTGGAGTTGTTTTCGTCATGGATAATTGCGATTAAATCTGACGTTTTGGTCCACCTTGATGGTTTTCTAGATAAGCCCTCCTGCAAACATAAATTCACCAAAACTCATAGAATTTATTAGTTGAAACCCCTAGACCTATGTTTGGTGATGAAATCAAGTATATATGCAGGTCATATTGATGGTTTATAATTGATGTTAATGATCGTCAACAACGGTGGTGAATCCCTCTCCACCACCGTCGTAGGGGCAATGCCACATTAGAGTCAATGCCTTCTACGAAGGGGGCAGCAAGTACATCCATCCACACGATCCATCTATGATTAACACAATGCAACTTTAGTGATTGACATAGGTCAACTAACTAATGTGTCATTCAATTTAATACAATCAAAACTATAGGATACATACTGACTGTAGGGTAATTTGGTGTGCGCGCGCAACTATCAAGAATCAGAAGCCACCTCCGAAATCAAGAAGCACTCTAAAACAAAGAAGGATGATTTTTGGTCAGAATTTAACCACATGAACTTGAAAGGATCAAGATGCCCAAGAGGGGGGTGAATTGGGCTAATTCTAAATTTCTTTGCAATAATTAAACCCTATGGTTAGCCTAATTAACCCCTTGTGCCTAGAAAGTGTTTCTATTGATCTACCGCATAAAAGTTTAGCAACCTATGTTCCAATCCTACTCTAGCATGGCAATTCTATGAATATAAATGACAAGAATTGAATTGCTCAAAGTAAATTCTCAAAGTAAAGAGAGAAGGAGGAATGCGGCGATGTTTTGCCGAGGTATCGGAGAGTCGCCACTCCCCACTAGTCCTCGTTGGAGCACCAGCGCAAGGGTGTAGCTCCCCCTTGATCCGCGCAAGGATCAAGTGCTCTCTGTCGTGGTGAATCACCCACAACCGCTACAAACTTGAGTTGGGTCATCCACAAGCTCTCCGGATGATCACCAAGCTCCCAATCATCACCAAGCCATCTAGGTGATGGCGATCACCAAGAGTAACAAGCATGAACTCTCACTTGACCACAACAAGACTAATGAGAAGGGTGGATGCACACTTTGCAACTCTTGCTTTCACTAATGAGGGCACTCTTTGGGATTCTCAAATCTCAATCACCTCACTAGGACCTTGCTCTTCTTGGCACTCCCAAAGGTGTTTCTCAACTGTTGGAATGAGCAAAAGTACCCCCTCACACGAATGGAGGAAGTATTTATAACCTTGGTTGAAAAATGAACCGTTATGTGCCTCTGCGGGGTGACCAGATGCTCTGGTCATGTTGACCGGATGCTCCGGTCAGTACACCCCAAAATCCAGTGTTTAAGTTGTGACCGGACGCGTCCGGTCACAATTTTTCCTCTCTGGAACCTTACTGATGTTGACCGGACTATGGACCCCCAGCGTCCGGTCACTTTGCTGCTCAGCGTCCGGTCAGTAGCCGGAACCTGACCAGCATCCGGTCAGCACTGACCGGACGCATTCGATCAGGATTCTCCCTCTTAGAGACCTTACTGGAGTCAACCGGACGCTGGCCCTCAGCGTCCGGTCACTCACCTCTCAACATCCGGTCACCTCCAGACTACTTCACCTTGATCAAATGAACTGACTGGACTCTAAGCCAGTGTCCGATCACTCCAAACCCAGCGTCTGGTCAGCATTTGAGCCTCCATTCACTTCTAACTCTCAATCATATGTGAATGAAGTTTGCTCCAATTGATCTAAGGGCTTTTTAGGAGCTACCTAGTGCTAGATTTAGCAAGTGTGCACCACACCTAACCCACTAGACTCACCTAGGTCAAGCTACCCGTTCATACCCCTCTTCATAGTATGGCTAAAGGAAAAACAAAGTCCTAAACTACTCTAAGTGTCTCTTCAACTCTAATCGACACTTAGAACCAGTCCATCCTTAACCTTGTCGTCCATCCTTTGAAAACTGAAACGATTTCCATCGTAGGGGCATGACCCCATGATTGCCCAATCGATCTCTATTACCATGACCCAACTTAATTGCCTCTGCAAAACACACGTTAGTCATAGTAATCATGTATTGTCATTAATCACCGAAACCCAACTAGGGGCCTAGATGCTTTCAATCTCCCCCTTTTTGGTGATTGATGATAATACTACCTCGAGTATGTGAAAGAGTTGAGGTTTTTAACATGCTTGGATCATATAAGCTTTTAGCAATAAGAACAAAAGAGTTAGGCAAGCTTATATGACCCAAGCCAACATGATGTACTCAAAAGATATGAAATAAGCATGAGTACAATAAATAAAGCTCATTTGCATCGGAGTAAAACGCGGAAGCAAAAGCAAATGAGCATAGCACAAGTGATATGACATATAAATAATTCAAAGTAGAGAGCACACATGTCACATATCACATAAATATCACAATCACAATAATATCATGATTACATCACACTTATGTAGTTCACGATTATGATCACACTTATGTAGTTCAATGCATAATAGTAAACATGAATGCATAATGTATCACACATAAAAACTCCAAATGTAATAGATAAGCTACTAAGTGAACTAAGCTCCCCCTAGATATGTCGCTCCCTCTAAGACTAACATACTCGATCCCTCTCCCCCTTTGGCGTCAAACTCCAAAACCTAAGGGTCGGTCGGCGGGGCTGCAGCAGACGGGCCGGGCGCTGAGGTACGAGGAGTGAGCTAGAACTGTGTGCCATCATCATCTGATCCTGAGCACTAAGCTATCTGACCCTCTATAGCTCGAAGTGACGCTGAAGCGGTCTAGGTTGGATCAACAACTGGTGTGGCCTCTGATGCTGTAGGTATTACTGACGCAGGCGGCTCTGATGATGCAACTGAGGAAGGGAGCATCTCTGTAGTGCCAGTAATAGGTGCAACTATGGAAGGACCTGGGACATGTAGATATGGTGGAGTAGGATGCCCTGTCAACTCACTAAATGTTGCTCCAAGGCTCCTAGAGACTGAAGTATCTGGCACTAGCAGCGAGGACGTCTGAGCCGGTGTGAAGCCCATCTGAAGAGGTGTGAACTGCGGGGCTAGCACTGGCGAGGCAAACCACTAGGACACCTGCTCTGTAGGTGAAGCAAACTATGCTGGTGGCTGTCCCTGACTCTGAAACTCACTAGGCTATAATGCTGGAGTCATAGAAGTGGTGGCAGGCTGACCAAGCTGGGGCGAAGGCTGTGGCGGTGGAGCCCCAATAGCTGTCACAACATGCTGCATAAATCTAAGGAGCTGCTGCTGCATGAGGAGCTACTGCTGATGCATGGCCTGCTGCTGCTGCTGGATAGCCTGCTGCTGTCTCTAGAACTCATCCTACTGAGTCTAGAACTGTGCAAAAGAAGCTGCGATCTCCTGAGCCTAGCGAGCCTGATCCTGCCTCATCAGCTCAAGTATGGCAAGTAGAGCGGGATCTGTCTGCGGTGCAGGTGAAGCTGAACTAAAGCTACTAGCCTCATGGTCATGTCATCGTGGAGGCATCTGAGGGATATCCCGGTAGTCATCATCTGAGCTGTCGCTGGGGTCGCTCTCAACAATCCCCTCCTGCTGAGCATCTAACTGCTCCTCCTCTGTAGCTGCTATGCCCCTGATGGTCTCATCTTGCTGGGTTGCAGTCTCTGGCACCTCTGGATGATGACACGGCTGGCTGGGTGCACTCGGCCTGCTGTGACGGATCATCTGAGTCACGTTGTATATAGGAAACTCTGTCGTAGCACCACTGTACTCAACTAGCATCTCAAGTGGCCTCACAGTAACTGCCCTGTGAATAAGAAAAGTGATCCAATGGGCATAGGGCAATTGTCGATGACCTCTGAACCCCTCTGCAATAGTGTCCTCCATCTCTGATAGAAGGAGATCCCAAATATCAAATACCGTCTGCTGCATTAGAGAGTTGAGAAGCCATAACTGTATGCGAGTCAAGCCCTCGTGATACCCCATCCTCAGAAGCAGTGTCCTCCTCATGATAGCCTCAAGCACTCTAGTAGTAGGAGTGAGATCACTGGGTGTCCTACTCGACCCTTCGCCAAATGGCTCTGTGAAGCAATGGCAGATCAAATCTGTAGGAGGCACCATACCACCATGTGGGCGTTTGGGAGGCGCTGTCTGTCCATAGCAAACCTCATGTATCCGGATGGGCTACTCCTGAAGCCTGAGTATCTCCCTAACCCTGAAGCTCATCAGCCTATAATCTCTGCCTCTGAAAGCAAAGTGAATAAATCTATGCTGCGGGTCAATCCAAAGTGTAGCATAAAACTCTCGGACCCAAGATGGAACATATAAGCATGTCTGTCCGAGTAAGTCTGTCAGCCCTGGCAGGTAAGATAGGTAAGAGCGAATACGCTCTCCAGCTGCTGCTACTACAATGGACTCAATGTTGCACACCCTCTGAGATCTGAATACTGCCCCACTGTTCAGATATGCATTATAAAAATCTTCCTGTAGTGGTGTGTAGAAGCCCTCTGATGCACTCTCATCCCGCCTCAGTGGAAACCACTGCTCAAACTCCACAAATCTGAGTTGCTGCACCTGCTTGGCCGTGGTGGTCCTCAAATCCAAGTATGTCACTAGAGACGGACCCTGCAGTCTAGGAGGCGGACGAGAACCCCTCCTCTATGTCTCCGGTCTCGGTGTCACCTGGGTGCGAGTATGACCAGAGCGGCATAACTGTGGCTGAGATGTCAGCTCTGTCTCCTCAGCCTACTCTCCCTCCTGAGTCTGCTCTGCTGGTTGTGGCTGCTGCTGTGACTCCCCCTGAGGCTGACTCTCCTCCAAGACAACTCGTCATCCCTCACGCATGACAGTCCCAGCGGGACCACCATGATGGCGCTCAACATCCTCAAGTGCAGCCCTCTGTGCTGGTGAAAGCTGATCTACAACAACAACACCACTCTGAGCACCTCCTCTCTCTACGCACTCTATGTCCTCTACAACTGCGGTTGCTCTCGCTCTATCTGCATCAGGGTACTTGCACTTCTTTGATGCTAGCTTCTTCGTCGTCTTGCCTTTTGTATCTACAGGCTGGTGAGGCGAGGGCCTCAAATCCTCATCACCAGGACCACCTCCCACATTCTTGACACGAGCCATCTGATGGATCTAAAAAGAATAACTATCGCTGACAAAGATCAACTGCCAACTATCACTTCCGAGGCTTGGCCTCGATCCGTACTCGCGAGCTTGGCCCCGAGTTGACTGACAGCTACCACTGAGACCTCAGAAACACCGACTCGCTGCATGTTAGAATAGATCGGATTTATAAATAATTACAACATATCTAGAGATACGAAACCCTAAGAAGCAAGCAATAGATACAAAATTGGAAACGAGGGCTTGCTACCTGACGAACCGGCGATCCGAAAAGAAGAGGAACGACAATTGTGGAACCACCGGGAATCCTAGGGTTAGGGTTCCAGAGATGACCAATCAATGCAATGTGGGTGCTGCAATGGTGAAGCTAGCAATGAAGACTCTGGAGCAGGGGCGCACGCTGCGGAGACATGGATGTGGTAGAGCTAGGGCTTGGAAGCGTGGACTCTGGTGAGATGTGGAGGCGCTGGAGCAGAGCACGGTGATGAGGGATTGCTGCTGGCATAAGCATGGACGGCGCGGTGGCGCGCGGGCGGCTCTGGCGCAGCAAGGCGGCACGAGGCTGTTCAACATGGGCGCTAGAGCTAGTGGCATGACGACGCGGGAGGATCGGCGATGCACGGGGGCAGGGAGATGCGGCGGTGCTGCGGCGGCTAGGGTAGGAGCACGGCGAAGTCGGCGCGGTGGATGGGGATTAGGTCACGGCGCGACGGTTATAAGGGGTCCCCCGACGAGACAGAAAAGGAAACGGAGAAGAAGTACTGAAACCGCACGTTTCCTATTGATCGAATGCTCCGGTGGCAGTGACCAGACGCTGCCACCCAACGTCCGGTCGATTCCAGAGAGGTCCAAAACCCCTAGAATCACGACCGGACGCGTCCGATCACAACTGACCGGACACAGCCAGAGTCCAGTCCAACCTGTCTCCATCTTCTTCGCTCGACCGGATGCAGGAACGTCATCTGACCGGACGCTGAAATGTAGAGTCCGGTCACTCCATCGCAGTAGGTTCACCTCCTATGAACTGACCGGACGCTGGACTTTAGTGTCCGGTGCAGCGTCCGGTCACTCTTTTTCCAGCAAATCTTCAAAGTCCTTCATGCTGCCTGTTCCCAATCAAGTCCCAACTCCAATAAGATCAAAATAAACACCAATTGGGACTGATGTGAGTGACGTCTCTCAAACCCTCAAATTTTTGAAAATATTTTGCCTTAGGCTATAATTCTTTTTAAGAAAATAGGCAATAAGAGAGCAATTGAAGATAAACGACAAAGCATCATTCATGCATATGCAATGCAATACTTGAAAGTAAATCCTGTTGCTTGTCAAGTTTGATCCAAGGTTAAGCTTCTTCACTCGCTTTACGGCGGTTATCTTAACCATGTTAGACAAGCCCTAAGTGCATTACCATAAAGTAAACATGTTGTATATTACAATGCAATGCAAAGGACAACACAAGCTCATTTTCTAGTGAAGTTGCTAAAATCAAGAACATTGAGCTCATTCCACAATCGACAAAAAGTCGCCTCATCTAGCGGTTTAGTGAAGATATCCGCGAATTGATCCTCGGTCCTTACACCTTCTAGTGAAATATCATTCTTTGCAACATGATCTCTAAGAAAGTGATGGCGGATGTCTATGTGCTTGGTGCGAGAGTGTTGAACCGGATTATTTGCAAGTTTTACCGCACTTTCATTGTTGCACAAAAGAGGTACCTTTTCTAGTACTACACCATAGTCTAGCAAAGTTTGTTTCATGTAAAGTATTTGTGCACAACAAGCACCTGCGGCAATGTATTCCACTTCGGCGGTGGACAAAGCCACACTATTTTGTTTCTTGGAGGACCAAGACACAAGTGATCTACCAAGCAAATGGCACCCTCCGGATGTGCTTTTTCTATCAACTTTTCAACCAGCATAATCCGAATCAGAATAGCCAACTAATTCAAATATAGCTCCTTTGGGATACCAAAGGCCAATGCTTGGTGTGTGCTTAAGATACCTAAGGATTCTTTTAACGGCAATCAAATGTGTTTCCTTAGGATTAGCTTGAAATCTAGCACACATACACACACTAAACATGATGTCGGGCCTAGATGCGGTTAAATATAACAAGCTAACAATCATAGAGCGGTAGAGAGTTTTATCAACCGTGTTACCTCCCTCATCTAGGTCGAGATGTCCATTAGTTGGCATTGGTGTCTTGATTGGCTTACATTCATCCATCTTGAATCTCTTGAGAAGATCATTTGTATATTTCTCTTGAGAGATGAAAATCCCTTCTCTCATTTGCTTGACTTGAAAACCAAGAAAGAATGTAAGCTCTCCAATAATTGACATCTCGAACTCCTTCGACATCAATTCACCAAATTCCTTGCAAGAATATTCATTTGATGATCCAAAGATGATATCATCAACATACACTTGACAAATGAAGATATGTCCATCAAGCTTCTTGGTGAATATTGTGGTGTCAACCTTCCCAATGGTGAAGCCCTTCTCAATGAGGAAGTCCCGAAGGCGCTCATACGAAGCTCTTGGGGCTTGCTTAAGCCCATATAACGCCTTGGACAACCTATAAACATGATTAGGATATCTAGGGTCTTCAAACCCGGAAGGTTGATCAACATAGACTAGTTCATTAATAAAGCCATTTAAAATGCACTTTTCACATCCATTTGATAAAGTTTCATTTCATGATGTGATGCATATGCAAGGAGGATACGGATGGTTTCTAGTCTTGCAACCGGTGCAAAGGTCTCTCCAAAAATCCAAACCTTCAACTTGAGAGAACCCCTTTGCAACTAGCCTTGCCTTGTTCCTCACAACTATGCCTTGATCATCTTGCTTGTTGCGGAACACCCACTTTGTTCCAATGACTCTTGCACCTTTTGGTCGCTCTTCAAGAGTCCAAACTTCATTGCGGGTGAAGTTGTTCAACTCTTCATGCATGGCATTTATCCAATCCAGATCTTGAAGAGCTTCTTCTACCATGGTAGGCTCAGAACAAGAGACAAAAGAGTGATGTGCAATAAATGAAGTAAGTTTTTGTGAGCGAGTCATTACACCCTTTGATGGACTCCCTATGATGAGATCTTGTGGATGATCTTATAGTAGAGGTGTATTTCTTCTATTAACCACTTGAGGGAGAGGTTGTGGAGCATCAACATCTTGTGCTTGTACCACCATTTGATCATGGGAAACATGAGTATCTTCATTTTCTACTCTCCCATCTTTTTCACCATCTTGTGGCATATTTGATGAAGAAGGTGGATTGATCACTTGTACATCATCTTGAGGCTTGATGTCTCCAACCGGAATGTTCTTCATAGCCTCTCTCAATGGTTCATCACCTACATCATCAAGATTCTCATGTGCTCCTTGAGAGCCATTAGATTCATCAAATTCCACATCATATGTTTCTTCAACCAAGCCGGTGGCATGATTAAATACTCTATATGCTTTGGACTTTGATGAGTAACCAATATCACAACGCCTTTGAAACTTCCCTAGGTGTTGCCGCTTCTTGTAGATATAGCATTTGCAACCAAACACCCTAAAGAAGGAGACGTCCGGCTTCTTCCCATTGAGCAACTCATAAGGTGTCTTGCCAAGGAACTTTTGAAGGAATAGGCAGTTGGATGCATAGCATGCGGTGTTGATAGCTTCTGCTCATAGAGCTTCGGGGTGTTGTACTCATCTATCATTGTTCTTGCAAGAGTGATCAATGTCCAGTTCTTTCTCTCAACTACACCATTTTGGTGAGGAGTATATGTTGCAGAGACCTCATGCTTGATCCCAACTTCATCACAATAGCCTTCTATGTTTGTGTAGTCAAATTCTTTACCATTGTCACTTCTAATCTTCTTGAGCTTCACTTCAAACTCATTTTGTGCTCTCTTGGCAGACTTCTTGAAGCATGATGCAACTTCGGATTTGTCATGAAGGAAGAATACCCATGTGTATCTTAAATAGTCATCAACAATCACAAGACAATAAAGATTTCCTCCAAAACTCTTGTATGTTGTTGGTCCAAATAAGTCCATGCAAAGGAGTTCTAGCACTCTTGAGGTTGACATGAAAGCTTTTGTTGGATGAGTATTTGCAACTTGCTTGCCGGCTTGATATGCACTACAAAGCTTGTCCTTCTCAAACTTCACATCCTTCAACCCTCTCACCAAATCATTCTTCATTAGCTTCTTGAGTGAGCTCATCCCAACAAGAGCAAGTCTTCTATGCCATAGGCACCCAAGTGTTGTTTTGGTGAATAGGCAAGTCTTCAAGTTAGCATCTTCGGAGGTGAAGTCCACTAGATATAGGTTGTTGTATCTAAATCCTTTGAATATCACTTGATCATCATCCTTCTTGGATACAACAACTTCCTTCTCGGTAAACAAGCATTGGAAGCCTAGATCACACAATAGTCCAACGGATAGCAAGTTGAAGCTCAATGAAGCAACATATAGCACATTTGAGATAGAATGATCATTTGATATTGCCACTTTGCCCAATCCTTTAACCTTGCCCTTTGAATTATCTCCAAATGTGATTCTTTCTTGTCCATCTACTTCTTCATCTAGTGAGGTGAACATACGAGGATCACTGGTCATATGTTGTGTGCAACCACTATCAATTACCCAATGACTTCCACCGGTCTTGTAGTTCACCTACACACAAGAGATCAAGCTTTAGGAACCCAAACTTGTTGAGGGCCCTTCACCTTCTCAACAAGTGACTTTGCCACCCAAATTTTCTTAGGCCTATTCTTGTTGGGAGGTCCTAAGAACATGACTTTCATCTTTCCACTAGAGTCATTTCTAAGCATGTAATGAGCATTGAAAGCAAAAGGTCTAGCATGCTTGGGCAAGGGTTGTGGTGGTGGAGTTTGGCACTCATGGGCAAAGTGGCCTTCTTGTCCACACTCAAAGCATCTCTTTGGCTTTGGCTTTGACTTGTGTTGTTGTTGAGCTTGAGCCTTCTTCTCTTGGTTTGCCAAGTACCCAATGCCACTTCTATCCATCTTCATGACGGTGTTCATTAGTAGCTCACTTTGAAGATGCTTACCTCTTGTCAATTTGCTCAATCCAATATTAAGATGCTCTTTCTCCAACTTGAGCTTCTTGTTCTCTTCCTTGAGAGCATCATTGTTTTTCTCTTCCTTGAGCTTCTTGTTCTCTTCTTTTAGCTTCTCATTCTCAAGCATCAAATCACTATCATGATCAAGAGTTTCTAGCACAATAGTGTTGTGGGTCTTGATCTCTTCAAGATCTTTCTTGAGCTTTTCATTGTCATTCTTGAGCTTGACAAACTCATCATAATTATCAGTTTCAACCACTTGCTTGCCCTTGCTACTAGAACTTTGCTCAATGCTCTCAATGATCAAATCATCACATGATGTAGCTATATCAATCTTAACAACATTGTTAGTAGCATCATGTTGATCATTGGATAGAAATTCTTGAGCAATGACAAGATTATCATGATTAATCTTAAGAGTAGTATATTCTTCTTTTAGCTTGTTGTGTCTAGTGATGAGCTCTTTGTGCATCCCCTCAAGTTTATCATGTTTATCTTTAAGCTCTTTCTTAAAAGATTTGAGCTCCTTGAGTTTGGATGATATAGCATCATTTGCTTCTCTAAGCTCAACACTAGCCTTTTCCGCTATATCACATTTTGCTAAAAGTGAATCATTCTTAGCTTCTAGCTTTTCATTCTTAGCTCTAGACTTTCTAATGATCTTAGTGTATTGATTTAGCAATTTAACAAGATCATCATAAGAAGGTGATTCATATTCATCATCATCACTATCACTATCATCATTATTAGCATGATCATCACCACTACTATCATCATTTGATACCTTGCGTTCACCCTTGGCCATAAGGCATAGGTGTGTAGAGGATGATGGTCGTGGTGTCGGTGAAGATGATGAAGAGTCAATAACAATGGCGGCCACCTTCTCATTGTCACTATCATCATCGGATGAGCCACTAGATGAATCAATGTCCATGAGCTATTCACCGACAGCCTTCCCACTTTTCTTCTTCTTGTGGAAATCCTTCTTCTTACCATCTCTCTTCTTGTATGGCTTGTTTTCTTTTTCTCATCTTGTTCTTCATTACTTGAGTCATCTTTCTTGCCCTTGTACTTGTTCTTGAACTTGTCTTTCTTGGGCTTGGTGCATTGGTGTGCTAGATGACCAAGTTCTCCACAATTATAGCAATCCATCTCATAGATTGGCTTCCTTCTAGAGCTTGTGAAGAACTTTTTCTTGCCATCGAACTTGATGCCACTCTTGTTGAACTTCTTTAGCATCTTGGCGGTTCTTTTCACCATGAGAGCAAGACTTGCATCATCAACTTCATCATCACTTGAGCTCTCATACTCAAGTCTTGCTTTGCCCTTTTCTTGGCTAGCTTTGAATGCTAAGTCCTTGTCTTTCTTCTTAGTAGAGGATGAGCCACCTTGTGGGGTGATGTGCATGTACATCTCATGAGCATTGATCTTTCCCAAGATTTGTGTTGGTGTAGCGGTGGAAAGATCACCTTGATGAAGCACAGTCACAATATGCCCATATTTGTCAATGGGGAGGACACTCAAGATCTTTCTTACAACATCGAATGGTTGCATTTGAGTGAGTCCAAGCCCATTGACTTCCTCTACAAGAACATTCAAACGTGAGTACATCTCATTAGCACATTCTTTAGGAAGCATCTCAAAAGAGTTAAGCTTTTTCATAACGAGATGATAGCGTTCCTCACGCTCACTCTTTGTTCCCTCATGGAGCGCACAAACATCCGACCATAGTGCATGGGCGTCTTTGTGGTTCCTCACCCGGTTGAACACATCTTTGCAAAGGCCTCTAAAGATGGTGTTTCGAGCCTTTGCATTCCATTTTTCGTAATTCACCTCATCGCCTTGTAGGTGTGTAGCATCCTGAGTTTTTGGGAAGCCTTGTGAGGCGGCTCTAAGTATCCCAACATCTAGAGCTTCTAAATACGCCTCCATGCGGATTTTCAAATATGGAAAATCATCCCCCTCAAAGATAGGAGGAGGACCATCCCGTGAGACATTTTTCTCTAGACGGTTAAGTCTAAATACGTGAGCACGAGGCTCCGATACCAATTGAAAGGATCAAGATGCCCAAGAGGGGGGTGAATTGGGCTAATTCTAAATTTCTTTGCAATAATTAAACCCTATGGTTAGCCCAATTAACCCCTTGTGCCTAGAAAGTGTTTCTATTGATCTACCGCACAAAAGTTTAGCAACCTATGTTCCAATCCTACTCTAGCATGGCAATTCTATGAATGTAAATGACAAGAATTGAATTGCTCAAAGTAAAGAGAGAAGGAGGAACACGGCGATGTTTTGCCGAGGTATCGGAGAGTCGCCACTCACCACTAGTCCTTGTTGGAGCACCCGCGCAAGGGTGTAGCTCCCCTTTGATCCGCGCAAGGATCAAGTGCTCTCTACGGGTTGATTCTTTGACTCTCCGTCGCGGTGAATCACACACAACCGCTCACAACTTGAGTTGGATCATCCACAAGCTCTCCGGATGATCACCAAGCTCCCAATCACCACCAAGCCATCTAGGTGATGGCGATCACCAAGAGTAACAAGCACGAACTCTCACTTGACCACAACAAGCCTAATGAGAAGGGTGGATGCACACTTTGCTACTCTTGCTTTCACTAATGAGGGCTCTCTTTGGGATTCTCATATCTCAATCACCTCACTAGGACCTTACTCTTCTTGGCACTCTCAAAGGTGTTTCTCAACTGTTGGAATGAGCAAAAGTACCCCCTCACACGAATGGAGGAAGTATTTATAACCTTGGTTGAAAAACGAACCATTATGTGCCTCTACGGGGTGACCGGACGCTCCAGTCAGTACACCCCAAAATCCAGTGTTTAAGTTGTGACCGGATGCGTCCGATCACAATTTGCCCTCTCTGAAACCTTACTGATGTTGACCGGACTCTGGACCCCCAGCGTTCGGTCACTTTGCTGCTCAGCATCTGGTTAGTAGCCGGAACCTGACCAGCGTCCGGTCAGCACTGACCGGACGCGTCCGATCAGGATTCTCCCTCTCAGGGACCTTACTAGAGTCGACCGGACGCTGGCCCTCAGCGTCCGGTCACTCACCTCTCAGCGTCCGGTCACTTCCAGACGACTTCACCTTGATCAAATGAACTGACCGGACTCTGAGCCAGCGTCCGGTCACTCCGGAACCAGCGTCCAGTCAACATTTGACCCTCCATTCACTTCAACTCTCAATCATATGTGAATGAAGTTTGCTCCAATTAATCTAAGGGCTTTTTAGGAGCTACCTAGTGCTAGATTTAGCAAATGTGCACCACACCTAACCCACTAGACTCACCTAGGTCAAGCTACCCATTTATACCCCTCTTCGTAGTACGGCCAAAGGAAAAACAAAGTCCTAAACTACTCTAAGTGTCTCTTCAACTCCAATCGACACTTAGAACTAGTCCATCCTTAACCTTGTCGTCCATCCTTTGAAAACCAAAACGATTTCCATCGTAGGAGTCGTCCATCCTTTGAAAACCAAAACGATTTCCATCGTAGGAGCATGACCACCATGATTGCCCAATCGATCTCTATTACCATGACCTAACTTAATTGCCTCTGCAAAACACACGTTAGTCATAGTAATCATGTATTGTCATTAATCACCGATACCTAACTAGGGGCCTAGATGCTTTCAGAACTAATAAGGTAGCTACACAAAAAGGGTTGTTACTTACCACCCTTAGAACATCCTTTGAAAATCGACAGCCTTCACTAGCCTGGCAGTCGCCAAAAATGGTGGGGGAAGCCGCGGCTGAAGAAAAGTTAACCGAGTGAAGAAGAAGTGGGAAATGGGGTTTTCATTGCTCTTGCAGCCGTTTACCACCACCGGGTTAACTTGACAACCAGTGGTGGTAACCATTTTTACCGCCGGATCGCAGGCTATGGTCTTCAGTGTCCGAACAAACCGGCAGTAAAACTTTCTTATCACCGCCGGCATGCCAGGCCGGAAGACATCTCCAATTATTGCGATTTCCATCGTCAGATCATAAGATCAACCGACGGTGCTAGATAAAGGTCATCGCCGAATCTTATGGTGGTACGCCCATCTATCTTGGTACCGGCGGTGAAAACTTATTATCTCTGCCGCCTTGTTCGCGCGTCGTGCATCAGATGAACGGCCAGCGGTGATAAACATTCTACCGTTGGCTTGGCGTACGATACCATGGCGAAGCCCAGCAATTTGTTCACCACCGGATCGTACATCGGGCCGGCAGCGAAAACGCTCATCACTGCCGGTTATTCAACCAGAAGGGGTCCCACAGGCCATGAGCCAGTGGTGATACGTACCACTGCGGGTTGTCTCAAAATCGTTAGTGAAAGCCACGGTGGTGTTTTAACTTTTTGTAGTAGTGAATTATCATAAATTTATAAGTGTATATAGTATAAAATAAAATAAATAGATGGTTAAATTGTAGGAGACCGTGTCATGTCAAGTCATGCCTTATAAAATAGAATAGAAGGAACAACAGATAAATTATAAATCATACTGTTTTTTCTATAGTACTTCCTCCATTACAAGTTGTAAGTCATTCTGGCTTTTGTACGCAGCTTTTGCTCACATCTTGATATACAGTAGAACTTGTATCTAGAAAATTGCAATTTGAAACGGAGAGAGCAATAGATAGATTGAGACTCTACAGTAATACTACGAGCAACCAATAATAATAACCACGCCATTAATTAGTGATGGAAACGGATACCTAACATGGCTTCTATTGTAGTACTAGATTACGTATCCTGCTTCAGTATGTATGATTCAGCCAGCGTAACGAAGGCTATCTGTAAACCAGCAACCAGTCAGCTAAAAACTAAAATTATCCCCCTTGCTTCAAGGCGGTCGAGACTGAACAAAAGTTTAAGTGGTGGCACAATATATATATCTTTATCATAGCCCCGGTAATAAGTGTCTGTAAACAAAACCTGTGAAATCTGTGGCCTCGCTCGGTTGTGTTTTTCCTCGTTTTCTCTGTAGCTAGGAGTAATAATAATAAAGTATAGCTTTGCTATCAAGATTCATGACCCGTCCCGGTAAATTTTTGACGCATACAGATCCGTCAAATCCAGAGTGATTCCGACACTACAATAACTCCCTCCAAAAATGTGTGAAAACCATATTGTGACCGCGCGCGTTGGCCAATGAAACAAGTCCCTCGGAAATATTCTACTCCTACATGACTTGTCCCAATTAAGCCCACGAGGACAACCAAACCAATCAAACGCTCTAAGCGACGGCGGCGGGTAGCATGAACATGACCTCACGAGTACTAGTGGCTATCACCACCTTTACTATTTACTAGTATTATTATCACTATTATTACTACGTGCATAATGCAATCATTCCGCTGGAATGAAACAGCGACGGGTTCTGGCCGGCCGGAACACCAGTTCTACTTGACGTCTTCTTCCTCCTCCTCATCTCTTCATCACTCATCACTCACAAGAGGACAGACAGCTTGGCACCTAGTATATGATGCATGATGTATGGATGGCAGATCGATGGTTAGGCAGGCACAACTAGCTAGGAACGAGCTAGTTAGTCCTCGATCGCATTGGGTTAATTCTCTTCCTCTTTCCCTAGCTAGAGACACGCACGTTGTGTGCTACTGCAACTGTAACCACTACAGCTACAAGGACTATTGTATTTGCTAAACTGTTTGTGTATCTGCATCTTGAGATTGTCACCTTCCGGCCATTCAAGTTTGTGTGCTGCATGTAGACATCTCGTTCACAGGTGGTGCTGCTGCTGCCACACTGCTGAGGTCGATGCAGCAGCAGGTAGCTCTCACGATTGGCTGGAATGGAACCAATTGTCAGCTGCGAATAATTCATTCGTTCGTTTCCTCGTGTTGTTCCTGTTAACATCCCCATCTCCATCATCCCCTCTCCTGCAGTCCTGTGTCTGTGGTTGAGACGGAATAGATGGCAACACGACACGGCGTATTATCTTATGGCCAATGTCAATGACTCCCCCTGCCGGTCGCCGGTCCAAACTTTTGACCAGGTTCATTGAAAGGAATCAGAACCACATCGATCCACAAGCGAGCGAAATGAAAGGGCCAGCAGGGAACTAACTACTAAAATACATATACAACTTACAGCAACCACAATATGCTTCAAAAGTAGTCCATATATAGGGATGAAAATACTCACTACTGCCTGAAGTCCATAGCGAACGCATAACAAAAGTCGTCCATAGCGCAATGGACTGGCCATACGCACTGAACTATTCTTCTTTCTCCCACTCCTCCTTCAAGGTGAGAGCTCTCAGTTGCTTCCCGCGAATTGCCAGATGCTCATCCTCCCCGACGGTGAAGGTCCGAGGCTTGCCAGAGCTGAGAGTGTTAGTACTTTTGGATCGACTAGGAGTAGATCAGTGGGTATTTTGACTTCCATTCGGTATGAAAGAACTAGAACACATGGATCCAGAGAGAGTGAGAGAGGAGAAAGGGAGAGGTACAGACCGTCGGGCTTGGTGGACGAGCTCGAGCAGTCCATGGCGTCGGTGTGGCAGTGACGGTGTAGAGGTGGCGGAGTCCCGGCGGGGTGGAGCTATGGCGGTCCGGTGGTGCTTCCCGCCGCTGGCAGCGCCCCCCTCTCTAGATCGGATTAGGGTTAGGACGGTGGGGTGACTGGTGGCGGCGAACCTCGTATCCCGAGCCGTTTACCCTACCTCCTCTTTATAGGCACTGTGCGACGGGGGCCCACCAGCCACTAGATAGCTGGACGTCCCCGATCAGGACGCGGTAAGGGGTCCGTCTCGACCATTGGGTCAAGACGGATGAGATCAATTCTAACATTCTCCCCCTTGATCTCAACTCATACTTTAACTTTAAACTTTGACTTTAATCCCTTTCACTTTTATTTGTTCCATCACGGATTAGTGCATAGAGCATGCTTCATTGTCACAGTCAATCGCCGATAGACTTAACAGCTACGATACACGTCTCTGTTCTGAAACAGATTCTTTAACTTTTGGGCCCTTTATTGTCTGAAAATCATAGGCTATACCATAAACCTATGTCGACTGTGTGTTCTCCAAACACACTGGGTGATAAGCCTTTTGTACGCGGATCCGCAAGCATTTGCTTGTTACTTTTATGTTCAATACTTTCAGTATGATTCCGAACTTTCTCCTTCACAATGTATAACTTTAACGTCAATGTGTTTGGCAGCACACTTGACCCGTTGTTATAGGAGCGAACTTCTTAAATGGTTATTGCTGTTGTATACCATTATCAATTCCGGGTGTAAGTTCTTTTAACCATTTCGCCTGTCCTTAAGCCTCATAACAAGCTATACCATGGGTATGCATCTTTGATGACACCACAACTGTTTCTTTGGAGCTTTTCCACAATAAAACTCCAACTGCGAGTGTTAGCTACTATGTGGGTTTCACTAAACATCTCGCCAAAATTCACTACAAAAAAAGTTCACTTCGGAGACTATTCATTTTTGTCACAGTACATGCAAATAACGTCATCAAAACATATCTGTGACGAACTTATGACGAAATTCTGATCGTCATCTTTGTAGCGTCACATTTGTTGCACGGTGACACTTTAGTGTTTTTCGTCACAGATAGAGTTACATCCATGACGCTTTCCCCTCCGTCACTGATCTATTTCAGCAGGTGTTCTAGTGGACACGTGTATGATGGAGATGTGTACACGTGTATGATGAGGATGTCGACACGTGTTTGACGAGGAGGTTGACACGTGTACTGTTTGCAGGTTGACATGTGGCGCTCTCGTGCTCGTTTACGTGGCAGCATGTAAGATGACATGGCAAGACATTGGAGATGACGTGGCAGCAAGTTAGAGATGATGTGGCGACTGTTACTTAGTGACGTTTGTTTTCGTCATAGTACAGATTTGACGAATTCGATATAATTCACAGGCAGTACCATTATTGTCAGGCCTGAGCACTGATCCCATACACATGCAGCACAAGTTTATTCATCAAGCACCAACATAGTTTCATACAACACAAATTTATGTTCAAATACAACCAGAGTTCCCTAACACGGGAAACAAGTTCACACACATCCAACAGACCAATTTCCAAAGCAAAGGTACCAAACCATAGACAAGTTCACAGGCAACATAACTGATAGACCAAGTTTAGTAACTTATTATGAGGACCAACAGCACCACCACTCCACTGCTCAGCAGCACTCCATGGCACTCCAAGGAACCCGAGCTACACAGGAGCAAGCTAAGTAGCTCGATTACCTGAGTTGAGGTTCAAGATGCGCTGAGGTAACAGATCATTAGCTTCTTGTTTCTTCTTGAACTCCTCCATCTCTTGCTGGGCCTTGCGCACTTCTTCTTGGGTCTTGGCCATTGATTCTTCTGTTTCTTCAGCTTTCTTCTTTAGGTAGTCCAATTCTTCTTGAAGTAGATCAGCCCGTTGCTTTTCGGCCTGCACCTGTTCTCTTAGTTGTGCTTCTCTTGCAGCTGATGTAGCAGATTTGCTTACTGGTGTTTCAATACTAGCATTCTTGAGGAATGTAGAGGCTGCACTGGTTTGTGAGAGAACCTTGGAGACAATCTCAGTACTAGATCTTGGTGTTTCTAAATCTTGAGCAAGCTGGGCCAACATATTTTCCATGGTAGCCTACAGCAAACAGGTGGAAAAAGGATAAGATAACTATGGAGTCCATTTCACAAGCAGACATGAAAATCATCACAAACATATTGATGTATATATGTTTAAGTACATGAACACAGTTAACAATAACTTCACATGGCACATCAGAGATGAATATCCTATCCATTTCACAACAACAATAGGACCATGCACAGAAAACATATGACTTCACATATAAGTGTATACATATGAACATTTAGTCTATGTACTAATCCATCCAGCAATTATATAGGAACAACTTTCGATTTGACAGGCATAGACCATGCACAAAGAACATATGATTGCATATATAGGTGTAAACTTATGAACATCTTGTCTATGTACAAATCCCATCCAGCAAGCACATAGGTAAAATTTTCCATTTCATAAGCATAGATAGAACCATCCACACACAACATTTAAGCATACAAACATCCTTCCATGTACTAATTCCATCCAGCAGCAACTGTACATGAGCAAAAATTGACATATATACCCTGTCCATCAATCACATATGCAGGTACTTACAACTGTTTCTTTGACCTCTTCGCTCATGCCCTTCTTCTTGCTGGTATGGCATTCCTTGAACATCTCCACTGCATCCACTTCTCTATCCTTGGTTTTCTCCCTCTGTATTAATTTTAAGCGTGAAATGTAGGAAAATTAGCTTTTGTATCTAGACTAATTTATAGGAAATAGATATGCATGTTTTCATAAGATACAATGTATTGAACCAGAGTTGTAGCACTTACATATGCATACAAATGTGAGATGTAGCTGCGAGATCCCGTCGCTTGATGGTGCCTGACCTTAGCACGGTTTTTCTTGTTTTTCTTAGCCGTTTCCTATAAGGCAAACATGTAAGTTTCAGACACAGAGATGAAACAGTAGAGTTTGTTGTTTGGACCATCATCGTACCTTTGCTTTTGCACTAGACCACAACTTCACAAGTTCAAGCCACTGCTCATCAGTAAGATTAGCAACAAGGGAAGTTGTTCTGACTTCATTAGCTGGTATACCATTGAAGTACTTCTTCTTCAACAAATAACTACTCTGGCGTACAGCACTTTGGAGCATATTGTTGCAGGCTTTCACTGTTGGCTCATGCTTGTCATCAACTGCCAACCTAACCTGCAGAAGTCAATCACCCATCAGATTTAGGTATTAGCATTTGATATAGCAACTTATATGAAGTACCAAATACATATGCAAGGTATCAAATTACTTATAGACAACTTGCCCATGAATTCTTTCAATTGGCTTTCATCATTCTTGTAGTGTTTCTAGTGAGTTAGAATGGGCATGTTCTTCCTAGTGATAAGGCCAGCCTCAGAAGCTAGCTTAGCAGCTTGTACAGG
Source organism: Miscanthus floridulus (assembly GCF_019320115.1). Classification (NCBI taxonomy): domain Eukaryota; kingdom Viridiplantae; phylum Streptophyta; class Magnoliopsida; order Poales; family Poaceae; genus Miscanthus; species Miscanthus floridulus. The sequence continues at coordinate 68,140,874 of NC_089593.1, forward strand.
CTTCTCTGGCCTCCTCTTGCCTTCAGCAATTTTAATTGGCAACCTTCTTCCCATAGATTGTGTCATATTGTCAAGCAATTTGCCTTTTGTTGGCAGCCTTGGTTTTCTTGGAGCACGTTGTTTACCTACATTGTTGGCACTTATAGAATTAGAGTAGTCCAAGTAGTAAAGCAAAGAATGTGAGGAAGCTGGTCTGTTACTTGCCTTGAGGAACAATCTCTAACTCTTATGAGGCCTCAGCTTCATTTGATTGTGCATTTATTGGGTCATCAAAAGCAGACCAGTCCAGAGCAGGTTCTTCTTCATCTTGTCCCCCAGTGGCTGCGGCATTCTTCTCTAGTGGCAGCTCCTCAGCCACAACTGCTAGGTGGTTGGTGGTGTACTTCTTTCCAGACCTTGTTGCAACTCCAGGAGTTGTCTCACTCACTGCAGTTGCCCTCACTCTTTTCGTGCCACCTGGAGCCATCTTGGCCTTCTTCTTCGATCCTGAAGCCCGCTTGTTGCTGCTGTCAGATTCCTAATATAGAAGGGTAAACAAATCTATTGTTAGAACCTGCATGAAAATAAGTCTCACAAAATACAACGAACAGCATAATGTAAAGACACCCCACCAAGACACTTTCATCTTCTTCTTCCTGGCCCCCTTCCGCTCTAGGAAGATATTCGGATGAATCTGACCCCTCCCCATGAACTTTCTTGTTTCTTTGCTTGCCCAGATTCAGAGAACTTTCTTTTTCAATGCTATTTTGAAGAGAAGGAACCAAGGTACGGAGACCCAATGCTTCCATCTTCTTCTTGTTCTCCGCGATTTGCAAATCCCGTAGCTTTTCATAGTACCCTATTTTAAACAGATTTTAGTCAAATTAATCCCTAGACTGTAAAACCTAAACCCTAACCCTAACCCATAAACCGTAGAACCCTATACCCTACCTAGTCAACTAGAAGAACCTGGGCTTGGGGGCATTCAGAAGTACCTGGGCTTGGGGGCTGAGGCGTTTTACGGGCCGTTTAGGCATTGTTGAAGGCGAGTGTCTCCGCTGGAGTGGATGTCGTGGTCATCGTCGTGGTGTCTCCGGTGATGTAGTCGTACTTCTCCTCCGTCATGGCTCCATCGATTGTCCCTCTTGCGGCGGAGTGGATCTGAGAGCGACGATGGCGGCGTGGATCTAAGAGCGGCGATGGAGGCGTGGAGCTAAGAGAGGCGATGGCAGCATGGATCTGAGAGCGGTGACGGCGGCGTGGAGCTAAGAGCGGCGGCGGCAGCGGCAGTGGAGTGGATCTGAGAGCGGCGACGGCGACGACAGAGTGGATCTAGGGGACCGGCGGCGGAGTGGATCTACGTGGGCGGCGACGGAGTGGATGTGAGGGCAGTGGCGGCGGCGGAGTGAAGTTGAGGGTAGTGGCGGCGGCGGAGTGAAATGAGGCATATATAGCCTGTAGCGAAGTTACTATATTGTCCCTATTGTAGTGAATGAGGAGGAGTGATGGTTGAGGGTAGTACAGGATTTTCGCAGTGACGCCCAAATTTTTGGTGGGGGATGCGCGTCGACGGCCGAAACTAAGATGAGGAGGCGGGAGGTGGATTCGTTTTTTTTTTGTTTTTTCTTCTCAAAACAAAATGGTTCTTTTCTCTAGCTTTTATGGACTAAAATGATATTTGTTTCTATAAATTTGACATCATATTTCCAATGTTTGTGATGATGGTTTATAGTACTATATAGTAATCCACAATGGTAAATGTTTTATTACTTGTCACCTTCTTTGATACATCACAAGTACGAATTATATAATCATCAAAGATGATAATTGTGTGAAGGATGAAAACAAGCTTTGATTAACAAAGTAAATGTGTAAGATGATAACGGTGTGCTCTCAAATTATAGGGAGATATACATGTGGCCTTACTTTGTGTGCATTATACATATAGGGAGATATACATGTGGCCTTACTTTGTGTGCATTATACATATATAATCCATAATGTGTGCATGAATGAATTTTAACACTTCATAAGATCCTAGCAACACACATACATACAAGAACTTAGTATGTAAAGTTTGTGCTTGGTTCACTTGATAAGATCATATGCATCTATGTGCTTGGTTATAAGTTCATAAGATCTTATATATATGATCCCTTCTTACCATAAGCTATGCACTTCTCAAACTATGCACTACATAAGATCATATACATTCTTTGTTATAGCAAGACACATAGGTATGCACTACATTAGATGACATAGCTAGTTTGGTTACATATACATTAGATGACATAGCTAGCTTGGTTACTTCACTCATAACACTTGCATACAAGCTTGCTATACACTTATACACTTGAAATGCATGGTACGATGAAGATTATTGCAAGAGGTCTACAGAAGTTGTTCATTAATGTACCACATAACATTTCATTCAAAATTCGCTTGAAATTTGCTTAAAAATCAACTGAAATCATGGGTTTGACCACCATTTGACCGTCATGGACCCACCCGTCAGCCTGACTCCCAAGCTGAACCGAGTCCAGCCAGCTTCAGAGCTAACCTGGTGGGCCTATCCTGTCAGTCTCAGAAGGCAACAGTCTAAAATTTCGCCCTTCCCCCAAATCCTCGCCCACCCACACCCCAACCCCCCCCCCCACCGTCGGTTGCCGGCCACCACCCACCACCGTGCACCCACTACACCGGTGAGCCCCTGCCCCCACGCTTGCAATACAGAAGGTATCCTTCGCCGCCGCACCCGCTCCACCGGCCAAGACCCGCCGCAACGCAGCCGCTCGATAGGCCACCGAGCGTCGCCGCCCCGCATTTCTCGGTTAGGGTTAGAGCTCCATGGCAGCCGAATCAAGCTCGTCGAGGAGCTCCATGGAGCACTACAGGGTCCGGTCCCCCAACTCCTCCCCAATTCCCTATCGCCACCCGCCATACTCATACAGTCTGGATATCAACTGCGAGTGCGGTAGCAAGAGTCCCCGGTGGATCTCATGGAGTGATGGGAATCCAGGAAGGAGGTGCCATTGCTGCTATAAATATCGGGTGAGTTCAATTTACATCCTCCCCAATTGTTAAGATGGGTTGATTTGAATTGTAGAAACTATCTACCTGACAAACTGCAAATTGGTTGTGGATGCAAGGATGGTGGATGCACTTTTTGGGAGTGGTTGGATCCGAAGCCAACAGATCATCAGATTGAAATCCTTGTTGATTTGCGAGATGCAGTTAAGGCCCTGTGTACCAAGAACTAGACTCTGGAGGTGGAGAATAGTGAACTGAGTTATTTGCTTGATGAAGCACGGGCCAAGATTGCCCAACTAGTGACGGAGAATGAGAAGGCTACTGTACTTGCCAGGGATCAGGAAGCCAAGATTGTTGAACTGGTGAAGGAAAAGGAGAAGGCTAGTGTTCTTGCCAAGGATCAGGAGGCCAAGGAGGTGCAGGGCAAGCTGGTGTTCAGTAAAGTTGGCAAGGCCTATTATCATGTAGTGATTTTTCTTGTCGTGTGTTTGGCACTTCTGGTGGCCATGTTTAGTAAAGGTCCTGAGACCATGAAACCACAGCTGCTGTGAAATAGCTGTGTCCATGTATGAACTTGTTTAGTCAATGTATGAGTTGTTCAATGTATGAATTGTTGTTCTGAATGTATGAGTTGTTCAATGCATGAATTTATAGCATGCTGTTGCATGACTACTGAAAATGGCCACAAATTGAGAATGAGTGCCTGATAGCAAGCTGTTGCATGACTGCTGAAAATGGACAGAAATTAAGAAGTGCTTGATAGCATGCTGTTACAAATGTGTTATACATGACTGTTACAATTCCAGAACATCAATATCCAAAAAAAGGCAGTGTCAAGCCAACAAAAGAGTCACTGTTACAAATGTTCACTAAAATGAAGCTATAAATACAAGAAAATGAAGCTAATCATCACCATTACATTCCATGGGATCCCTGTCATTTTCACTAAAATACTCTAATATAGTGTCATCTTCACAATCTTCAGAGTCACTGTCTGCATCCAGGTCTTCTTCCCTTCTACTGATAAGATCTTGTAAGTTACCAGCAATAGAAGATTTCTCTCCATGTACATGTCGGTACACTGGTGCAGGCTCATCTAATCCATCATCATCATCATCAGCTTGCACCAAAAGCTCATTATCAGAACCAGCTTCATCTTGGTGAACAGCGCTCAATTCTGCTTCAGTGACATCATACATACTCCTATGCTCAAATTTCTGGACAACACACCAATTTTCACCAAACTATGTGTCTGGCACATAGAAGACCTTTTTGATTGAGTTGCTAATATAAATGGGTCTGACTTGTACCAAAACCTCTCCACATTGATGGATGTAAAAAGGCCATCATCTCTAACAGCTCTTCCTTTGCCATCTTGACTGAACCACTCACACCGAAAAAGTACCACAGTTCGAATGGATTCCAAATTGGAGTTGTAGCTCAACTCAACAATCTCTTTGAGCTGACCATAAAATTCAGTCGGCACACTGTTATGTGTTCCATCTACCAGCACACCACTATTTTGTGTCTGCCTTTGTCTTTCATGGTCGACAGTGTTGTATCGAACACCATTGACACTGCATGATGCCCATAACTTCACTCTAAGGCAAGGAGGACATGATATTGCATATAGGCCTTCACTAACATCTTCATGATTATCCATCCATAGCATCTTGATCTAATAAGACCACCAAACAAGTTAAAATTTGAAAAATATGAAAAAAAAAACTTGCTGCACACAAAATAAATATGAAACCACTTACATGATTCCTAAACCAAGCAGGAAATTCCTTTTCCAACCTATTCTCAACATCATGGCCACCTTCTTCCTCTAACTGTTGTCTAAACTTGCTGCACACACAGTTTGCAATATGTATTGCTCACCCATGTTTAGCATTGTTGTTTACTAGCACACACAATTTAGGAAAGAAGCACTCACCTTAAATATGGCTCTACCTCATCACAGTTGTTTAGCACATACTAACAAATCTTGTCAAATTCTTTGTCATCAAGATATGTCTGCCTGTGTGCTCCTAAGAGTTTAACACCATGCTGGACGATAGAGAGGTCACTATCTGAAACTCCCTGATCCCATTTGTCATCATCCCTGTTAAATCTAGTGACAACATCATCCATGTACCTTGAGCAAAAGGTCAAGGCCTCATTAGCTATGTACGCCTCAGCGATGGATCCTTCAGGTCTAGCCCTATTCCTCACATACCCCTTCAAAGTGCCCATTTGGTGTTCTATCGGGTACATCCATCCATATTGAACAGGACCTCTTAGGAGTGCTTCATCAGGAAGGTGGACAGCAAAGTGGACCATCACATCAAAAAAGGCAGGAGGAAAAATTTTCTCTAGCTTGCATAGTATCACAGGGATTTCTACCTTTAGACGTTTGATCACATCAACCTTTAGTTTCCTACTGCAAAGCTCTCGGAAAAATTTACCCAACTCTCCAACTGCTTCATATATGTCCTTTTGCACTAGTCCTCAGAGACCAATAGGTAAAATTCTTTGGAGCAGTATGTGGCAATCATGGGTTTTGAGGCCCTACACCTTGGAACCATCTGCACTAATGCATCTTGTCAGGTTGGAAGCGTGTCCATATGGAAACCGAATACTTTTTAGAAATCCACAAAATGCAGCCCTTTCTTCTTTTTCCATGGCATACCATGCTGCTGGCATGGAAACTGAATTCCCACCATCTTCTTCTAAATGCAGTTCAGGTCGTATGCCCATATCCTGCAAATCAAGCCTTGCATTAACTGTATCCTTATTCTTGCCCTCAAGACGGAGTATTATGCCTAGAAGGGCATCACATATATTCTTCTCTATATGCATCACATCAAGATTGTGTGGCAGCTTCAAGTGTTTCCAATAAGGTAGTTCCCATAGAGCTGACTTTCGGCTAAACAATTTTGGCTCCTTGTCCTTCTGTCCACGCTTCCTTTTCTTGCTACCATCATGCTTACCAGAACACACATCTTTTACCTTCTCTAGACACTCCAATGTCTCATCCATACTCAGCATTTGTGGCTCAACCTAGTTTTCTCGGTGTCCATCAAAGGCCAAGCTTCTTCGCCACTTGTGATTTTTTGGAAGGTAGCGACGGTGTCCAATGTAACAAATCTTTTTCCTAAGACTCCTTGACAATGGATCTCTGTTGCAATAAATGCATGCATAGTAGCCTTTGGTAATTCGCCCTGACAATACACCCAAAGCTGGATAGTCATGGATGCACCATAGTACTGTAGCACGAAGGTCAAACTTTTCGCTAGTGAATGCATCATAAGTGCTGACACTGTAAGAATATGTCAAAGTCCTTGCCTAGAGACTTTGGTCCTGGGATGAGCAATGACATGTAGCAGTTGGATGCATCGGTGCATGACCATGGAGGAAGATTGTATGCCCTTACAAGTACAGGCCACATGCTATAAGTTGTGTTCATGTTCCCGAAAGGATTGAAGCCATCTGTAGCTAAACCAAGCCTTAGGTTTCTTGCATCTTCAACAAAGCTTGGATACACCTCATGAAAGTCTTTCCAGGCTTCGCCATCAGCTAGATGGCTCATTTCATTGTACATAGGAACCAGCTTATCCTTGTGCCATCGGGTCTCCTCATATGTTGATTTCTTTGCAAACATCCTCTTCAGCCTAGGTATAAGAGGAAAATATCTCAAAATCTTCTTAGGAATCCTTTTGGCACCATCTGCATCTACCCACCTAGATTTCTTACATTTTGGGCAGTTGTCCGCTTTGGCAAGATCCTTCTGAAACAACACACAATTATTGTCACAGACATGGATTAACTCATAACCAAGACCCAATTCTTTGAGATACCTCTTTGCTTTGTCATATGAATCTGGAAGACCATAGTTAGGGAATGACCCTAACAATAACTTCAATATCACTCTTAATGTTGTGTTGCTGATCCTATAGAAGGACTTGATATGTAGCAGTCTCACTAGAAAAGAGAACCTAGACTGAACATAACCTGGGCAAAGAGCATGTTTTGCATCTTCAAGTACTTTCGCAAACATAGGCTGTTCTCCATCTTCTTGTACAGCTACGTACAAGTCAGCTAGCATCTCTGACGTACCATGATCATCCTCATTGTCAGGCTCATCCACATGCAGCACATCAACAAGATCATCAGGTTCATTTGCATCCTCTTCATGTTCCACAATCTCAGCATCAAAAGCTTCTCCATGGTGTACCCACCTAGTGTATGTAGCTAACCATCCATAGAGATACACATGGTCATACACTTCCTTCTGACTCCATGAAGACTGATTCAGACAATTGCGACATGGGCAAGGTATAGCATCATCCGCGTTGTATCTACCTCGAACATAAGCCATAAACTGATCAATGCCATCATTGAATTGATCACTGAACCGAGCAGCACGAATCCATGTTCTGTCCATCTAATAAAAATGTAACAATTACCTCTAATTAGCCATGTCTAAGCAGCTACCGAATCCACTGAATTGCAAGCTTTGGGAGAGGACAATACCTCAGGTACGCCAGAGCAGAGAAGCCACAGCAGCAGGTATGCCGGAGCAGGCAGCAGTAGCAGGTACGCCGAAGCTATGAAGCCACAGTGGCTGCCGGCCGAAGGAGCTGCCTGCCGAACCAGCTACGCCGCAGCAGCTGCCCGCTAGAGCAGTGTGCTATGCCTCTGCAGCAGCTGCCCGCCGGCGCATCCCATAGCAGATGACCACCGGAGCAGCATGGCCGGTAGAGTAGTCAGCCAGAGCTGCCCATCGGAGTGGCTCACCGTAGATGGCCGGCGCAGAGGGCCGCCGCCGGAGCACCTCCTCCTGCCCTGCTCAGATGACCGCCGGAGCTGCTAGGCCGGTAGATCTGCTCGTCGGAGCTGCCCACCGGAGAGGCTCGCCGTAGATGGTCGGCGTAGAGGTCCACCACCGGGGCACCTCCTTCCACCCCGCTGATTCGATTTGTATCCACCACCGCAACACGATTGGATTGGGTTTGGGTCATATGAAAGATCTCATAGTCAATAATAAAATAAGTTCCCACACTTTACCATGAACGAAATTGTGCTCTGATGGTAAGGTAACTCGACTCTGAGTCGGCAGGTGCTGGGTTCGATCCCCACGCGCCGCACATTTTTTTTCAAATTTGTCTTTTATGACGAAAATAAACACCTGACAGGTGGGACCACAACTGCCAAAATATCAAGTTTTTTAAAACTCCACATTTATGATGAAAATGTATATCTAACATGTGGGACCACAATGGTGAAACTATTGACTATCACTTCTATGACGAAGCTCAGAACCCTTCTATGACGGTAATTCCAAATTTGTCACAGAGGAACAAATGGGCTGACGGCCAAACCAAGCATCCATGACGTTCTACATATTTTCGTCATTAATGAACCATATTCAGTGACTGAAATTGAATTCGTCATTCCCAAAACGTCACAGATGAAAGGATTTCTAGTAGTGATTTAACTTTTGTACCCACAACTATTTGAGAGTACTTATTCTTTCTTACTCACCATGAGGCCTATAAATCTTTGCACAATTGCAAAACATTCTCAACTCCATTCCAATGATCTATATCTGGACTGGACTTCTGCCAAAAACATCCCGGATACATAAACTGTGTCAGGGTAAGTTCTTGCTTATAAGCATTCAATAAGCTTCCAATAGCTGAAGCATATAGGACGTCCATTTGATCGATCTCACATTTATTCTTGGAACACTAAAAGTTCCAAAAACTATTACCCTTGACTATAGGAACAGGCACAGGTTTATTCACATATATACTTTATTTCTTTAGAATCTTCTCTAAGTATACACTTGAGATAGTTCTAATACCCCTTTTCCTTTTATCTCGGTAAGTTCCAATTCCTGGAACGAATGATGCTTTACCAAGACCATTCTCATTGAAACTTGAGGACAAGAACTGCTTCTTCTCCAATAGTAGATTAACACCACTACTGGCGAGTAAGGTGCTACCCACATGCAGGATTAGGGAAATTGATTTCCCATGTTTAAACTTTGCATAAATATAATTATCCTCTACATTCTCTTTAAACCCAAACTTTCTTATTGTACTGTCAAACTTCAAGTACCAATGTCTTGAAGCTTGCTTTAATCCATAAATGGATTTCTTCAGGCAACATCCCTTACGTTCTTTTCCTTCCATGACAAAACTTTTTGAGTTATGCCATGTAAACTTTTCCATACATATCCCCGTTGAGGAATGTGCCTTTATATCTTTCTGATGTAACTGTAAATCGTAGTGTGCCATTAACGCCATTATGATTCTAAAAGAATCGTTGCATTCTTATTATAATCTATTCCTTCTCTTTGTGTAAATCATTTCACCACAAGTGGCGCTTTATAGCTTTCCATATTCCCTTTGGATATCTTTCTATATTCCCTTTGGAGTCACCTTTGTCTTGTAGACCCATTATAGCCTACTGTTTTGGCTCTATTAGGAATTTCTTCTAAGTCCCAAACATCATTGGTATTTATCGGTTTCATTTCATATTCCTTTGCTTCTTGCCATTTAGATGAGTGAACGCCTCTCATGGCTTCTTCAAATGAGGTGGAATCACTCTCTATTTGAATTTCTTTCTTAACTTTTACTTCTTAGTCACCAGAAATATATGATTTTCTTATTCTTTGAGACTTTCTGGGGCCTCATGGCACTTCTTTCATATGGGGCTATTATTACTCTTCATTGCCAAAAAGGCAATTGTTCTATAGCCTCCTGTATCACAAGATCCTTGTTTACTTATTCATCTTCTTTAAGTATGTCATACAACATCAACATGTATTAAGCAATTTGTTGCTCTAAAACACTGTAGTGGATATGTAATCCCACTTCTATTCAAGCTTTAGGTATCTACATACCATGCTCCCCCAGATTACTCCATCTTCTTTAAAGATGGTGTATCTTCAAATTTCTTATTTTGGGTTTAATCTTTCAAAACTCAAATGGTGCTTTAAGCACCGCCTTAATAACTTTGAGACTCGTCCAGTATGAATACTAGCCGACTATGCTATCTTCCTATTGGAACTGTAAAAGGTCCAGGAATTTAGCTATTTCTTTACTTTAGGGGTATCATTATTATGACCGTCTTACTCCCTCAACGATCACATTCATCTTTTATAGATCACTTTTACCTTCAATGTATAGTATGCATTGCATTATCTAAAGTATGGGGAAGTATCTTTCTTAATTGTCTTTCTTAATTATCGAATTTTGGAAAGAAAAAACCAGAATTTTCTTCATATACCAAGAAATCATAAATTTTTACAGAATGTGACATTGGATCTCTAAATTTTCCTTTTCAACATAAAAATTTTCGATCTGGTAAAAATGAAATTAGTACTATATAAATTAGATCCCCTAGCGCTAGCTAATAATTATAGGTAGGATACGAGCTATTAATACGATAGAGATATTCCTAGACCTTTTCCGAGCTATAGACGTTCTTCCCCGGCTTATCCAAGATCCAGATCCGGGAACGGTTTCCTACCCAACGCTAGCTCTGTTGAGACACCTGAAATCCATTTAAAGAATCTGGAAATAATGTATAGCGTTTACATTTCTCCCCCTCGAAATGTGGTATGAACTTTTCTACCACAATTTTGAAACATTCAGAACTCTTGTGAATGAGAAAACTTTGATTACTTACTTCATCCACATGATTACATCATGTAAACAAAATTCATATGGGAGTACATTTTCCTCATTACACTTCAAAACTCAACATAGTCTATTATTATCGATACTTCTGCAAGTCACGCTTGCATATCATTCTTATCTTTTGGTTCACATGCAACTTTCTTTTGTTCTTAAACTCATTGAGTACTTAATAACCATGACATAATCAGAGTGTACGGTCAATTCTAGGATAGCATAAGAGCTACCCTAAACTTCTCTCCATGTGCGAGATACACTTAGAGCACATGAGTCATCACATCCTTCTCCCGCCATGCGAGATAAGTACTATGCCAAAACTCTCCTGCCATGCAGGATTGGTTAACATAAGTACTATTCCAACTTTACCCCGCCATGCGGGTATTTTCTCAAACTTTTCCCACCATGCAGGTACTATCACAAACTTTTCCCACCATGCGAGATAATTCCCTTGAACGGACATAACTGCCAGGATTGGCTCGTGTTCAATCATCAAATTCAGAAATAAATCCGAATATTCTTTAACACACATGTTTAATCCGACGTAGGTCAAATTAAACATGCATGTTACTAATTACATTTCTTAAGCAAACTCTTATTGCTCTATCTTCTTTCTTTGATCAATATCCTTTAATTCTTTCCTTTCCAAGCCATTCTTTAAAGAGAACACAGTCCCTTAAGCAATGGCATTCTTTCATACATAACTTGCCCTTAGGCATTTCATCATATGAGTCATAAGTACCCAGCTCATTTCTCTTACTGCCTTCAAGAATGAAAGCATGGAAGTCTTTTGTCTGAAAAAATATTCAACAATAATGCTCATTAAACTTTAAAATCTTTACGTTCTATTCTATATCACCGTTGGGCAAAAATAGAATAAAACATCATTCTTCTACATTAATTCCACATCACCGTTGGGCAGAAATGGAATTAATGTATAGAACCTCAATAATCTTGAAAACATAGAACTGCTCCTCAGAATTAAATTCTCCCGTTGGTTCGAATTTAATTAGAAGACAATCAACTTCATTGCAGCGGAAACATGAAAATACATTTCTCTAGTTTAAGAGCATTCCTTGATCTTTATCTTTTCTCTGAAAAATTGGTCACTTTGACGCAAAATTCATCAGAGATTTAAACTTTAATCATAAAACTCATAGAATTATAATATTGTTATCATCAACGTTGGTCAGAAAATAACAATATCATAATTTAACTTTAACTATTAACTTACTATTCCTCCAAGTACAATTTTTCGTTGGTTCCAATTTTGACTGGAGAATCAACTTTTCATCATTTTCTGAATAATTATAACTGCTCTTCAAATTAAATTCTCCTGTTGGTACGAATTTAATGAGAAGACAACAAACTTTAACTTCGCAGCGGAAAATTGACAAAATTTCTTTTCTACTTTTCAGAAGCATTTTACTGTACTTTTCTACTCTCTGAAAATTCTAACGTGTTGGTGCAATAATTATCAGAGATTTTAAATCACTCTTTGAATGAAATCATCAAAATTTGCTTTTGAAAATAATAAAATAATTCTCAATCACCACTGTGCATTTGGCCCAACCGGAGATACGGCCCGACTTACTTTTCTTGAATTTTACCCACAGGAAAATTCTCTTTTCTATTTTCTTTTGAGCCAATACATATTTTTTTATTTTTTTGGAAAAAAGAAAAAATAAAAAAACAAAAAACCAAGCTCATTCTTTTCTTTTCTCGGCCCAAGACAGCAGAAGCTGGTTCGGCCCAACTCAACATTCAGCCCGGCCCCTCTCCCTCGCGCGCGCGCACTGCCTACCCAGGCCGCAACGTGGGCCTGGGCCGGCAAAGTGCCACGGCCTCGCACCCCGCCTGGGCCGCGATGCAGCCCGCTCAATCTCGGATGTCCGCGCGCATCCGACGGCCGAGCGCGCGTCTAGGGCGAACAAAACACCGGGTCGGCCACGGGCGGAAAACCCTAGCTTCATTTCCTCCGTTCCCCTTCTCTCTCACACGCCTCACGCGACAGCCGCGGCAGCCGTGGTTGCTGTCAACGCCGGTCAGGGCGGCCGTCCTAGCCGGTGAGGAAGACGCCGCCCGGAGTGGTCCCAGCGACGGCTCCCCCCCTCTATTTTCTTCCCCTCCTCCTTTCTCTCTCGTGCCGCACTCAGAGGAGCAGCAGTGGCCCAATGGCCGATCAGAGGAGGAGTCGGTGGCGGCGCCGCCGCCAGTCCCCTCGCCGGTGTGCGCGCCCACCGCGAGGTGGACGCGCCGTCGTCGAGCGGTCTGGTGGTGGTGCCCTTTACCGCCAAGCCCGAGGCGTGGCCGCGCGGCGGTGTGACCAACACGGTCGGCGGTGTTCCACTTCCCCACGCGGGTTAGGGTTAGGGTTCGAGTACTTTTCGAAATCGAGACCCCTTCTTTCCCCGTTTCTTCACCCGATTAGGGTTTAGGGTTTGATGAACCCTTTGTATTTCTTTTCTTTCGATCCGAATCTGATCTAGCTCCATTCTTTTCTTTTCTTTGCCCAGTGTCGTGATCTACACCTTGCAAACCGGCTCCGATACTATTGTTAGTACTTTTGGATCGACTAGGAGTAGATTAGTGGGTATTTTGACTTCCATTCGGTATGAAAGAACTAGAACACATGGATCCAGAGAGAGTGAGAGAGGAGAAAGGGAGAGGTACAGACCATCGGGCTTGGTGGATGAGCTCGAGGAGTCCATGGCGTCAGTGTCAGTGGCGGTGTGGCAGTGACGGTGTAGAGGTGGCGGAGTCCCAGCGGGGTGGAGCTACGGCGGTCCGGTGGTGCTTCCCACCGCTGGCAGCGCCTCCCTCTCTAGATCAGATTAGGGTTAGGATGGTGGGGTGACTGGTGGCGGCGAACCTCGTATCCCGAGCCATTTACCCCACCTCCTCTTTATAGGCACTGTGCGACGGGGGGCCACCAGCCACTAGATGGCTGGACGTCCCCGATCAGGATGCGATCAAGGGGTCCGTCTCGATCATTGGGTCAAGACGGATGAGATCAATTCTAACAGAGAGGACACCTTGCATCGCCTCTCCTGGAGAGGCGCCATGACGGCTTGCGGCGAGGTACCTACTGGTTGGCAAAAAAGGCAGTTGCGGCGAGGTACCTACCAGTGTCCACCGGCAAGTTGCGGGAGTCGGGGTTGAGGTTGGCTCATCCTCCTCCGATCCTCATTAGCCCCCACCTCTAGGTCCATGGTGGTCGTCACCCATCGGGAAGACAAGTGCTTGGGGCTTAGATCTGGGGCAATGAAGGGATGATCCGGGCAGAGAGCGCGTGATTCAGGCGGCAGTACATCTACTCCGGTGAGGGGGGGAGAGTTTGGTAATAGGCGGCCATGGAAGATTGGGGTCGAAGAGGGGAGAGAACGAGCGGCGCACGAGAGCGGAGTTGGTGCATAAGAGCAGTGAGGAGAAGATGTTGCTCGTTAGTTGGGACCATGGAGTTTTTTATTTTTATATGGACCCCACCTTATAGGCCAGACATTATGAAAGATGAAATAGTAAAAGACTACTAATGTTGGGCCCATTCGGATGGATTGGTTTGCCATATACATTGAGCTTGCTCATGACGCATTCAGCAATAGCATGACCGATGGGTGAAGCCTGGCGACATTGTCGGTGGCAATGTGACCAACTGAAAGCTCTAGTTTGGTTTTGGTTAATTGATAAAACCCATTAGGACTAACTCTATGCTCTAAGTGTGAAATTGAGATAGGTTGGTCCAACCCAAGTGATGGAGTTAGGTGGCACTCATGGATGGAGATGGCCACATGAAATGATGATCATGATGGTGGTCATGGCCATGATGATGATCAAGTGCTCAAGCTTGGGGAAAGAAGAAAGAGAAAAACAAAATGGCTCAAGGCAAAGGTATATTTGATAGGAGCATTTTATTTTGGTGATCAAGACACTATAGAGAGTGTGATCACATTTAGGATAGATGGTCGTACTATTAAGAGGGGAGCTCTTATCGGACAACTCGATCATCTAGTGCCACTAGGTGTTGAAATACTTGCATTTCATTTTAGGTCTAGTGCACAATCGGTGAGAAGTGATTAACCTCTGAAAAAAATGATTGTGAAAATGCTAACACACTTGCACGTGATGGTGAAACACTTGGAGTGTTAGCACATTTGCAAAGGTGGAGAAAAGGAGGTGTTGTCGGGCACGGGTTACTGCCCTGGGGGCACCGCCACTGCCTATATGGTGGCACCGCCACCCCTAGGGCGGTGCCCACCTGGTCTCAGGACTGAGCAGCTAAGAAGGGCGTGGCACCACCCTGACCGGTGTACACAGCCCTTGGCACGACGGTCCACCACCAGGGGTCATTCGGTGCCACCGCCCTTTAATCCAGAGAGCAGGGAAAACCGGGGTGATCACCACCATGGGCACCGCTGCCCTATGTCTGGTGCCACCGCCGCTTTTTTCTAGAGACTTGGGTTTTCGAGGGTTTGGCCGAGGGGTCACCACCTCCCCTAGGGCGGTGCCACCGCCACCCCCTGTCCAATGACCAACGGTTAGTTTCTTAGCCATTGGAATTCGACCATTGGGGCACCGCCATGGCATGTCCGATGCCACCGCCACCTGTTCGGTGCCCACGCAGAAAAAGCTCCAAGGGGTGTAACGGCTAGTTTTGTTGGTGGGCTTATAAATAGATGTGGTGGCCGGCCTCGGCTACTCTTTTGGCACTTTCCACACCTGAGAACACCCTTTGGGAGCTAAGCAAACATAATCCACTCACTTGCACACTTGATTTCATCATTTGAGTGAGATTGGAGAGCCTCTAGTGCGTTGCATAGTGGTCTTGCATCTTGTGGCACTAGTTGAGCGATTTAGGCTGGTGGAGATCTTGTTACTCTTGGTGTTTGCCGACACCTAGACGGCCCGGTGATTAGAGGATCGTTGAGCGGCTATCGGTGATTGTTGCTGGCTCCGATCGTGGTGATTGTGAGGGTTTCTTGTGCCTTCTCCGTGGGAGATCACAAAAGACAACTCTAGTGGATTGCGCATGGCTTGTGGATCCCCATCTTGTGTTGATTGTGCGGCATCCAGTTGCGGGTTAGGCGTGTGATGCCTATTAGTGCGTGAACCTCCAAGTGGGTGAATCGCCATAACGAGAACTAGCTTGCCGGCAAGCAAGTGAACCTCAGAGGAAAAATCCTTGTGTCATCATTGTCTCCTTGGTATTATTTGGTTGATCACTTGCCACGGCGGTATATCTCCTCTACCACTCTCTTGTATTACTTTGTGTATTTAACTTGTGTAGAGCTTGTGGTAGTTGTAGCTAGTTGTGTAGCTTTTCTTCTTAGTTGTAATTAGTTCATAGCTAGCTCAACTAGTGTAGAGTATAGTGACATAGCCATTGAGTGCCTAGTGATCATAATTTACTAGAATTGTTGGTAGGTGGCTTGCCTTTTGACTAGAGCTAGAGCAAGTTGCATTTTGCCATTTAGTTATCTAACAAGTTGCTCTAGTGTCTTTGTAGAAATTTTTATAGGCTATTCATCCCGTCCTCTAGCCATTTAGGACCTTTCATCAACTCAGGTTGAGTCCAATGGGCAACATAGTCAGTGACCGATGGGTCGAGCCTGGTGACATTGCTGAGGGTGGTGAGAGACATCCCATGATGCCAAGTGACACGAGGGATGGCGAGGGACATTTGGGGATGCCACGTGACACTGAGAAGAGACATCAAAGGACGTCGGGGGATGCCGAGTGATATCGAGGGTCAGAGACGGACGTCGAGGGACGTCAATGACGTTGAAAGTTAAGCGTTGCACCAAGTCGACAATGAAGATAGTGAAGGAATCCATTTAGATCCATTCAAGTTGGATCTACGTGCAAGATCTCCTACCTAGTGCATCAATTGTCGGTGTTTTTACGACTAGTTGTGACTAGGGAACATATTATGCTTAGCATATTTAAATGGTAGCACAAGGGACACAAAGATTATACTCGTTCAGACGGAGGTGCTCTACGTCTAGTTTACTATGATGGTTGTATTGCTTGTGTGTTGTATGCTACTAATGAGCGCTAGGGTTGCAAAGAAAATGGTGTCTAGGGACCAATTAGGGGGCTCCCTACCCCCTCAGTATAGAAGTTGCTTAACACTACCCTTGAATGCAAGTTAGCTCTTCTATTTTCGAGAATCGAGGTCCGATGGAGTACAGTTATAAGGAGATGTATGCTGATCGGTTTACAACAAGGATCTCGATAGGTCGGGGATTGTAATGAAATGTATGTCTTGTGCTCTAAGTAGATAAAGGACCCTAGGTAGATGTTGCCTCTGATAAATCGGTATTGCCCAACCTATGTCAAGACTCAAGAGTGAATTTTTTGACCTCCATGATACTCGTGATCATGTAATCGTCACCAAGACATTGGTGGCTGCCCAATAATACTAGGAGTAATAGACAGATTGAGAGTAAGACACAATATTACGTACGAGCAAACCAATTATATTACAATAACCACGCCGGTAGTGATGGTAACGGATACCAAACATGGCTTCAATTGTAGTTGCTAGATTACATCTCAGCGTAACGAAGGCTTCTCTCTTGAACCAGCAAACCACACGCACGCAGCTAAAAACTAAATTTCCCTTGCATCTTATCAGCTATGTTTATCGGTCATGATACAATATTTTTCTCTCATAACAAAATAGTATTAGCCGGCTTATAAGCTACAGAAACAATGTAAGCGAACAGAACGATGCACTACATACATACGAGCGAGCTGGTTAAGCCGGCCTCGCATTGTTGGATTCTCTCTCTTTCTCTAGAGGCACACGTCATGCTGCGTTGTGCTCCTGCAACTGTAACTACTACAGAGAGTCGGCTGACGCTGATTTGTTACGTAAGAAAAAAAAAACCGTTCCATGCAACGAAGCAATTGTCAACAGCGAATTCATTTCCTCGTGCTGCTGCTGTTAGCTCTTGTTTAGTTTCACCCTAACTTTCAAAAAGTTGCTACGGTACCTGTCACATCGAATATTTGCGGCCCGTGCATGGAGCATTAAATGTAGACGAAAAGAAAAACCAATTGCACAGTTTGGTGGGAAATTGCGAAACGAACGTTTTGAGCCTAATTAGTCCATGTTTGAACATTATTTACCAAATAAAAACGAACGTGGTACAGTAGCCCCAAAATCCAAATTTCGCGAACTAAACAAGGGCTTAATAGCATCTCACTCCCCGTACGTCTCCATCTCCTGTGTGTGCGTGGTTGAGATGGAATGGATGGCAACACAACACGGCGTGTTATTATTTTATTATAAATACGGTCAAGGTCAATGACTCCCCCCGGCCGGCCGGTGTGGTCGCCGGTCCAAATTTTTGACCACGTTCGTGGAAAGGAATCACAACGTAACCGCATCGAGATCGACATGGATCCACAAAAAATAATAAAATCCGGATGATGGACTACACGCACGCCGCCACGCCACGAGACATGCGCGGCGCACTGGTGGTGTCTGCCTACAAACATAATTTCTATATATATTAATTGCCTGTTTCTAATATTTATTTAGTTCAGCCATCAACATCCATGATAGTGCCGAGTAATATATATTCTCGTTGCTCTTTTTAATTAATTTTCTTACGAATAAGCCCTTGTTTGTTTCGAAAACAAATTGTAAAACACGTTATATGCGCTTGCATTCGTTTAAGTGCTCACTCCTATAAATATAAATAATTTTGAAAGACTGAACCAGTAAATCATATCAAAAGATGTGGTACCACTACTAAAAGACATTTTCAATAAAGATTAAAATAAAAAAAACGAGACCCAATGTAAAGAATAACTAGGTGGTTTTTCATAATCATTAATTAAGAAGAGAAATAAGTATCCAAATTCAGTCCAAAAAAAGACTTAGAACCTGGATGGTTGGGTGGATGCATGGCCACATCTCCCATCCAGCCAGTTGAGCTAAGCCTCACTTTCTAACACTTTTAAAGATGGGCGCATGCATGCATTTCTGAAAATGGTTGAGCAGCCCGCATCAGTAGAAACTAATGGATTTTTACTATCGAGCTGGACACTTTGTATTTGATTGGTTTCACTAGTACATCAGCTCATGCTCTCGTACGAGTTAGAATATCAAAAGACATAAGTATTAGTTATGGTTTAATAACTAATATCAAAAAAATTACTTATACTAAATTGCATGTGTTTTCTCTTTACCCATTTCTATCACAATAGGCATAATAGATACTCTAGAGTCTCTTCCTATCCGGCTGTGGTAAATTTACCAATTACTGATTTATATGGTTTTTCCATCTATATCTATAGTATTTTTCCCTTTGCTGCATGGTATTTCTTGTTAGACTCATTGAGTACCTCTGTAAACCATAGATTAGGGGTAGGCTTCTTTCTAGATAGGGACCCTGTTGATGTACCTTTGGTCTAGTTCACCATTCGGTCCATGGGCGCCGGTGTCGTGGCAGCTCCGACATAGTGGTGGCGACCAGTGGCGATGAGGCGAGGTCCAGTGGCCCGGTGGTGACACTGTAGGGGCGATGCAGAGGTGACGGCGGTGCGGTGGGGTATCCCGTCATTGGAAGCACTTCTCGTTAGATCGGATTAGGTTTCTATGAGTGGTTACAGCGGCTCCGGTTAACTTCGTTATCCGAGCCCAGTTCCCCACTCCTCTATTTATAGTGTTGTGCGACAGGGGCCCACCAACCATATTAGGGTTGGGCGCCCCCGATCAGGGCGCAGATCCAGGGGCCCAATAGGCCGTTGGGCCTATTGGTGAAGATCAACTAACATTCTCCCCCTTGATCTCATTACTATTTTTCAATTTCATATCATTTACTTTTGTTCATTCCATTACAGATTAGCGCATAGAGCATATCTCATCGTCACGGTCCATTACCGATAGATTTAACAGCTACAACACACTACTCTGTTCTGAAATAGATACTTATCTTTGGGCCTTCTTTTGTCCAGAAATTTTAGGCTTTCCCTTAAACCCATGCTAGCTACACGTTGGGTGGTAAGCCTTTTGTAAACGGATCCACAAGCATCTTTTTTATACTTATATGCTCAAGATTTTATGACATGATCCCGGACTTTATCTTTCACAACAATATACTTTATGTCAATGTGTTTGGCAGCATCACTTGACTTATTGTTGTGAGCATACTGTACTGCCTGATTATTATTGCAGTATAACTTTAGTGGTCTATAGATGTCGCCAACCACCTTCAAACCCAGGTATGAACTTCTTTAGTCAGTTCACCTGCCCCGTTGCCTCATAACACGCTACAAAACCGTCATACATTGTGGATGATGTAGTGAAGGTTTGCTTTGAGCTTTTCCATGAAATAGCTCCCCCTACGAGAGTAAATACATATCCAGACGTGGATTTTCTATCATCACCCGCATAATCAGAATCTAAATATCCCACTACATGGAGTGAATCAGATCTTCTATACGTCATCATAAGGTCTTTCGTTCCTTGCAAATAATGCAAGACTTTCTTTACTAATTTTCAGTGTTCTGTTCTAGAATTATTCTAGAATCTGCCAAGTAACCCGGTAACAAATGCTAAGTCAAGGCGCGTCCATACTTGAGCATATTGTAAGCTTCCGACAACTGAAGCATATGGAACCACTTTCATTTGATCGATCTCATATTGGTTCCTGGGCATTTAAAATCCCCATATCTGTCGCCCTTGACTATAGGAACAGGTGAGGGACTACATTTGTGCATACATAATTTCTTTAAGATCTTTTCTATGTATGCCTTTTGTGACAGTCATAATACCCCTTTACTTCTATCTCGGTGAAACTCGATCCCTAGAACGAACGAGGCTTCACCAAGATCTTTCATATCAAATTTTGAGAACAAAACTTCTTTGTCTCCAGTAGTAGACTGACATCACTACTAGCAAGTAAGATATCATCCACATACAGGACAAGAAAGATAAACTTTCCATTCTTAAATTTTGTATAGACACAATTGTCCTCTATATTCTCTTTAAACCCAAAATTCTTTATTGTCTGATAAAACTTCAAGAACCACTGTCTTGAAGCTTGTTTTAATCCTTAAATGGATTTCTTTAGGCGGCATCCCATTCGTTCTTTTTCTTCCATGATAAAACCTTTCGGTTGTACCATGTAAACATTTTCCTCCAAGTCCCCGTTGAGCAATGCCGTCTTTACATCCATCTGATGTAATTCTAAATCATAATGTGCCACTAATGCCATTATGATTCTGAAGGAATCCTTACATGAGACTGGAGAAAAGGTCTCATTGTAATCAATCTCTTCTCTTTGCGTAAAGCCTTTTGCCACAAGTTGCACTTTATATCCCTCTATATTCTCTTGGGAGTCAATTTTTGTTTTGTAGACCCATTTACAGCCTACTATTTTGGCTTCTTTAGGAATTATTTCCAAGTCCCAAACTATATTGGCATTCATTGATTTCATTTCATTTCCATAGCCTCAAGCCACTTTGATGAATGATCACTTCTCATGGCTTCTTCAAATGAGGTGGGATCATCCTCCATTTGAAATTCCTCAGTGTTGTATACTTCATAGTCAGCAGGATCTAGCTTTGTATGTCTCTCTGGACAGTAGAAACGAAAACCTTTTGACTTTTCTGGGTAGCCAATGAAATGGCAACTTACTATTTTGGGATCTAGCTTCCCAATATTCGGGTTAAATACTTTAGCCTAGGCAGGGCTCCCCCACACACGTAAATGTTTAGTGAGGGTACTCTTCATGTCCATAACTCATATGGTATTTTAGGCACCGACTTACTTGGTACTCTATTGAGAATATGAATGGCGGTTTTTAACGCCTCCATCCACAGGCTCAACTGTAAGGTGGAGTAACTTATCATACTGCGCACCATATCCATCAGGGTACGATTGCATCTTTCAGCTACTCCATTCTGCTGAGTTTCGCCCGGTGTAGAATACTGGGCTACTATGCCATTCTTCTAGGGTATGTCGACCGTAGTACTCCACCACGGTCAGACCTAACTATCTTAATCTTTAATATCTTAAATTTATCTAATGTTTCTGTTCTTTCTTTGATTGGATAAATGTAGCCATAATGGGAGTAATCGAATCATAACCATCCATATTCTTTATAGGAAACTGACCACAGATATTTGTGTGAATAATCTGTAAAATTCCTACGCTTCGTTTGACATCTTTCTTAATTTTCTTTATATACTTTCCTTTTATGCATTCTCTGTATTGTTCTAAATCTGAGAGCTCTAATGGAGGAAGAATATCATTCTTAACTAGTCTTTCTATTCTTCCCCTCAAAATATGGCATGAACGACAGTGCCATAATTTCGACGATGCATCGTGAGCTCTCTTATGCCACAATTTCTAGATTAACTTTCTGTCACCAACTGCTTTATCAGCTGGGTAGCATATGTCTTTGAAGAGCCAGTAAACTGACTATTTATTCTATCAAGGTACTCGGTGACCGTGTCATACTCTGGGATTGAGCCCACAATTGCAGGTTCAATCGTGTTCTTTATCATAGCCAAAAATTTCTTGTTGGCTGTGACCCTCTTCCTATGCTCAAAGTCATAGGACATCTTTTAGGATTCAAAATCCCTGTCTTTAGTTGCCCAAGCGACATCAATCTCGTTTGTCTCCCTCACCGGTGCCACAGGATCAGTGGGACACAGTGAGGTGACTACCAAACATACAACTGTTCTTACACATTAATTCTACATCACCGTTGGGCAGAAATAGAATTAATGCATAAATCATTAAAATTTATAACTGTTCTTATACACTAATTCTACATCACCATTGGGCAGAAATAGAATTAATGCATAAATCATTAAAATTTACAACTGTTCTTATACACTAATTCTATATCATCGTTGGGCAGAAATAGAATTAATGCATAAATCATTAAAATTACGATATTGTTATTAACAAAGTTGGTCAGAAAATAACAACATCATAATCATGTCAAAATCTCTTTTTTCAATTAAATATCACATTGGTTCAAAATAACTAGAGAATCAACAATTTATTTAGCAGTGGAAAAACTCTCTTTTTCTCCAAATAAATATCACGTTGGTTCAAAAAAACTAGAGAATCAACTATTTCTTTAGCAGCGGAAAAATAATTCAATTTAATGAATTTTGCCCACAGGACAAATCTCTTTTCTATTTTCTTTAAGCCATTAATCAATTTCTAGTAAATAAACATTTACTGGAAAAAGAAAAAACAAAAACCTGATTCATTTGATCACTGTGCATTTAGCCTAGCCGGCAAAATGGCCCGGCCCATCTCTCTATGGTGCGCACGCTACCTTACCAGGCCGCAACGTGGGCCTAGGCCGGCAATGCGTCATGGCGTGCTCGCCTGCCTGGGCCGTGATGCGGCCCGTGCGATCTGCGCCGTTGAATTCAATCGGACAGCCGAGCGGTCATTTCGGCTGGTCAAAACCAGCGCCGCGTTGGCTCCCCGTAACCCTAGCATCATTCACCCCTTTGCTCTCACTCTCTCTTCGCCGCTCTCTCTTCTCTCCTCAGAACAGCGAGGCGAGCGGCGATCGAGCAGACGCAGCACCAAGCGAGCGCGAGCGAGGACGGCAGAGCCATGGCGCCGTCGTCGGCCCCTTCGCCGGCGTGCGCGCTCTCCAGCGGGTGAGCGCGCCACCGTCGAGCGGCCTGGCCGTGGCGCCCCCTTGGCCAAGCCTGGGCGAAACAGCTCCCCCAGCTCGGTCTTCTTCTCTCGCACCGACGAAGGGTCAGTCCTGCGCACAGCGAGGTAGGTTTCTTTCCCCCTTTCTCCTTCTTCGATTTGGATTCCTTTCCTCTTATCCGAACTGGTGTTGGGGATTAGGGTTTAGATCTAGCGTTAGGGTTTGGAATCCGTCCCACTTTCCTTCTTTCTTTAGTTTTCCTTTCTTTTCTTCTCGGATTCAACCGATTTGGGATCTAGGGTTAGGGTTTCTGTTCGATTCGGTTCATCTCATTTATTAGATTCTTTTCTTTCTTTTCTATTTGTACCGAATCATTCTCTTCCCTTCCTCATCGTGAGTTAGGGTTAGGGTTTTTTTCTCCGTTCCTTTCTCTTTTCCCCTTCTTTTCTTTTGGATCTTTTCTAGATTTTCTTCTCTATTCTTTGCCGATTGAAATGGGGATTCGTTCTAGGGTTCACTGTTCTTCTTCCCCGAGACTGATTCACGGGTTAGGGTTAAGGTTCTTGAGATCCTTTCCCCTTTCTCTTCTCTGTGTTTCACCCGATTAGGGTTAGGGTTAGGGTAACCCTCTTTATTCTCATATCCGAACAAGGTCATTTCTTTTCTTGCCGTGCGCCGGAGAAGACGGCGGTGCGGCAACTTTCCCTGATCGGTGGCGGTGGTGACCGGGAGTTGGGTTACATCCGCCACCCCCCCCCGTCCCTTTTCTGTTTTCTTTTACCCGGTTAGGGTTAGGGTTTCAATCCAAAACGGATTGAACCCTTGTTCTCTTGGCTCTGATACCATTGTTAGGATCATTGAGTACCTCTGTAAACCATAGATCAGGGGTAGGCTTCTTTCTAGATAGGGAAACTATTGATGTACCTTTGGTCTAGTTCACCATTCGGTCCATGGACGCCGGTGTCGTGGCAGCTCCGGCGTAGTGGTGGCGACCAGTGGCGATGAGGCGAGGTCCAGTGGCCCGGTGGTGACACTACAGGGGCAATGCAGAGGTGACGACAGTGCGGTGGGGCATCCCGTCGCTGGCAGCACTTCTCGTTAGATCGGATTAGGTTTCTGTGAGTGGTTACGGCGGCTCCGGTTAACTTCGTTATCCGAGCCCAGTTCCCCACTCCTCTATTTATAGTGCTGTGCGACAGGGGCCCACCAACCATATTAGGGTTGGGCGCCCCCGATCAGGGCACAGATCCAAGGGCTCAATAGGCCGTTGGACCTATTGGTGGAGATCAACTAACATTTCTGTGCATGTTCAATGTGTATTTAGTTAAAACCTTAGCTTAAATATCTCTTATTGCATCTCATATCTTGTGGCACAATTCATCTCAATTTTATTTTTTAAATTTTAATCTTATTCATTACAATAGATTTTTTTTGTCCCTAAGTTCACTTAAAACACTTGCACTTATTGCATATTTTATTAAAACCCTATTTTTGCATTTTACAAAATAAAGGTTTTAGGTCATAGATTACACTCTTAAGTACTATGACAATGGCATAAATAATCATTTAAAACATCAATAGTAGAGCTTGATTTGAGATCTACGATGGAGTAGCTGTGTTAACCTCAAGAAGATGTTAATATTTAAGGTTTATAATGACTATTTAACTTAAAGGAATCTCAAAGGCCAAGAAGATATAGCCACCTGTGGTCTGCACTAATCTTTCCCGCTTCTTAGAGAGATTTGAATTTTCTTATCAAGAAATTGTATACGCGATAACGGTTATACCACGTCAATGTAGATATGCCAAACGTTTTTGCTAAAATATACAAATGTATCTAAATTAACAACTTGTATAAACTATATGTCATGGCTATTAGTATAATTTAAAATAATATGTTAGTATCATTAGTATACAAGTCATTAAGGAAATCCTTTTTTATTATTAAGCAACCATAAATTATATGTTTGTCACTCAAACATGCATGTGTACTTGATCTGCATGATGTCACAACATGTGTGTTTACTATAATTAATTTTTAATATATTAATAGTACTAGAAGTGGTTAACATAGAAACATATATATGATTTGAAATTTGAATTTTTAAAATGACCTTGGATGGAGAAATGATAAAAATGGAAGTTGTAGATCTCGGAAAGTTATGCAATTTTGTAGTTGGCAACGTTTTTATTTGAAATCATCTGTGCAACCAAAATTATGTTTGAATTTCCTCACGTTTAAAATTTGAGCAAAATAAAAGTTGTAAACCTCAAAGATTTATGAATCTTTGTACTTGACAACTTTTTCATTTGAATTCATCTACGTATGGAAAATTATGTTTGAATTTCTTAAATTTAAAATGATTTTTTTTCAAACGACCTCCGATGAAGAAACAACCAAAGCCAAAGTTGTAGATCTCAAAAAGTTATAAAGCTTTGTAATTGATGACTTATTCATTTGAACATGTTTAGGATCTCAAATACTTATTTTAAAACCGAATAAAAATGAAATGTGGAGGACAAATATCTCGTTTGGACATTGTTGTATAGGTGGAGTGGTTAAGGGATGAATTCATGAAGCCATGTGTCACGGATTCGAGTGCCAGAGGTTGTGCTGTGTGAATAATCATGTGACTTGTGATAGCGCCCACTAAGGTCTTCTGGAATTAAAAATTGCTATTTTTAACTTTTTAGTTATGTTTTACCCAATTTTTTTACTTCTGGACAATGATTTATTTTGTAGAGGCAACTCCTATTTTCACCCGCCTCTACAAATCCGGTTTTCATGGTCCCGCCTCTACGATCAAAACTGTAGTAGTGACTTTTTTGTGGTAACACACATCTCGTACGTGAACATCATTCTTCATCTTTCGTCATCGCCTGAGAATTGGCAACGATGAAAATAATCAACTTGCATCGTTTATATACAGCCTGTTCGGTTGGCTAGTTCGAATTGTTGCTGGTTCGTGAAGAAGTACTGCTGGCTGGTTTGTGTGAGAGAAAAATATTGTTCCGGCTGAAAATTTACAAGCATTTACGATAAGCCACAGCCAAACAAACAGACTGATAATTTCATATCTCAAGCTAAACACAAGACTACAAGAGCATATATTTACTACGTACTTAAATTAAAAAGAGAGAGCGTACATATTTGACTTAAGAAATACTGTATAATGTTGCATCGTAATTATCCTCGAACCAAATTAATTAAACGTCTCCCAGATGCTGCATACAAACGCTTACGGATTTCAACACTTCCGTCGTAGCTTGTACACCATTACCGGTCTACGTCAAAGAAAATGAGGCGTTTTTTTAATTGGAACACAAAGGACGGAAAAAATATTGGAAAAAAAGAAGGGGGGCCGTTCTTGGACATCTGGCATGCCATGAAATAATAATGATTGAATAATAGGCAGCCCCCACATGCCGGTGGGGTCAGCACAGAGCGACACTTCTCAGTGCAGAAGTGGCTGTGGTCAAAGCACGGATGACGTGTTTGTTGATGCGTTGCAGTACTCAGCTAGGTTTCGCATACATACGAGTATACATACTAAATCAATTTTTTTTACGAAACATACATACCAAATCATTATGTAAATATTATCATGCTACTAATGGCGAATCTTATTTTTTTTACAAAAGCAAAATGAACTAGTTCATACCCTCTCCGTCCTAGAAAATGTGATGTTAAATGTGCTTATTGGTAGCTTCCTACAGTACTGTGTCCTTTTCTAGTGACAAGTTGGAATTGTTGCATGTGCTTGGGTACTGAGCTGAGGAAGGTTCAGAGAATCGGTCCATTTGCTTGCTGCATGCCCATAGGATTTACTACTACATATACATACATGGTACATGTGTTGCACTTGCATCAGATTGGGGTATACAATATGTTAGTATGGTCAGGTTTTTAATACATATTTTTGTTTCAACTTTAATTTTTTATTACTCAACATGCATGCATCTAGCCATCTAGTGCCCATGCATTTTTCTTCATCAAACCATTGCGAAGTTCAACTATTTTCACTGTTTGTACTGCTTATAGACGCGCAGCAAGAAGGACAACACGTTGAATACGAACTGAAAGAGAAAGAACTCACAGATGTAGTGCAGCGGTTAAGACAGCAGACTTGGGACCTGGAGGTCCTGTTTTTTATCCCCTAGCGGGAAAAACTTTTTGTCAAAAAAAAAACTGAAAGGTAAACGCGTGACACTACGCCAAAAAATATTTTTAGGGGCGGCTTAAGACTATTTGTAGGGGCGGTTTGGCCAGCCGCCCCTATAAAAGGGTGGCTAAAAATCACTGATTTTTACGTAGTGTGAATAATTGGAGTCCAAGAAAGGGATCTGGTTGACGTCCCGCAAAATAATAATAATAATAATAATAATAATAATAATAATAATAATAATAATAATAATAATAATAATAATAATAATAACAACAACAACAACAACAACGGAATATAATGGTGGTATTATTGGTGACACTTACTGATCCCACATGGTCAAATATAAATTTGATTATGTATATGGAATTTGATAATGATGTGTGATACAAGAGAGTTTGTTTATTAACAAAAATAACTGCAAAGTCACAAGCAATATGACTTGTGCGAATTTGATAACCGTCCGATCCCGACCAAGTCAACACCAGGTGCGGACAGGAGCGATACGAGCGAACCAATCGCAGACAAGAGCATCCGCCCATGCCAGTCGCAGCGGCCCGTCCCACGCCGTTCGCGCGCGGCCCATCCCCCCACCACGTCGCGGCCCGTCCCCCCACCACATCGCGCCCCGTTCCCCACCACGCCCCGTTCCCTACCACACCCCTGTCCCAAGAGCACGAAACACTTTCAAGTGCAACATCTGAAAGCTCTAGTTTGATTTTAGTGAATTGATGAAACCCTAAGTGCTAACCTAGTTTATCAAAGTTATTATGAGATAGGTAGCACTACTCCAATTGATTAAGCAAATAAAGATCATGACATGATGATGGTGATGGCATGGTAATGATTAAATGCTTGGATTTGGAGAAGAAGAAAGTAAAACAAAAAAATTAAGGCAAAGGTGAAATTGATAGGAGCTTTTCGATTTAGTGATCGAGACACTTAAAGAGTGTGATCACATTTAGGATCGATAGTCGTACTATTAAGAGGGGTGAAACTCGTATCGAAATGCGGTTATCAAAGTGCCACTAGATGCTCTAACTCATTGCATATGCATTTAGGATCTAGTGGAAAGCTAACACCCTTGAAAATGTTTATGAAAATATGCTAACACACGTGCATAAGGTGATACACTTGGTGGTTAGCACATTTAAGCAAGGGTGGAGAAGTTGGTGAAATGAAGGAGGTGATAGTCACTGAGAAACAGTGACCGGACGCTAGTCATGCAGTGACCAGACTCTGACCTAGTGTCCGGTCAGTGGAGCACAGTGAAGGTTGCCCTCGGTCTCTTGATCGGACGCAGGCGACCGGACTTTGGCTGAACACGGTTCAGCGTCTGGTCCTGCTGATGTGGTGGTGCACAGAGAAGACCGTGAGTGATCGGACACTAGGGCGTGACCGATCGGGTGTGACCAGACACGTCCGGTCGCGACTAGAACTTTACTGGAAGTGATCGGACACTGGGGTCCTATGTCCGGTCCTACACTGTAGTGCATCCGGTCACAACTTAAGTGCACTGATGACAGTTGAGATCAGGCGATCAGCATTTGAAGCAGGGGCCACGTGGCATGCATCGTGCGACTGGATGCTGGGGTCCTGCATCCGGTTGATCTGACCGGCGTGTCCGGTCACCCCGATTTTTCAGTGAACAGAGAGCCAACGGCTCTATTCGTGGGGGCTCTCTATTTAAGCCCTATGGCTGGCTCAAGCTCACTCTCTTGGCCATTTGCATTGACATAGCAATCTTATGAGCTTAGCCAAACCCCTCCCACTCATCTCCATCATTGATTCATCATCTTTGTGAGATTGGGAGTGAATCCAAGTGTATTGCTTGAGTGTTTGCATCTAGAGGCACTTGGTGTTCGTGCTTCGCTGCGGGATTCGCTTGTTACTCTTGGTGGTTGCCGCCACTTAGATGGCTTGAAGCAGCGAGGATCTTCAAGCAGAGGTTGGTGACTGTCTCGGCTCCGATCGCGGTGATTGTGAGGGGTTCTTGACTTTTCCCCGGCGGAGAGCCAAAAGGTACTCTCATAAATTACTCGTGGCTTGTGTGATCCTCATCTTATGTTGGTTGTGTGGCACCCTATTGAGGGTTCGATATGTGATGCCAATTAGCGCGTGAACCTCCAAGTGAGTGAATCGCCACAACGAGGACTAGCTTGCCGGCAAGCAAGTGAACCTCGATAAAAAATCATTGTGTCAACATTTGATTCTGAGATGATTGATATTCATTGGTATTCACTCTTGTGATTGATTGGTTCATTCCTCAACTCAACGGTATAACCATCTCACTCTCTCTTTACATTACCGTAAACTAGTTATCAAGCTCTTTAGTGTAGCTAGTCGTGAGAGCTTGTTAGTTTGGTTAGTGTGGCTCTTTAGTTAGCCTTTGAGATCACACTAACTTAGTGTAGTGACATAGCCATTGTATGGATAGAGACTATATAAACTAGAATTATGGTAGGTGGCTTGCATTTTTAGTAGGCTAGCGCAACACTCGCTTCACCTCATATTTGTCTAACCAGTTTACTAAGTGTTGTTGTAGAAATTTTTAATAGGCTATTCACCCCTCCCCTCTAGCCATTAGGACCTTTCAAGTGGTATCAGAGCTGTGGTCACCGTGATTTGAGGCTTAACAACCTTTGGTGTCAAAATGGCTTAAATCAACAACACAAAGAAGCCACCTCCAATTTGATGGCTCCAAGTATCCCTATTGGAATGCTAAGATGATAATATATATCAAGGCAATCAATAGGAAGGTTTGGAAGGTGGTGGAGACCAAGATTAAGATTGATGATGAAGAGGCTCCACCGCCACCGAAGAGATGCTACTCCAAAATAATGATATTGCTCTTAGTGTCATTCATGATGCTTTGGATGAGAGAACATTTGAGCAAATCAAGAACATTGAGAGAGCTCATGGGGCATGGAAGAAGTTGGAGGAATCATTTGAAGGCACTCAAGCCGTGAAGGGTGCAAAGGCATACATTCTCAAGGAGAAGTTTGCAAGCTTTAAGATGAAGGAGGATGAGTGTATGCCGGAGATGTTTCATAGGCTTCAAGTGCTTATCAATGATCTCAAAACACTTGGAGAAGAGGTGAAGGACAAGGACTCCTCCCACAAGTTCTTGAGATGCTTACCTAAAAGATTTGGCACATTGGTCATTATTCTAGTGATGAGTGGTTTGGACACCATGACACCAAACCAAGTGTTGGGAGATATAATGACCGATGATACATATAGGGATGATGATGAGAAGGAAGAAAAGAATGAGAAGAAAGATGAGAAGAAGAAGAGTGTGGCGTTCAAAGCCACATCATCCAAGGGCAAGGCAAAGCAAGAATCATCAAGTGAAGATAAAAACTTGAGCTTTGATGAGATGGATGATGAGAAGATGGCTCTCTTTCTTAAGAGATTTGGCAAGTTTATGATGAAGAAGGGCTACCGTGCTAAAAGAAAGAAGTCTTCATCCAAGAATAAGAGTCGAGAAAGTGCTTCAATTGTGGAAGCAAGTATCATCTTGTTGCTCAATGCGCATACAATAGCGACAACGATGATAACAACAAGAAGAGCAAGAAGAAGGACAAGATGAAAAAGAAAGAGAAGAAGAACAAGATGACCATCAAAAAAAAGAAAAAGGGTGGTTCATATGTGGTCACTTGGGATAGTGATGCTTCCTCAAGTGATGATGATGATAGTGACGATGACAAGACCACCAAGAAGAAGGCACTTATAAGCATTGCTATCAATGAGAAGCCTTCTCTCTTCGACACTCCCTCATGCTTCATAGCTAAGACCACTAAGGTACAAACTCATGATGATGGAAGTGATGAGGAACATGATAATGAAAATAAAAGTGCTAGTGATGATGATGAACCAAGTAAGGATGAACTACTTGACATGCTAGATGATGCTAAAGAACACTTTGACATTAAGAGAAGGGAATGTAAAAGCTTGTGTAAGGAACTAAAAGCCCTTAAGCAAGTCTTTGATGAGCTCAATGCATCTCATGAAAGGCTAGAGGAAGCCCATAAAAAGCTTGGCAAGGCTCATAAAAAGCTTAAGGTTGACTAATAAATATGAGAATCGTTGCAAAGCCAAAAACTCAAATCACGAGCATGTTTGACCACATGAAAATCTTCACCAATAGAGGGAGGTGTACAACTACGTGTACATTTGGTTTCAAAGCTGCTTCCGTACTTTGTTGAATATATACTGAAATACAAAATGTACAGATTTGAAAATAAAGGGGGCCGGGCTCGAGTTTTGAGTATCTCATAATAATCACAGTCCGTGGATATGATGAATAATGAGGTCTCCACTAGCCGCTGTGTGTTGGAGGATCATTGCTTTGGTCAAAGCCCATAGAAAGTTTGGTGGTGCTCATTTAATTGCTCAAGTAGGTACAAGTGCTGTGGCTGACGCTCAAATCGTCCATACCAGAGATGTACACTAGCGCCCCTAATCTTGCCCACAGCAAGAAAATACAATGAATTAGACAACTATCAATACTCCAAATCATGCATATGCATCATCTTCTCAACAACTCCATATTTATTTAATTATCTGAAGATTCATAATTGGCGTGAGTATGTTGTCATTCATAAAAGGACGATTATATGAGCTTTTGATCAATTATAAGGACATTTTAGGTAAGTGGCTAGATTATAGATTATACCTATATATATTCCAAATTAACTTAACGACATGAACAGAGATCAGAACAAGCCTAGTGCCCTCGTGCAATCAAATAATACTACCTACTTTGTCCATAAAGCATGTCATTTTAAAATTTGCCCTAATTCAAATAAAATAATCTTAAGGTTGACTAATAAATTTATACAGAAGATTGTCCACATTTTTACGCCAAAAAATAGTGTACTATGAAAATATGTTCTATGTTAATCTAGCTAATGATATTTATATACGCAGTTTTTTATATAGGCTTAGACAAAACTTGAATGCCATTCTCTTTTAAATACGGAGTATGCAAACTATGGTGATCTGATCTTACAAGTACTGGTCTCACTAGCAATTTTCATAATGGGTGGTCAACCTAATAGTGAGCAAGATGCAAAGGACCATGTTGGGTAGCTAACAAGGTGGCCACTAGCAATCTAATCTAATCTAATCTTACAAGTTAATATCACCTTGTACCATCGGCTACATGTATCCTGCCCTACAAAGACTATTTATTTGGCTGTCAAGTGTGTCAAATGTACTCTCTACGACTCATTAACCAAACAAGACACTCAGATCCATCTCCAAGACTCTCAAGTCTTGGAATTTTTAATTACATGTTTTATTTCTCATGTGATTAAGAGGTTAAGACAGATTGATAGAGGGAGGGGAACATGCATGTGGCCTCCATACTAATCTATAACCGGTGGCTTTGCCACATCTCTGACAACTCAATATGCATCTGAGACAAGAAACGAATGCCAGCCTTAGATGTTAATAAAGGGCGTTGTTTGACATGTTAATTCAGTCACATAGATTATTTAAAAAAACATGAAAGCACTACTGCCCTTTGTTATTCTTTTTTCCACTAATTAACCTAGAACCAAGCTAGACAGGCCAAACTCCAAGTAAACCAAGCTAGCTCAGGCCTACTGGTTAAGTGAGGTTTCTTTGTGGTGAATGGTGGTGATCTGGTCTACCTTGGTGACCACTAGCGGTGTGGACACGGCGGGATGGGCCCACGTAGGCGGCCGCGGTGTCAGTGACCGAGAGCCCCTCAGATCTGAGCTCCAGTGGCCGGCGACCCCTCACCGCGGCGGTTGACCTCCCGACTCCCTATAACTAGTCCCCTCCTTTCCACTCCCCGCCCCGCGAGACCACACGCGACGGCCGCCTCCACCACGCCGATGGCGACAGCTCACTCACCCAGCTGAACAACTCCACCGGGCACACGCAACGCAAGCAGGAGAAGGAGCAGGAGCAGAGCCGAGGGCGGCGATAGAGATAGAGGAAGGCGACGAGGAGCTCGGTCCGAGCTACTACTAGCTAGCTGCGGCGGAGGCGGAGGCGACCATGGACCGGCTGCTGCTCGACCAGTTGGCCGGCGAGGCCCTGCGCGAGGTGCTGCACGCGGTGCAGGGCACCCTGTTCTGCCGCTCCACCGCGGAGCGCCTGCGCCGGAGCGTCGAGCCGCTGCTGCCGCTCGTCCAGGGCCTGGGCCCGCACGCCAGCCAGCGCTCGGCCGGGGAGCTCGGCGAGCTTGCGGCGCGGGTCCGGGAGGCGCTCGACCTGGCCCGCCGCGCCGCCGCGTCCCCGCGCTGGAACGTCTACCGCGCCGCGCAGCTGTCGCGCCGGATGGAGGCCGCCGACCGCGGCATCGCGCGCTGGCTCGAGCGCCACGCCCCCGCGCACGTCATCGGCGGCAGTGCGCAGGCTCCGCGACGAGGCCGACGCGCGCATCGGCCGCCTCGAGCGCCGCGTCGAGGAGATCG
Source organism: Miscanthus floridulus (assembly GCF_019320115.1). Taxonomy (NCBI): domain Eukaryota; kingdom Viridiplantae; phylum Streptophyta; class Magnoliopsida; order Poales; family Poaceae; genus Miscanthus; species Miscanthus floridulus. The sequence goes on from NC_089593.1 coordinate 68,174,833, forward strand.
CCGCCGCCGCGCAGCCGCCGCCGCCCCCCGCCCTCTCCGTCCCCGTCGCGCCGCCGCACAAGGGCGTGCCCATGCCGATGGAGGCGCCGCTCGCCAAGCCCGCCTTTGCCGCTGCGCCGATGGAGGTGCCGCAGCACAAGGGCATGGCTATGTCCGTGCCGATGCCGGTGAAGGCGGCGCCCGCCAAGGCCGGGGTGATGGCCATGGACATGGACCTCATCGAGGGACACGAGGACGAGGGGATGGTTGGAGGCGGCTTCAAGGTGGCCAAGGAAAAGGTGAAGGAGATGGTTATGAGCGGCGGCGGCGGCTGGGAGGTGGTCGGTATCTCCGGCATGGGCGGCAGCGGTAAGACCACGCTCGCCATGGAGATCTTCAGGGATCACAAGGTCCGAGGTAAGGAGAACAGGGACCAGATCCTAACCATCTTTACCTTCAATCCTTTTCCAAATCGTGTGCAAAGGTAGCATCTTTCTCGGAATCGTCCTGTCCTTTCGTGCAAAAATTGCATCTTCCCATGAATTATTGGGTGCAAAATTCTCCAAATTGGGGGGCATGGCATCTTCGGTGGTTGGTTTGCGTGCCTGTCGTGCAATTTGGTAAAGGCGAGGTTGATGCTTTTTTTCCCCCCACACCACATGCTTGGTCAAATTTGGCGCTTTGACTAGCTAGTGGCAACTGTACTATTGCGATGAGGTTAGATTGCTTCTGAATTCTCACAACTCAGCTACTCTGAAACTCTGCTTGGACTTGAGTAGCCTTATCGTGTTCATGGACCATGGTGGCTACTTGATCTTAAATCAAGATAGATACCTGCTTAATGAACGGCACATGAGACTAACCAAATCTATTTCACAAAGAATAAACCCAATTCAGATCCAAGTAACCTGCTGCTTCGAAAAAAAATCTGGAGGTAGGGTCTTCTTTTAGTGCAAGGATTTGGGATTGGCTATGTTGGTTTAGCAGTAATAAGAGAGCTTATTTGAGCTTCCTGTGTTCATAACTCCATCATCTCTGTTTTCCATAAAAAAGATCATACTAAACTTAAATTCAATTGCCACAACAACATCTAATGGCCGATTTGAAGTGACTGCTATCCCAAACCTTAGTTCGTCTAAGCTTCATGATTTTGGATCTCATCGAAAGCTTGTGTATACATATCTGATCCCTTTTTGCAAGCCTTTTTCCCCCTTCATTACTCTGACATACTTTCTTTGTTTCTACAGCCTACTTCAATGATAGGATCTTCTTTGAGACGATCTCACAATCCGCAAATTTGGAGACCATCAAGCTGAAGCTGTGGGAGCATATCAGCGGCAACATCGTGCTTGGTGCATACAACCAGATCCCAGAATGGCAGCTCAAGTTAGGACCAAGGGACCGAGGACCTGTCCTTGTAATCCTCGATGATGTTTGGTCTCTCCCACAGCTTGAGGAGCTCATCTTCAAGTTCCCTGGGTGCAAGACTCTAGTTGTATCAAGATTCAAGTTCCCCACGTTGGTAAAACAGACATACGAAATGCAGTTGCTAGATGAGGCAGCCGCTTTGTCTGTCTTCTGCCGTGCTGCTTTCGATCAGGAGTCTGTTCCGCAGACTGCTGACAAGAAATTGGTCAGGCAGGTCTCTGCAGAGTGCAGAGGTCTTCCTCTGGCTCTGAAGGTCATTGGTTCATCGCTGCGCGATCAGCCTCCTAAGATATGGCTCAGTGCCAAGAACCGGTTGTCTCGAGGAGAGGCTATTTCTGACTCCCATGAGACCAAGCTTCTAGAGAGAATGGCGGCAAGTGTTGAGTGCTTGTCAGAGAAGGTTAGAGATTGTTTCCTTGATCTGGGATGCTTCCCAGAGGATAAGAAGATCCCCCTTGATGTCTTGATCAACATCTGGATGGAGATTCATGATCTTGATGAACCAGATGCTTTTGCCATCTTGGTTGAGCTTTCAAACAAGAACCTTCTTACCCTAGTCAATGATGCACAGTATGTATCATCAGCCATCTATGTGCTTCAAAATATTCTAGAATTGAGATGTCCCAAATAACATGGTTTTTAACTCTTTGCTGCTCTGCTTGCAGGAACAAGGCTGGAGATCTGTACAGTAGCTACCATGATTACTCGGTGACACAACATGATGTGTTGAGAGATCTCGCTCTTCACATGAGTGGGCGTGACCCTCTGAATAAGCGGAGGCGGTTGGTGATGCCAAGAAGGGAAGAAACACTTCCGAGGGACTGGCAGAGGAATAAGGATACTCCGTTTGAAGCTCAGATAGTTTCCATTCATACAGGTACAGAATTAGTCATCCAACATATTCAGTGCCAAAAAATTGTCATCCAACATATTCAGTGCCAAAAATTCCTGTTTAACACCAGTATTAGAGGAACATGATTTTGTAGCTTTGTTCTGAAACGTTTCCTTCATACAGTACTCGTAGTTTATTTCATGCATGTGCTTTCTTCCTTGGGACAGAATGATCTGACAAACTATTTCCAAAACTCCAGGTGAAATGAAAGAATCTGACTGGTTCCAGATGAGCTTTCCCAAGGCAGAAGTGCTGATCCTCAACTTCGCCTCGAGCTTGTACTACCTCCCACCATTCATCGCGACGATGCAGAACCTAAAAGCCCTGGTGCTGATCAACTATGGCACCAGCAGTGCAGCCCTCGACAACCTATCCGCCTTCACCACGCTCAACGGCCTGAGGAGTCTCTGGCTGGAGAAGATCAGGCTCCCGCCGCTGCCAAAGACCACCGTCCCGCTGAAGAACCTGCACAAGATCTCCCTCGTCCTCTGTGAGCTGAACAGCAGCCTAAGAGGATCAACGATGGACCTGTCGATGACATTTCCGCGCCTCTCCAACCTCACGATCGACCACTGCATAGACCTGAAGGAGCTGCCATCAAGTATCTGCGAGATCAGCTCCCTGGAGACCATCTCCATCTCGAACTGCCACGACCTCACCGAGCTGCCGTGCGAGCTGGGCAAGCTGCACTGCCTGAGCATCCTCCGGGTGTACGCCTGCCCGGCGCTGTGGCGGCTCCCGGCGTCGGTGTGCAGCCTGAAGAGGCTCAAGTACCTCGACATATCGCAGTGCATCAACCTGACCGACCTCCCGGAGGAGCTCGGCCACCTGACGAGCCTGGAGAAGATCGATATGCGGGAGTGCTCCCGCCTGAGGAGCCTCCCGCGGTCGTCGTCCTCGCTCAAGTCCCTCGGCCACGTCGTGTGCGACGAGGAGACGGCGCTGCTGTGGAGGGAGGCCGAGCAGGTCATCCCTGACCTCCGGGTGCAGGTGGCCGAAGAGTGCTACAACCTGGACTGGCTAGCGGACTGATGTCACGTTCTGGATGCTACTATGGCTTCCAAACTGACCGTGTACATATATGATGATGTTTATATATGTTGCTTCCCCCTGTGTAGTGCAGGGAGAGTCATCATCAATCCACTGGCCAATTTTGACATGTTCAGTCAGTGTTCATCATGCATCCACTCTTGAGTCTTGACTCTTCGGTGGCAAAGCCTCGACTCCTCGTTCCAAAATACAAATGCACTAACAAAATAACCACAGAAAAACGGTAGTGTAGTATTCTTTTCTCTTGGCACAAAACACAATTATATAAATGGGCTAAAGATATAACGCGATGAGCAGCATTTCTATTTTTCAGTTTGAGCAAAGAGAGACCAAACAAGCAGCGGTTCTCAAAATGTACAACATAAAGTTCTACATGCTACACAATAGACAGCAGTATAGTAGGGATCAACGGTTAGAATCAGTGATGGCGGCAAAACGGTCACCATGCCACAGGCCCTTGAACGTTCAACATAGATTCACTTCTTAAGCTTGAGCTGTTCCAGAGCATCAGCAACTCGACAGACTGATTTACAAGGACGGCCAGCAATCATTGGCATGATTACATGGCATACACTATCTCTCCACTGCTCTCGATGTCGAGGTCCAGGTCCGAGTCTAGGTCCATATCGTCGTCAAAGTCATCAAGGTCGTCACACAACAACTTGGTCGTTCCGCGGGCACCATCGGCTGGTACTGTTGCCTCCGCCAGTATCTGCATGATGTCGTTCATGTTCTGCATCGGCTGGTCCGGCTCCTCGTAGCTCACCGTGCCATCGCCCACGAGGTCAGCTGGGAGATTCTTGACGAACCAAGGATGGCTCTTTATCTCAGGCATCGTGATCCTCTGAAAAGACCATGCAACATATGTCATGCCACATCGATTTGAATTTCTGAACAATCAAGTGACTGACGCTGCAAAGGGGATAAGTATTTGGCAGCTCACATCTGCTGGGTTGGCAACAAAAATCCTTGATATCAGGTCTCGGCATTCTGGAGATACATGGACGTAGTCAGGAACCGCGTACTGAACACCCAGTATTTTCTGCAAATTGGTATCAGGGTTTAGATGGATGGATGGATGGATGGATATGACTGCAGCTAGTAGAACTGGAATATATGGTGGGGAAAAAAGGGTGGGGAGGGGGAGGGGGAGGGACCTCAATTGTCTTTTTGAAATTCTTAGGGTCTTCAGGATCCTCAAAAGGATACCCGCCAACCAGCATCACGTAGAGGGTCACGCCGCATGACCAGACATCGGCAATCTCCATCCAATGACAAATTATTAGCGATCGAGCATTTCAGATTCAGACGCTAGTTTTTGTAAGAAAAGAGCTGACACTTCTCGTGCCATCAAAAGACTGAAAACAAAATGCAGAAGCAGGCAGCAGACAGCAGCAGCGTATGTCGGGGAGCAACTTAGAGGACCAAGGGGATGGATAATACCTTGCCGTCATATTCCTTGTTCCACAAAACTTCAGGAGCAATGTATGCTGGAGTTCCCACAGTGGACTTTGGTTGGGAGTGAAGAACAGATGACTGTAGACATCAGATGACAACATTGCAGGAAGGAAATGAGGCAATTATATATGACACTGAAGAGCATTCAACACAAGTAATCTTTCTTTTCTGACAGTTAGCAAACTATACTACAGCAGCTTGGTAAGTAACAACATTGTGTTGTGCATGATCCATACGCAGGCCATAACAGTAATCATCAGGCACGGTACAAGTAAGCACTGCATAGTGTAACACAACAAACTGAGCTAAGTATTAGTACCTTTGAATAACCGAAGTCGCATATCTTGAGGCGAGGCACGGTGCTTCCATCCAGCAGAGTGTTCTCGAGCTTCAAATCACGGTGGCATACTTGCTTGACCACACCACGAATCATGAAACAGAGCAATTTTAGCCATGCACACAAAAGGAGAAAATGAACAGAGGAGCAATGGAGTAGTCCGACCATGGAGTGGCAGTAGCTAACCCCGGAAATCAGCTGCTGGAAGAAGAAGCGAGCCTGAACAATGGACATACGCAGGAGTTCAGAGTCAGCATCGACACTACACTACACAGGAGTATGCGCAAAACATTGGAACGGCAGATGTTGTGAGGCGAGCAATCAGATCAAGGGAGGGAGCCAGGGAGGCACCTCGTCCTCGCTGAACCGGCCGGCATTGCAGATGCGGTTGAAGAGCTCCCCACCTGAGGCGTACTCCATGACGATCGCGAGGTGAGTCTTGGTCAGGATGACCTGAAGTGAAGAATCACAAGCAGGGAAGCAACAAGAGTGTTTCAGAAGTTTGAGTCGCTCAGCTTGGCCTGGAAAGAAAAGAGGGTGGGTGAGTGACGGCCGCCTGGCCGCCCGCCTCACCTCCTTGAAGCGGATGATGTTGGGGTGGCGCAGCGAGCGGTGGTTGATGATCTCCCGCTGCACGTTCTCGTCGATCTGCAACGCCAACGACAGCACAGCACGCCACATGACATGAGCACGAGTCGAAGGCCTGTCGGCTTTGCACTTTGCAGAGGAGGAGGAAGGGGGAAGCGTACCTTGTCGCCGCGGTCGATGTACTTGACGGCGACGAGGTCGCCGGTGGCGCGGTTGCGCATGAGGCGCGCGACGCCGAAGTTGCCGGACCCGATGTCCCGCACGGGCTCGTACCGGTCCCCGTCGTGCATTATTGGCATCTCCATCCCCAACCCCGCCGCTGCCGGCGTCCTCGCCATCTTCTCCCCTCCCCTGCAGCTCCTCCTCCTCCTCCGCCGCCGCCGCCGCCGCTGCCGCCGCCGATCCGACCAAGAGGCAAGATCGAACCTCCCGTCCCGCAACCCTCCCTCTCCAGCCGATGCCGATCCAAGCGCCCTCCTTCCTTCCCAGTTCCCCTGCTTCCTCTCCTCGCTCTCGCTCTCGCTTACCTTTTTTTTCTTTTTCTTTTTCCTCCTTTTTTTTTAATAAATCGCTCGCTTTCCTTAAAATAATGCCGCGAATAGTCCACAGCGGAAAGAACGTTATCCTCTTGCTTCCACCAACACCCACCCACTATTGATCGGACGGTGGGAGAAGGTTGACTGGCGTGCAGCCGTCGTCGAGAACGGCGCGGATCCGTCCGGCGACCGCCGCCTATAGTTTCCGTAGCGGCCTGCCTAAGGCCAGTCTCAATGGAGTTTCATGGGGGGTTTCATGCACAATTAATAAGGTGCCACGTCAGTTTTTGCATGAAACTGGGAGGAGAGAGAAGAGATTCGTTTCATGGCCATGAAACTTATCCGCACTGTTTCCAAAACTTTGGAAACGCCGTGAAACCTGCACTGAGGCCCTTCCTTCGTTTCATCGCGACTTTTCTTCTCCGGGACCACGCGGGGAAGAGAGGGATGATAGGGATAGGTGGGACCCGTGAATAGTAAAATAAGGGATGAAACCGTGCCATGAAACTTTGCACTGTGGGAGAGACCCGTTTCATATCAAAGTTTCACGTGTTGGAAACTGGGAGGTGAAACTCTCCATTGAGACTGGCCTAAGGATAATTCGGTAATTTATAGTCTTCTAATAGTCTACCATCCACCATCATTTTAAAGAGACTGACAGGAGACTACGGTGGGTTTGGATGGACCATCGTTTTTTTTACAACATGGATGGACCATCGTTAAACCAACGGCGCGCATGCAATTTCTCTTAGAGTCGTGAAAGAGGATTTGCATCTGTACTTATGTTGCGTGAGCCAGTCTAATTCTAGGTGTCAATCTTATCTCAGCAACATTTATTGCATATGTTATACCGCCTCGCACCTAGAATGGAGTTGCGTGTTTAAAGGTTGCCTATTTGGATCGGCCAGCGTCATCGTCATATGTTGTCTTATGTGTCCCATGCGCAATGTGCCTCAGCGGAAGCCAAAAAGAGTGTCAATAGTGCAGGCATCCATGATTTTACATATATGCCCAAAGTTAGCTAATTGACTATAGATGATTTAGTTACCTATTTAAATTGTCGTCATTACACGACTAGAAGAAACTGTTAGATTAGGATGGCAGCGCCTTTAAGGCTACCATGGTTTTGGATGGGCAGTTAAACCAACAACGCCTTTATGACATTTCCCTAGAGTGGTGAAAGAGGATTTGCGTCAGTACTTATGTTGCGTAAGCGAGTCTAATTCTAGGTGCCAACCTTATCCCATCAACATTTATTTCATGTGTTATACAGCCTCGCACATATAATAGAGTTGGTTGTCTAAAGGTTGCCTATTTGGATTGGCAAGCGTCGTCATCATATGTCGTTTTACGTGTCACATTCGCAATGTGCCTCCAACAGAAGCCAAAAAGAGATGCCACTAGTGCAGGCATCCATGATTTACGGATATGCCCATGGTTATCTAGTTCACTACAGATGATCTTAGTAACTTATATATAAATTGGCTTCATACATGGCTAGAAGAAACTATTAGATTAGGATGGCAGCGCCTTTATGGCTAGAACATGGTATGTTTTGATGAAAACCGCAAGTACTACTTCTTTTTGCGTAATTCATGGTAGTGCTAGAAGTCAAGCCGTAAAATAGGGATGGCTTTGCTTATGTTGCGGGATTCCGCCCACAATCTTTCGAGCAAGTCTATTATATATCCAACTTTATAGCTGGAGTGGACGTCAAAGGTTGCCTCTTTGGAGTGACAAATGTTGTCGTATATTTTCTTGATTTTATGCATGTAATGCGGCTCAAATAAAATCTAAAATAGAGATGGCATTAATGTATACATTTGAAAATGTGCACTAACCCGATGTTTAGTTGGCTATAGATAATCTCAACAACATAAGCTAGTGCCACTATGTCTAGAAAGATTCTAGATTGCGATGAAATTGTGAGCACTATCACTTCTACATGGCAAGTATGTGGCCGACACACCTAACATTAGAGTACAATGAATGCGTCTCTTTGTTACCACTCGACGACCAAGCACAATTCCTTTTTAGTACTATCACTTTTCCATGGAAATCATGGATTGCTCAACTAAAGCAAGAGGGGCATTGCTTGTAAACTAACCGTGTTGCACTAGTCATCGCTCCAAACTGATAGCTTCAGTGGACGTCAATGCCTACAGTTGCCAGTCCAGTGTTAAGCATGCAAGCAATGTGCCTCGAATGAAAAGCCGAAGAGACACCACACATGTTGCATGCATCCAAATAAACTACACATATACCACCATAGGTTAGTTGACTATGGATTATCTCCACATGAGTTGATATATATCACTATGGTTAGAAAGGTGGTAGATTGGGATATGTTAGTGTCACTGTGGATAGAAGGTTGCTAGTTTGGGATGGCAATGTCTCTAATGCTTCTACATGAAAATCATGTGCTAGAAGTAAAACTGTAAAGGCTTTCTTGTTTAATTTGTGCACAATGATCAAAGTGTGAACAAATCTATTATCCAAAGAGGTAGCCTCTTTTGATAGACAATCATTATTGTTGTGGTGTCAGCGTGTCACACAAGCAATGTGCATCAGAAACTCTGAAACAAAGGTTGCACTAGCTAACATGGTCATACAAAACTATGTGCTCGTCATTATTTGACATTTGAAATTTTATAGTAAAAAGTTTGTCAGTTTGTGATGTCAATTGTACTCACTATTTCTTCTGTGTGGAAGGTGTCCCATATCTTAAAAACAAGTTGTCGGGGACCTAATACCGGGGTACCCAATGAGGTGGAATTAATAACCATCGAACATTGACGCTTCCGGTCAGACAAGAACGCTACTACACTTCTTGCCCGAACGACGGAAGATTGGTTCTGCCTAGCCCGACCCCCAAGGGCTAAGACTCCGCCTCGCCCGACGGCTGAGGGCTAGCTCTGCCTCGCACGACGTCCGAGGGCAGGCTCCGCCTCGCCCGACGGCTGAGGGTAGACCCCGCCTCGCCCGACGGCTGAGGGCAGGCCCCACCTCACCCGACGTCCGAGGGAAGGCTCCGCCTCGCCCGACGTCCGAGGGCTGTCTCCGCCTCGCCCGACGACTGCACCCTGCTCCTTCATAAAGACGAGCACAGGGTACGACAGGACATTCGAGTCAACCACAGTACCAAGGGCCATGCCCTGCATGCCTGCAGGAAGGTATTGTCAGGATACTACGGGACGGGCGCTTTAGGCCCTTTCCAACCTGACAGACCCCGAACAGTGTTGTAGGCGCCAACTTTTGTCCCACAGTGTTGTAGGCGCCGCCATCAGCCCTCAAACGTGGATACTAACACAAGCATACGACAACCACTACGATCCAAGATAGAACTCACATCATCTATAGTGACGGGCGTATGGCCACTTCCCCGTCTACTCCCTGAAGGGTCACAGCTCGGCTCTCTGGCACACCGCACCATCCGCCGGTGTAGGATGGGACGCGCCCACTTGCTGAAAGAGGCCAGGGCACAACCCTATAAGGATCAGTGAATACGCCATCCCTGACATGGTCTGTCATGTTAGCAGTGCAGACACAGGGGAAAAGGAAGACCTGGCTCCCTCGAAGGACCTTCTCTACCTTTGGTTTTTTCCTCTTTCTCCCATCTGTAACCCCTGCTCCCCCTTGGTCTATAAAAGGGAGGGCAGGGCACCCCACTAAAAGGGGACCGATCATTTTGATACGCAAGACGACAAATCAGTTCGACACACAACACATAGCCAAGCAGCAACCGAGCTCTTGGCATCCTTTCGACCTTTCCATCAAAGACTTGGGACCTGTCCCTCTCTCAACCATTTGTACCCCCTACTATGAACCTTTTTCGGTACTGATAACACGAGCAGCAGCAAACTGGACGTAGGGACATTCTGCCCAAACCAGTATAAACCTTGTGTCCTTTAGTACACCATCCGAGCCTAACGCGTAACAATTATAAATTTACTAGTTGGTGTTTGTTCGAAACACCGACAGTTGACGCGCCAGGTAGGGGCCTTTGCGCTTTCCAAATCAGGCCTCGGATGGCTAGCCACGCAATCAGCTGGGTCCCGGGCGCACACGTGCATTTCGATGACCTGGACTTCATCATCACGGTGGGAGGAGAGTTGGCGTTGGCCCACGTCGCCATCCAATCTATCCCCTCCATCGACTTCAACTATAGGAGGCTTGAGCGCCAGCTCGGCGTCTCCCTTAGACCTTAGCCATCCAGGGAGGACCCGCGCATCCTCACCCTCTCTCCAGAACACTTTGCACGAAGCGCCCCGATGGCACTTCCGTTCGGTCTCCGCAACGCCACGGCGACCGTTAGCCACCTTGTGGCACAACGCACGATCCCGTCCCCCGCGAACAATGAGTTCATGGGGATGATCGAAAGCATCATGGAATCCCTCCACGGCCTCCTCTTAGAGGAGCTAGGATTGGACTCTGGCTCTGACTCGAGTAGGGAGAGCCATCACCCCTCCCGAGAATGTTTCATGGCGGGTACCCCCGAGGGACACGTCGAAAGTGTCTCCACGGAGGAGGCTACCCCGGCAGGCAACCTTGGTGGCAAAACCAAAGGGGATACAGTGGCCCCACCTCGCGTAGGGGTGGAGCAGCTAAGAGCCCAAAAGCGGGAGATCAACAAAGCCGGACAACAGCTTGTTTGAGAATACGCGGAGGTCGATTGGAAGATCGAACGCCGCGGAGACGGTAGGCGCGCATGCGCCATGGCCCATGATGTGAATCGAAGGATCATCGCCAACGATGAAACCCTTCCTCGCTTCGCTCGGGCAAGCCAGAACATCACCGCTGCAACGGCCTTGCTCCATGGCCTTCAAGAGGCCGCAACGCCCGAGGATCGTCGGGCCCACCTCGAAATTCACACGGTGCTTGAGTGTGCGACGGCGCAGCAAGCGGAGAGCTCGTTGTCTTGGCGGCACGAGCTCGACACCAGCCAGCGCACGCCCTTGGTGCGTCCCGCTAGGGACGCATCAATCCACCAGGCTCCACAAGGCGGTGGGCAGCGCGCTGTGGCCTAGATACATCAGCGTCTCGGCCATAACCGCGATGCATGCAGCACCATCGATGCCTACAGACGCACCTACAGTGACCCAAGAGAAGGAGCCCGCCGCGGCTATCATCCTCATCGCGGCGGACGCTACGAAAGCGGCGAGGATAGGAGCCCGAGCCTCGGCCTACTAGGCCCTTAGGCCTTCGGCCGACACATTGTCAATGCTGCTTTCTTACCAAGGTATCGACCACCTACCAATATCCCTAAGTACTCTGGGGAGACAAACCCCGGACTTTGGCTCAAAGACTATCAGCTTGCATGTCAAGCCAGTGGTGTGGATAATGATGACTTCATTATCCGCAACCTCCCACTGTTCTTGGCCGATTCGGCGTGAGCATGGTTGGAGCACCTACCGTCCAACGCAATCCAGAGTTGGGCGGATTTGAAGAAGATCTTTGTGGGAAATATCTGGGGCACATACAAGTGTCCTAGGAACCCATGGGACCTTAAGAACTGCTGTCAGAAGGCCGGTGAGACCCTCCGCGGGTACATCTGGTGCTTCTCCCGACAGTGCAATGAGCTCCCTAACATCGCTGACGCCAACGTGATAGGAGCCTTCCTGTCTAGGATGACCTACGAGTCTTTGGTTCATAAGCTGAGATGCAAGGGCCCATGAACCACCAAGGAACTCCTGGACATCGCCACCAGCCACGCCTTAGGAGAGGAGGCGGTCGGAGCGATCTTCGATCGCCTCGAGGGCAAGGCAAGGCGGGATGAGGGTGTCGGCGAAGGCACCTCCAATCGTTCCGCCAAAAGGAAGAATAAGAAGCAATGGCGTGAGGACTCGCTCGTGGCCACTGCTGACTACAAGGGTGGTCAAAAGCCCATGGAGGGCACTCCGAACCACTTCGAAAAATTACTCAAAGGGCCATGCCCGAACCACGCCTTTCTTGTCAAGCATCTGCTCAAGGACTGCAGCCTCATGCGGCGGTTCTTGTCCAGAGGCTCCAACAAAGGGGAGCAGGGAAAGGACCCTCCCCCACTGTGGATGACGCCAAGGAGATGGATGATGGCTTTCCAACGTCGGATGGATGCCTTATGATCTTTGGAGGATCAGCGGCCTATGGCTCCAAACGCTGTCAGAAGGTCGCATGCCGCGAAGTCTACACGGCCCAACCGGCCACACCTCCATTCCTCCGGTGGTCGGTGAAAGCTCTAGTTTGGTTTCGGTGAATTGATGAAGCCCTAAGTTCTAACCTAGTTTATCAAGTGATCATGAGATAGGTAGCACATTCCAAGTGGTGAAGCAAATGAAGATCATGACATGATGATGGCGTTGCCATGGTGATGATCAAGTGCTTGGACTTGAAAAGAAGAAAGAGAAAAACAAAAGGCTCAAGATAAAGGTATAAATGGTAGGAGCCATTTTGTTTCGGTGATCAAGACACTTAGCGAGTGTGATCACATTTAGGTTCGATAGCCATACTATTAAGAAGGGTGAAACTCGTATCGAAATGTGGTTACCAAAGTGCCACTAGATGCTCTAACTCATTGCATATGCATTTAGGATCCAGTGGAGTGCTAACACCCTTGAAAACATTTGTGAAAATATGCTAACACATGTGCAGTGCGTCCGATCAGTGGCACATTTGAGCACATTTGAGCAAGGGTTAGAAACTTCACCGACGGAGTGTCCGACGATGCCACCGGCGCTCTATACAGAAAAGACGGAGGTCACTGTAAGTGACCGGACGCTGGTCTCGGGAGGACCGGAGTGTCCGGTCAATGGTAGCAGTGAGCGCGTGGTTTTGGTCTCATGACCGGACACTGGCGTGAAAAATGACTGGACGCTCAGGGCCTGAGTCCAGTCAGTATGACGTATGATGACGTTCAGTGACCGGACGCTGGGTGTGTCCGGTCGGGCTCGACCGGACGCATCCGGTCGTGATTTTTTGCTTCTGGTACCTTACTGGAAATGACCGGACGCTGGTGTTGGTGCGTCCGATCACTTTGAGCAGCGCGTCCAGTCACTACTTAAATGTACTGATGACCATTGAGATTAGGCGATCAGCGTTTGTAACCGATGACACATGGCAAACATCGGGCGATCGGACGCTGGGGTCCTACGTCCGGTCACATCAACTGGCGCATCTGGTCACCCCATGTTCAGTGCAGTGAGGAGCCCAACAACTCTATTTCGTGGGGGCTTCTATTTAAGCCCCATGGCCAGCTCAAGCTCACTCTCTTGGCCATTTATATTTGACATAGCAACCTTGTGAGCTTAGCCAAAGCCCTCCCACTCATCTCCATCATAGATTCAACATCTTTGTAAGATTGGGAGTGAATCCAAGTGCATTGCATGAGTGTTTGCATCTAGAGACACTTGGTGTTCGTGTTTCGCTGCGGGATTCGCTTGTTACTCTTGGTGGTTGCCGCCACCTAGATAGCTTGGAGCAGCGAGGATCATCGAGCGGAGGTTGGTGATTGTCTCTGACTCCGATCGTGGTGATAGTGAGGGATTCTTGACCTTTCCCCGGCGGAGAGCCAAAAGGTACTCTAGTGAATTGCTCGTGGCTTGTGTGATCCTCATCTTGTGTTGGTTGTGCGGCACCCTATTGAGGGTTTGGCGTGTGATGCCAATTAGCGCGTGAACCTCCAAGTGAGTGAATCGCCATAACAAGGTCTAGCTTGCCGGCAAGCAAGTGAACCTTGGTAAAATCATTGTGTCATCTTTTGATTCTGAGGTGATTGGTCTTCATTGGTTTTCATTCTTGTGATTGATTGGTTCATTCCTCGACACGGCGGTATAACTATCTTTCTCTCTCTCTTTACATTACCGCAAACTAGTTATCAAGCTCTTTAGTGTAGCTAGTTGTGAGAGCTTGTTAGTTTGGTTAGTGTGGCTCTTTAGTTAGCCTTTGAGAGCACACTAACTTAGTGTAGTGCCATAGTTATTGTGTGGCTAGAAATAATAGAAACTAGAATTGTGGTAGGTGGCTTGCATTTTTAGTAGGCTAGTGCAACACTCGCTTCACCTCATAATTGTCTAACTGGTTTGTTAAGTGTTGTTGTAGAAATTTTTAATAGGCTATTCACCTCCCCTCTAGCCAATAGGACCTTTCAGTCAGAGTCTGCCATAACCTTCAATCAGACCGACCATCCAGATATCGTCCTGCACCCGAGGAGTTATCCACTTGTGGTCGACCCAATCGTCGGCCCAAAGGGACTCACCAAAGTACTAATGGATGGAGGCAGTGGCCTCAACATCATGTACGCCAAGACGCTCGATGAGATAGGCATCGACCAGACACACCTCCACCCAGCCTGAGCGCCTTTCCACGGCATCGTGCCCGGGAAATAGGCCATGCCGCTGGGGCAGATCGATTTGCCTATCACCAGATGCCACTAGTGCAGGCATCCATGATTTACGGATATGCCCATGGTTATCTAGTTCACTACAGATGATCTTAGTAACTTATATATAAATTGGCTTCATACATGGCTAGAAGAAACTATTAGATTAGGATGGCAGCGCCTTTATGGCTAGAACATGGTATGTTTTGATGAAAACCGCAAGTACTACTTCTTTTTGCGTAATTCATGGTAGTGCTAGAAGTCAAGCCGTAAAATAGGGATGGCTTTGCTTATGTTGCGGGATTCCGCCCACAATCTTTCGAGCAAGTCTATTATATATCCAACTTTATAGCTGGAGTGGACGTCAAAGGTTGCCTCTTTGGAGTGACAAATGTTGTCGTATATTTTCTTGATTTTATGCATGTAATGCGGCTCAAATAAAATCTAAAATAGAGATGGCATTAATGTATACATTTGAAAATGTGCACTAACCCGATGTTTAGTTGGCTATAGATAATCTCAACAACATAAGCTAGTGCCACTATGTCTAGAAAGATTCTAGATTGCGATGAAATTGTGAGCACTATCACTTCTACATGGCAAGTATGTGGCCGACACACCTAACATTAGAGTACAATGAATGCGTCTCTTTGTTACCACTCGACGACCAAGCACAATTCCTTTTTAGTACTATCACTTTTCCATGGAAATCATGGATTGCTCAACTAAAGCAAGAGGGGCATTGCTTGTAAACTAACCGTGTTGCACTAGTCATCGCTCCAAACTGATAGCTTCAGTGGACGTCAATGCCTACAGTTGCCAGTCCAGTGTTAAGCATGCAAGCAATGTGCCTCGAATGAAAAGCCGAAGAGACACCACACATGTTGCATGCATCCAAATAAACTACACATATACCACCATAGGTTAGTTGACTATGGATTATCTCCACATGAGTTGATATATATCACTATGGTTAGAAAGGTGGTAGATTGGGATATGTTAGTGTCACTGTGGATAGAAGGTTGCTAGTTTGGGATGGCAATGTCTCTAATGCTTCTACATGAAAATCATGTGCTAGAAGTAAAACTGTAAAGGCTTTCTTGTTTAATTTGTGCACAATGATCAAAGTGTGAACAAATCTATTATCCAAAGAGGTAGCCTCTTTTGATAGACAATCATTATTGTTGTGGTGTCAGCGTGTCACACAAGCAATGTGCATCAGAAACTCTGAAACAAAGGTTGCACTAGCTAACATGGTCATACAAAACTATGTGCTCGTCATTATTTGACATTTGAAATTTTATAGTAAAAAGTTTGTCAGTTTGTGATGTCAATTGTACTCACTATTTCTTCTGTGTGGAAGGTGTCCCATATCTTAAAAACAAGTTGTCGGGGACCTAATACCGGGGTACCCAATGAGGTGGAATTAATAACCATCGAACATTGACGCTTCCGGTCAGACAAGAACGCTACTACACTTCTTGCCCGAACGACGGAAGATTGGTTCTGCCTAGCCCGACCCCCAAGGGCTAAGACTCCGCCTCGCCCGACGGCTGAGGGCTAGCTCTGCCTCGCACGACGTCCGAGGGCAGGCTCCGCCTCGCCCGACGGCTGAGGGTAGACCCCGCCTCGCCCGACGGCTGAGGGCAGGCCCCACCTCACCCGACGTCCGAGGGAAGGCTCCGCCTCGCCCGACGTCCGAGGGCTGTCTCCGCCTCGCCCGACGACTGCACCCTGCTCCTTCATAAAGACGAGCACAGGGTACGACAGGACATTCGAGTCAACCACAGTACCAAGGGCCATGCCCTGCATGCCTGCAGGAAGGTATTGTCAGGATACTACGGGACGGGCGCTTTAGGCCCTTTCCAACCTGACAGACCCCGAACAGTGTTGTAGGCGCCAACTTTTGTCCCACAGTGTTGTAGGCGCCGCCATCAGCCCTCAAACGTGGATACTAACACAAGCATACGACAACCACTACGATCCAAGATAGAACTCACATCATCTATAGTGACGGGCGTATGGCCACTTCCCCGTCTACTCCCTGAAGGGTCACAGCTCGGCTCTCTGGCACACCGCACCATCCGCCGGTGTAGGATGGGACGCGCCCACTTGCTGAAAGAGGCCAGGGCACAACCCTATAAGGATCAGTGAATACGCCATCCCTGACATGGTCTGTCATGTTAGCAGTGCAGACACAGGGGAAAAGGAAGACCTGGCTCCCTCGAAGGACCTTCTCTACCTTTGGTTTTTTCCTCTTTCTCCCATCTGTAACCCCTGCTCCCCCTTGGTCTATAAAAGGGAGGGCAGGGCACCCCACTAAAAGGGGACCGATCATTTTGATACGCAAGACGACAAATCAGTTCGACACACAACACATAGCCAAGCAGCAACCGAGCTCTTGGCATCCTTTCGACCTTTCCATCAAAGACTTGGGACCTGTCCCTCTCTCAACCATTTGTACCCCCTACTATGAACCTTTTTCGGTACTGATAACACGAGCAGCAGCAAACTGGACGTAGGGACATTCTGCCCAAACCAGTATAAACCTTGTGTCCTTTAGTACACCATCCGAGCCTAACGCGTAACAATTATAAATTTACTAGTTGGTGTTTGTTCGAAACACCGACAGTTGACGCGCCAGGTAGGGGCCTTTGCGCTTTCCAAATCAGGCCTCGGATGGCTAGCCACGCAATCAGCTGGGTCCCGGGCGCACACGTGCATTTCGATGACCTGGACTTCATCATCACGGTGGGAGGAGAGTTGGCGTTGGCCCACGTCGCCATCCAATCTATCCCCTCCATCGACTTCAACTATAGGAGGCTTGAGCGCCAGCTCGGCGTCTCCCTTAGACCTTAGCCATCCAGGGAGGACCCGCGCATCCTCACCCTCTCTCCAGAACACTTTGCACGAAGCGCCCCGATGGCACTTCCGTTCGGTCTCCGCAACGCCACGGCGACCGTTAGCCACCTTGTGGCACAACGCACGATCCCGTCCCCCGCGAACAATGAGTTCATGGGGATGATCGAAAGCATCATGGAATCCCTCCACGGCCTCCTCTTAGAGGAGCTAGGATTGGACTCTGGCTCTGACTCGAGTAGGGAGAGCCATCACCCCTCCCGAGAATGTTTCATGGCGGGTACCCCCGAGGGACACGTCGAAAGTGTCTCCACGGAGGAGGCTACCCCGGCAGGCAACCTTGGTGGCAAAACCAAAGGGGATACAGTGGCCCCACCTCGCGTAGGGGTGGAGCAGCTAAGAGCCCAAAAGCGGGAGATCAACAAAGCCGGACAACAGCTTGTTTGAGAATACGCGGAGGTCGATTGGAAGATCGAACGCCGCGGAGACGGTAGGCGCGCATGCGCCATGGCCCATGATGTGAATCGAAGGATCATCGCCAACGATGAAACCCTTCCTCGCTTCGCTCGGGCAAGCCAGAACATCACCGCTGCAACGGCCTTGCTCCATGGCCTTCAAGAGGCCGCAACGCCCGAGGATCGTCGGGCCCACCTCGAAATTCACACGGTGCTTGAGTGTGCGACGGCGCAGCAAGCGGAGAGCTCGTTGTCTTGGCGGCACGAGCTCGACACCAGCCAGCGCACGCCCTTGGTGCGTCCCGCTAGGGACGCATCAATCCACCAGGCTCCACAAGGCGGTGGGCAGCGCGCTGTGGCCTAGATACATCAGCGTCTCGGCCATAACCGCGATGCATGCAGCACCATCGATGCCTACAGACGCACCTACAGTGACCCAAGAGAAGGAGCCCGCCGCGGCTATCATCCTCATCGCGGCGGACGCTACGAAAGCGGCGAGGATAGGAGCCCGAGCCTCGGCCTACTAGGCCCTTAGGCCTTCGGCCGACACATTGTCAATGCTGCTTTCTTACCAAGGTATCGACCACCTACCAATATCCCTAAGTACTCTGGGGAGACAAACCCCGGACTTTGGCTCAAAGACTATCAGCTTGCATGTCAAGCCAGTGGTGTGGATAATGATGACTTCATTATCCGCAACCTCCCACTGTTCTTGGCCGATTCGGCGTGAGCATGGTTGGAGCACCTACCGTCCAACGCAATCCAGAGTTGGGCGGATTTGAAGAAGATCTTTGTGGGAAATATCTGGGGCACATACAAGTGTCCTAGGAACCCATGGGACCTTAAGAACTGCTGTCAGAAGGCCGGTGAGACCCTCCGCGGGTACATCTGGTGCTTCTCCCGACAGTGCAATGAGCTCCCTAACATCGCTGACGCCAACGTGATAGGAGCCTTCCTGTCTAGGATGACCTACGAGTCTTTGGTTCATAAGCTGAGATGCAAGGGCCCATGAACCACCAAGGAACTCCTGGACATCGCCACCAGCCACGCCTTAGGAGAGGAGGCGGTCGGAGCGATCTTCGATCGCCTCGAGGGCAAGGCAAGGCGGGATGAGGGTGTCGGCGAAGGCACCTCCAATCGTTCCGCCAAAAGGAAGAATAAGAAGCAATGGCGTGAGGACTCGCTCGTGGCCACTGCTGACTACAAGGGTGGTCAAAAGCCCATGGAGGGCACTCCGAACCACTTCGAAAAATTACTCAAAGGGCCATGCCCGAACCACGCCTTTCTTGTCAAGCATCTGCTCAAGGACTGCAGCCTCATGCGGCGGTTCTTGTCCAGAGGCTCCAACAAAGGGGAGCAGGGAAAGGACCCTCCCCCACTGTGGATGACGCCAAGGAGATGGATGATGGCTTTCCAACGTCGGATGGATGCCTTATGATCTTTGGAGGATCAGCGGCCTATGGCTCCAAACGCTGTCAGAAGGTCGCATGCCGCGAAGTCTACACGGCCCAACCGGCCACACCTCCATTCCTCCGGTGGTCGGTGAAAGCTCTAGTTTGGTTTCGGTGAATTGATGAAGCCCTAAGTTCTAACCTAGTTTATCAAGTGATCATGAGATAGGTAGCACATTCCAAGTGGTGAAGCAAATGAAGATCATGACATGATGATGGCGTTGCCATGGTGATGATCAAGTGCTTGGACTTGAAAAGAAGAAAGAGAAAAACAAAAGGCTCAAGATAAAGGTATAAATGGTAGGAGCCATTTTGTTTCGGTGATCAAGACACTTAGCGAGTGTGATCACATTTAGGTTCGATAGCCATACTATTAAGAAGGGTGAAACTCGTATCGAAATGTGGTTACCAAAGTGCCACTAGATGCTCTAACTCATTGCATATGCATTTAGGATCCAGTGGAGTGCTAACACCCTTGAAAACATTTGTGAAAATATGCTAACACATGTGCAGTGCGTCCGATCAGTGGCACATTTGAGCACATTTGAGCAAGGGTTAGAAACTTCACCGACGGAGTGTCCGACGATGCCACCGGCGCTCTATACAGAAAAGACGGAGGTCACTGTAAGTGACCGGACGCTGGTCTCGGGAGGACCGGAGTGTCCGGTCAATGGTAGCAGTGAGCGCGTGGTTTTGGTCTCATGACCGGACACTGGCGTGAAAAATGACTGGACGCTCAGGGCCTGAGTCCAGTCAGTATGACGTATGATGACGTTCAGTGACCGGACGCTGGGTGTGTCCGGTCGGGCTCGACCGGACGCATCCGGTCGTGATTTTTTGCTTCTGGTACCTTACTGGAAATGACCGGACGCTGGTGTTGGTGCGTCCGATCACTTTGAGCAGCGCGTCCAGTCACTACTTAAATGTACTGATGACCATTGAGATTAGGCGATCAGCGTTTGTAACCGATGACACATGGCAAACATCGGGCGATCGGACGCTGGGGTCCTACGTCCGGTCACATCAACTGGCGCATCTGGTCACCCCATGTTCAGTGCAGTGAGGAGCCCAACAACTCTATTTCGTGGGGGCTTCTATTTAAGCCCCATGGCCAGCTCAAGCTCACTCTCTTGGCCATTTATATTTGACATAGCAACCTTGTGAGCTTAGCCAAAGCCCTCCCACTCATCTCCATCATAGATTCAACATCTTTGTAAGATTGGGAGTGAATCCAAGTGCATTGCATGAGTGTTTGCATCTAGAGACACTTGGTGTTCGTGTTTCGCTGCGGGATTCGCTTGTTACTCTTGGTGGTTGCCGCCACCTAGATAGCTTGGAGCAGCGAGGATCATCGAGCGGAGGTTGGTGATTGTCTCTGACTCCGATCGTGGTGATAGTGAGGGATTCTTGACCTTTCCCCGGCGGAGAGCCAAAAGGTACTCTAGTGAATTGCTCGTGGCTTGTGTGATCCTCATCTTGTGTTGGTTGTGCGGCACCCTATTGAGGGTTTGGCGTGTGATGCCAATTAGCGCGTGAACCTCCAAGTGAGTGAATCGCCATAACAAGGTCTAGCTTGCCGGCAAGCAAGTGAACCTTGGTAAAATCATTGTGTCATCTTTTGATTCTGAGGTGATTGGTCTTCATTGGTTTTCATTCTTGTGATTGATTGGTTCATTCCTCGACACGGCGGTATAACTATCTTTCTCTCTCTCTTTACATTACCGCAAACTAGTTATCAAGCTCTTTAGTGTAGCTAGTTGTGAGAGCTTGTTAGTTTGGTTAGTGTGGCTCTTTAGTTAGCCTTTGAGAGCACACTAACTTAGTGTAGTGCCATAGTTATTGTGTGGCTAGAAATAATAGAAACTAGAATTGTGGTAGGTGGCTTGCATTTTTAGTAGGCTAGTGCAACACTCGCTTCACCTCATAATTGTCTAACTGGTTTGTTAAGTGTTGTTGTAGAAATTTTTAATAGGCTATTCACCTCCCCTCTAGCCAATAGGACCTTTCAGTCAGAGTCTGCCATAACCTTCAATCAGACCGACCATCCAGATATCGTCCTGCACCCGAGGAGTTATCCACTTGTGGTCGACCCAATCGTCGGCCCAAAGGGACTCACCAAAGTACTAATGGATGGAGGCAGTGGCCTCAACATCATGTACGCCAAGACGCTCGATGAGATAGGCATCGACCAGACACACCTCCACCCAGCCTGAGCGCCTTTCCACGGCATCGTGCCCGGGAAATAGGCCATGCCGCTGGGGCAGATCGATTTGCCTATCACCTTTGGGGATTAGTTCAATTACAGGACTGAGACCCTAACCTTCGAGCTGGTTGGGTTCCTCAGAACCTTCCACGCCATCCTAGGACATCCATGCTATGCAAAGTTCATGGCCGTCCCCAACTATACATACCTCAAGCTGAAGATGTTGGGGTCCCACGGGGTCATCACCGTCGGCACCTCCTTCTAGTGGGCCTATGAGTGCAAGGTCGAGTGCTGTGGCCACGCCACAGCAATCGTCGCCTCTGGGGAACTCACAGCCCTCAAGGAGGGGGTCTTTGAAGAAGTGCTCGACGCGAAGAAATCAACTGGGTCGTTTGAATCGGCAAAGGGCTTCAAGGAAGTCCTCATAGATCCTAGCAACTCCGAGGGTAAAATGGTACGCATTGGTACCACACTTTCCTTCGGATAGGAAAGCGCGCTCATCGACTTCCTCCGCAGCAACAAAGACATCTTTGCGTGGAAACCCTCGGACATGCCAGGCATTCCGAGGGAGGTTGTTGAGCATACCTTGAAGATCCATCTAGGCTCCAAGCCAGTGAAGCAATGCCTACGTCGCTTCGACGAGGAGAAGCACAGGGCCATTGGTGAAGAGATAGCAAAACTATCGGTGGCCGGATTCATCAGGGAAGTATACCATCTAGAGTGGTTAGCAAATCCCGTTCTTGTATGAAAGAAGAGCGGGAAATGGAGGATGTGTGTTGACTATACGGGTCTCAACAAAGCATGCCCAAAGGATCTGTTCCCTTTGCCACGCATAGACCAAATAGTCGACTCTACCTCGGGGTGCAAAACCTCTACTTCCTTGATGCGTACTCCGGCTACCATCAAATCGTGATGAAGGAGTTCGACCAGCTCGCGACGTCTTTCATCACCCCCTTCGGATTGTTCTGCTACGTTTCAATGACGTTTGGACTGAAGAACGCTAGGGCTACGTACCAGCGTTGTATGCTCAGATGCTTCGGAGACCTCATCGAGCGGACCATTGAGGCCTACGTTGATGACATTGTAGTTAAGTCCAAACGGGCTAACCACCTCGTTGCCGATCTTGAGCAAACCTTTGCGAAACTCCAGGTGAATGGCATCAAACTTAATCCCGAGAAGTGTGTTTTTGGGGTCCCGAGGGGCATGCTGCTCGGCTTCATCGTCTTCGAGAGTGGCATCGAAGCCAACCTAGAGAAGATTTCAGCCATCACAAGAATGGGCCCGATTTAGAACATAAAGGGGTTCAACGAATCATAGGGTGTCTCGCCGCCCTCAGCCGATTCATCTCACGCCTCGGCGAATGAGGTCTCCCCCTTTATCAACTCTTGAAGAAAGCCAACCACTTCGAGTGGACATCTAAGGCCCAGGAGGCACTTGACATGGTCAAGCTACTTCTGACAAAGCCCCCAATCCTAGTTCCTCCAAGCGACGGAGAATCCCTCCTGCTGTACATAGCGGCCACCACGCAAGTGGTCAGCGCCGCCCTAGTAGTAGAGCGGGAGGAAGAGGGGCATGCCCTCAAGGTACAACGCCCTATGTACTTCATCAGCGAGGTGCTATCCGACTCTAAGACTCGCTACTCCCAAATCCAGAAGCGAGTCCTCATCACCAAGAGGAAGCTATGCCACTACTTTGAGTCACACCCCGTGATGGTCGTGACGTCGTTCCCCCTCGGTGAGGTTGTCTAGAACTAGGACACCACGGGAAGAACCGCGAAGTGGGCACTCGAGTTGATAGATCAAGGCATCACATATGCCTCTTGAATGGCGATCAAGTCCTAGGTGTTGGCTAACTTCATCGTGGAATGGACCGAGGTCCAGACACCACCGGCGGTCATCGATCAAGAGTACTGGATGATGTACTTTGATAGATCGCTGATGAAGAAGGGCGCCGATGCAGGGCTGGTCTTCGTATCACCCCTCGGGGTCCGCATGAGGTACATGGTTCGGCTCCATTTCCCCTCATCAAATAATATGGCTGAGTATGAAGCGCTCATCAATGGCCTACGAACCACCATCGAGTTGGGCATCTGACGCCTCGACATCCGAGGCGACTCCTAGCTGGTTGTCAACCAAGTCATGAAGGAGTCGAGTTGCCATGATGCCAAGATGGTTGTGTACTGCGAAGAGGTCCGATGGCTAGAGGACAAATTTGATGGTCTCGAACTCATTCACATCCCAAGGCGCCCCAACAAGGCGGCCGATGCGCTTGCAAAAGCGGCGTCCGGTCGAGAGCTGGTGCCAACGAGTGTCTTCGCCAGCGACCAAGATAAACCCTCGGTGCGCTACAAAGGGTTAGAGCAGGCCAACAATGGCCCGTCTAATCCAACCCTGGGGGCTAACCAACCGACGGCTTTGTCTGGCCCTGAGGTCATGGAGCTTGAGGAGGATCCAGTGATAGAGCCCGACCCTTTGATCGACTGGAGAACACTCTTCCTCGACTACCTCCTCCATGAGACACTACCGATGGACAAGACGGAAGCTCGACGGCTCGCACGTCACGCCAAGTCCTTCGTTCTTGTAGAAGGCAAACTCTACAAACAAAGCCACACTGGGATCCTACAGCTCTGTATCCCCGCCGAATAGGGGAAGCTTCTGCTGAGCGATATCCATGGTGGGGTCTGCGGTCACCATGCCGCGCCTAGAACCTTGGTTGGAAATGCATTCCAATAGGGCTTCTATTGGCCCACTACAGTAGCCGACGCCGAGCAGATCGTACGCACATGCGAAGGGTGCCAGTACTACACTCAGCAAACTCACCTCCCAGCCCAGGCACTCCAGATGATCCCCATCACGTGGCCCTTTGCGGTCTAGGGGCTCGATCTGGTTGGGCCCCTCAAAAAGGCGCCCGGGGGCTACACCCACTTGCTTGTCACCATAAACAAGTTCACAAAATGGATCGGAGCTTGGCCGATCTCCGTGATCAAATCCGAGCAAGCCATGCTATTCTTCCTCGACATCATCCATCGCTTTGGAGTACCGAACTCCATCATCATGGACAACAGCGCATAGTTCACCGGCACGAAATTCTTTCGATTCTGCGATGAACAACACATCTGGGTCGATAGGGCCTCTGTCGTGCAACCCCGAACGAATGGGCAGGTCGAGCGCGCAAACAGCATGCTCCTATAGGGCCTCAAGCCTAGGATCTTCAACCGGTTGAACATGTTTAGCGCACGCTGGGTCGCCGAGCTCCCTACGGTGCTCTGGAGCCTGAGGACAACTCCCAGCCGGGCCACCGGCTATATGCCTTTCTTCATGGTCTATGGTTCTGAGGCTGTCCTCCCAACCGACCTCGACTATGGAGCACCAAGAATCAGAGCATACGATGAAAAGGGAGCCGAGGCATCCCACGAAGATGCCATGGACCAGCTAGACGAAGCCCGTGACATCACCCTCCTCCGTTCTGCCAAGTACCAGCACACGCTACGATGGTACCACAGCCGATGGGTGCAGGACTGAGCCTTCAATGTGGGGGACCTAGTTCTCCGCCTCATGTAGAGCAACAAAGACCGTCACAAGCTCTCCCCGCCCTTGGAAGGGCCATACATCGTCACGGAAGTACTCCGGCCAGGCACCTACAAGTTGAAAACCATCGACGACGAGGTCTTCACCAACGCCTGGAACATTGAGCAGCTACTTCATTTTTACCCTTCAATAAACGCATAGTTTTCCTTATCAGTTTTTGTCTTCAAGAATCCCTAATCTTTATGACATCCGACCCCTAAAAATTGCGAGGGGTCGGACCTCACTCGGGGGCTGATATAAGTACGTTTATCTTGCAAACACTATATGTGTTATCTTTGCAAACATTCTCTGAGTCTTCCCTCTTTTCTCATGGCAAGTCCTAAGGGCTAGGATTTCAGGAACAAAATCTGAGTATAACTGGTAGGACTACAGGAAACCCATGCCCCAGCGGCTACGGCCTCCTTGCTCACCAGCGTGATCAGAATTGGCTCGCCTGCACTCCTAGTTTTTTGTGACCTTAACTATGGGAAGGGGCAGAAGGCACCAAACCTCTTTTACAAAAAGAGGGAGAAGAGCTAAAAAGCTGTTAGCCATAATGAAAGTTGAAAACTTGTTCATTTTTTGCACAAATTCATCACTTACAAAGTGATTTCATCACGAAAAGGACAAATGTATTCATAAATACAAAAGACTGTTCACTCGGGGGCTCCCCCACAACTTATTCGATTATAGTTTCTGACCAGTTCTACTATGAGCACTACTACGGTCGCTGTGCCACACTCTCCATCGGCGACGTCCTACTGCTCCGTGGGATCCTTGAGGGCATCGTCATCTACAACATTGAGCACCACATCGGCAACTGTGGTGCCCTCGCCAGGGTGTCTAGGGACTACCCCATCGTGATCAGCCGCAACCCTAACAACGGCACCTCCGTCGGGGCATCCAGGGACTACGCCATCATGATCAGCCGCAACCCTGACAACGACGTCTGGACGGGGGGCGTTTCCCACCGAAGAAAGGCCGCCATGGCTGATGGATGTCTCTGACATCTCATCAAGCTTCATGAACGGGCCGATCTGAGGGGCCACAAGGGCGAAGCCCCCACCGACGCAGTCCTAGGCGGCTTCCCCACCGACAAGACTCACCCGGAGAAGATTCGCCGGAAGAGCTTCCCGTACGGCTCCATCCCGATGGAGGCCTCACGAACGATGGCAAAACCGACGACGCTCAGCACCCTCTAGTGCGCCTCCTTCGGCAGAAGCAACCCCTTCTTGGCAAAGGCAGCCGACACCATCTCATCTATGTTGGATGACCTCTAGCTCGACATTGCGCTTTGGATTCACGAATGGATTAGTGAGTTTTTTCTCTTCCTGGCATTACCCTCTCTCACTTAGGAGCCGCTGCGATGCACGAACGCATTCGGTGAGAAGGAAGAAGGAGAGGAGGTTGCAGCTCAAGAATAGGCAAAGGAATGGGGACGAGAACCCCCTCCCTCCCCCTATTTTAAGAGGAGATACAGCAGTAGATGAAAGGTGAAAGGTTGGGATGAAAAACTCTCTCCCTTCCCCTATTCAATGCAGATGGGAAATCAATGCTGATGGAAATTTGAGGCGACGTGCCTAGACCAACAGGATGTGCTCTGGTCGACAAGACGTCACCTAGTCAAACAGGACATCGCCTTGGCATGGCCCACCACTACCGCTCGCCGGGCGTGAGAATCAGGGCGCATCCGCATGCAAGCGACTCTCTGCTTCCCCAAGTAGGACCATGGAATGACCTGACAACGGAACCCCCGTCTAGGGGGGCCCAACGGGCCTCCTGGGTCAATCGGACGGCCCAGGTAAAACGATGAATGAACCACCGCTGAAAGATAAGCACCTCTATTCACGGACATCGCCCAGGGGCTACCGAGAGTGTCTGCTTGTTTAGACATCTTCATCGCCTAACCCCTCCTTACGTTTAAAAACTAGAGACACAGGGTGCGGGTGTAAAACTTTGAGTAAAACTGGACGAACTGCTAGACCCTATGCCCTGGCGGCTATGGTGTTTTTGTTCACCAGCATAATTGAATTCATAGTTCCCCGTACCCCAAGCTTTTGCATCCACCTTCTTGAGAAGGGTTCGGAGGGATTCGCCTGCAGAATCTCCTTTAAGGAGAAGCTATCAGGTCGCTTAAAGTCAATCGAACGGCTCGAATCGCCACCGTGAGATGGAAACAAAAAATTGCGATGCTCGTGCAGGTCACGCCGGCCCCATCGTGGACGTCGGACTCAAACCCTGCACGAGCATGTCTGGTAAGAGCCTCTCATCACTCATACCACCAAGGTAACACTACTAACCCCTGCTCTCATTTCAATTAAATCGTACATTAAACCCATACATCCAAACGTTGCATATGCGATCGTCGCATCTCAACGCTTCATGTTGCACCACGAAGCGGCACCCACCTCATTCGATATGATTGGCAACTGACCGAGGTTCGATGGCTGGCCCGCAAAGGGCTCGAGGCCGCCTCACATCAAATAGAGCTAGGGGAGAAAAAACGAGAGGAGCCCCAGCGGCCTTGCCTAACCCTGCTCAGAAGCGGACAGGGATATCTCGACCTTTCTCGTTTGATTCTAACCTCGAGCCAAACCCACAGAATATCCATCGAGGAGAGGGCAATGGGCCACTTGAGCCTATCGAACGGCTCGGGCATCTACTGAGAGGTGGGTTAAGAAGTAGTGGAATGCCACATGAGGGCTCTGTCGATCCCATCAACGAATGATGGACCCGGATTCCACACAAACATACCCATTAGCGAGCTCATTGAGCGCGACACTAGAGCCGTCGAGGCAAGTGTCATCAACTCATCCCCTCCAGTTGTGGAAACCAGGGATAGGGTGACGCGCGAAACACGATCGACCCCTATCAGACCCTAAGGGGCTCGAGGGCTCGAGCCACTCGATCTGAGATCGAGGGATCGAGGTTCGAAGGCTGACCCGCAAAGGGTCCAAGGCCACCTCGCGTCAAACAATAGCTAGGGGAGAAAACGCAGATGAGCCTTAGCGGCCTTTGCCCAACCCGCATTGAGGAGGATAGGGTCATCTCAACTTTCTAGTTCAATCCAGCCTTCAGCCGAACCCATAGAATCCCCATTGAGGGGGGATCTGTTGGAAGGCAGGTCAAGGAGCAACGGA
Organism: Miscanthus floridulus; assembly: GCF_019320115.1. Lineage (NCBI taxonomy): Eukaryota > Viridiplantae > Streptophyta > Magnoliopsida > Poales > Poaceae > Miscanthus > Miscanthus floridulus. The sequence goes on from NC_089593.1 coordinate 68,203,128, forward strand.
ACGCCACCCGAGGGCTTTGCTGACCCTGTAGCAAAGCAAAAGGATCAGATTCTGTTCGAACATCCCTGTTAGTGAGCTCATCAGGCACGTCACTTGAGCCGTCGAGGCAAGTGACACCACCTCAACCCCCCAGTTGTGGAAACCACGGATGGGGCGACAGTCACAAAACAAGCCAACCCTTGACCGAACCCCCACCACATGCGGGGGCTCGGGGAAGGCCGGGCCAGCAATAAGACCAAATGCATGGTCACGGAACGATCACCAAAATCCTAAGTAAGGGGTACATGCGAATACAAGAGTAAGTTCGCTACCCTTGCTCCGGTCTCTAGAAACATCTGGCCCCAGCCATCGTAAGGGGTCGGATCTCACTCAGGGGCTGATAAAGGTACGAATACCTCCTTTTTTCGAAACAGTCATTGCATCAGACCTTTTCCTCGCATTGAGACTAGCGGCAAGGTTTGTGGGAATAGATAAACGAGCACGCACGCCTGGTAAGACTACAAAAAGCCCATGTCCCGACGACTATAGTAACTTTGCTCACTAGCACAATCGAAATTTCCCCTTATACACCTCGGGCCCTACAGTCTTAATGAACGGAAAGATCGGATCGCATAAACCTTTTTTCTCGAATGCAAAAGGGAAGAAAGTAAGCTCAAATGAACGAAACAAAATTGCAAAATGAAATTACGAATCTATTTTCGGACATAAAAGTACCAACACTTGTCCACATATTATAGATAAATGTTTATCAAACTTATTCAACTAACTACTTTCTTGGAGGGAGAACTATGTCTTTTAGCCTGTTCACCAGGTTCCGCACAATGGGAGTCACCGCGTTCTCAATCTCATCTAGCTCAGAGTTTTCGTAGCCAGGCGCGAAGCCGAGGCTCATTACCTCCAAGTTAACTTCCTGATCATAACGAGAGTGGGCAACAGCAAAGGCTTGGGTGATCCTGGTGTGAAAGGCATTCTCCTCAAGCTGGCCCACCCATGCCATGATATCCACGGCACGGACTGCAAGTGAGCTGGTTTCCTCCGCCGTGCCACCCCTAGGTCATCGAAGACCACCCCGACAGTGGCGCGCAAAAGATCGTGCTCGCCACTCTCGGCCTAAAGAGTCCCCCACACCTCAACAAGCTCCGTGCCTAGCCCGGCAGAGATGCTCTCAACCTCCAGCCTTCGGGTCACCGCGGCTCCAAGATCCGCCTAGAGGGAGTTGACCACCTGACGCGCCTCGTCACGCTCTCGGACAGCCTAGTCACGCTCCTCGCGGACCATGCCACACTCTGAGCAGAGTCTTTCTATGGTCTGGCATAGCTCGTCTCGCTCCCTACGCAACCGGGCGATCACCTCAGCATCCTAATTCGCCCTCTGCTACTGGGTTGTGGACCTTTCCTCGGCTTCCATCTTTAGGTTCCGCTTCCTCTCTAGCTCTTCCTAGAGCTCGATGGCCCACAGGCTGGCCTCCGCATCCTTCTAGAGTAGCTCATCCCACTCCTTTTGGACCCTGGTGGCCGCCTCCTTGTCCTGCTGCACCCTCGCCGACAGATCCTGGAACATCCCATGGACCTCCTCTGCGTCCCGACGCGCCTCGGCTTCCCGCTATTGGGTGGCAGCAAGCTAGGCGCTCACATCTCCGTGCAGCCAAGCCTCCTCGGTGAGGTGGTCCCATTCCACCTTCTACTCATGGAGGAATCGAGACTTCTCTCGGCTACGAGCAATGAGGGACTGAAAAGAAGACTAGTGTCAAAAATACAAAAATACATGAAGAAAGAGGAAAGCGAGAAGATCAAGTGGATACCCGGCCATTCGGAACGATGACGTCATGCAGGACGCCCCTGGCCTGGTATAGGACACCCATCATCACTGAGATCCCTTTGTCGAGACTCCCCCGCTCTATGCTCTCGGTAGCATCGTCGAGCGAGAAAAGAGTCGAAGTTGGATCTCGGGGATCCATCCACTGGAGCGGCAGCTCGCCCCGCGTGGGCGACCAGCTGCCCCCCGACATCAGGGCCGAGGGTGACCTCCCACTGGTCCTCTCCACCACCACCACAGCGCCCGAGGACCCTCCGGCCGTGTCCCCCTCCGTCCGGCCCACCTTAGGCTCCGTCGCCTAGGCCGCCGGAGGCGCGGATTGTGCCGCCCCCTCGGACACCACCGTGGCTGCTCCTGTCTTGGCGCGGTTGCGGCCACCTCCGCTTGCGATGCTGAGGCCTCGACTTGCAGTGCCGCGCCCACTACAGAGGACACCACAAGCATGGGCGACAGCTCTGTCCGCTCCAACATAGGTGGTGGAGTCACCTCCACCGTTGTCTGCTCGGCAACCCCCGAGGGTGCTTCTTCAGCCCCGGCGCCTGCTTGACCCACCGAGGGCACGGGCGCCACCAAGGGCGGCGCCTGACTGGCCGACGAGGTCGCAACATCGGCTCTGCTCCTGCCCAAAACAGGAGCGATGTCAGGCAACGACACCCGTTCTGCCTGAAGAGCAACACTCTTCTTGGGCTCCAGCGCCAAAGAATGTACCCGTCGCAAGACTCTGCAAGAGTTAAAAGGCATAAGGTCACACTGCAAAATAGAAAAACAGAGGAATCGGCGACTTACACTGGCGCTGTTGGGTGGTAGGAACGTTTTGGGGATGAACCCCCAGATTCCTGCTCCCACTCATCTGGGTGGGACCGTTTTGAGCCTACCTAAAAGCTCTAGTTTGGTTTTTGTTAATTGATGAAACCCTAAGTGCTAACCTAGTTTATCAAAGTGATTATGAGATACGTAGCACTTCTCCAAGTGATGAAGCAATGGCGAAGATCATGACGATGGTGATGGCATGGTGATGATCAAATGCTTGAACTTGAAAAGAAGAAAGAGAAAAACAAAAGGCTTAAGGCAAAGGTAAAAATAGTAGGAGCCATTTTATTTCGGTGATCAAGACACTTAGCGAGAGTGATCACATTTAGGTTATATAGCCGTACTATTAAGAGGGGTGAAACTCGTATTGAAATGCGGTTATCAAAGTGCCACTAGATGCTCTAACTCATTGCATATGCATTTATGATCTAGTGGAGTGCTAACACCCTTGAAAATGCTTGAGAAAATATGATAACACATGTGCACAAGGTGATACACTTGGTAGTTGGCACATTTGAGCAAGGGTTAGAAACTTCACCGACAGAGTGTCTGATGGTGCCACTGGCGGACAGTCCGACAGTGCCACCAGCGCCCTATACAGAAAAGACAGGGGTTCATAGAGTGACCGGACGCTGATGGTGCAGTGACCGGACGTTGGGTTTAGAGTTCGGTCAGTGACAGCAGTAAGCACACGGTCTCGATCTTGTGACCGGACACTGACGTGTAAACTGACCGGACGCTCATGGTCTGAATCCGATCAGTGCTGACATACGCTGACATGAGGCGCACAGAGGAAACATTGAGTTACCGGACACCGGGTGAGTCCGGTCGAGCATGACCAGATGTGTCCGGTCATGAAATTTCGCATTTGGAACCTTACTGGAAACGACCGGACGCTGGGGTCCTGCGTCCGATCACTTTCTAACTGACACGTTTAGTCATCACTTGACCGTTGAGATTGGGCGATCGGTGTTTGAAGCCGATGACACATGGCAAGCATCGGGCGACTGGACGCTGGGGTCCTGCGTCTGGTCAAACTGACCAGAGCGTCCGGTCACCCCGTGTTGTGCCAGTGAAGGGGTACAATGGCTCTATTTCATGGGGGCTTCTATTTAAGCCCCATGGCCGGCTCAAGCTCACTCTCTTGGCCATTTTGCATTGACATAGCAACCTTGTGAGCTTAGCCAAAGCCGCCCCACTCATCTCCATCATTGTTTCATCATCATTGTGAGATTGGGAGAGAATCCAAGTGCATTGCTTGAGTGATTGCATCTAGAGGCACTTGGTGTTCGTGTTTTGCTGTGGGATTCACTTGTTGCTCTTGGTGGTTGCCACCATCTTGATGGCTTGGTGCAGCGGAGGAGGATTGGCACGAGTTGGTGATTGTTCGTGGCCATCTTCGGTGATTGTGAGGGGATTTGTACCTTCCCTGGTGGAGCGCTGAAAGGTAACTCTAGTGGATTGCTCATATCATTGAGTTACCTCACTTGTGGGTAGGTTCTTGTGGTGTCCAAATTGTGTGGACGAGGTTTGTGCAACACATCTTAGCCGCCGAACCACCAAGTGTTGGTCGACACAACGGGGACGTAGCGTGTTGGCAAGCAAGTGAACCTCAGGAGAAAATTGGTTGTCTCTTGCCATTTGGTATTCTCCTAGTGAATGATTTAATATTCACCTTGTGATTGGTTTACTCCTCTACACGGCGGTATAATCACCCTACTCACTCATTTATATTCTTGCAAACCAGTTGTGGCAAGCTCTTTAGTGTAATTAGAATTGAGAGCTTGCTTTGTTATTTTAAGTTCATCTAGTGGAGCTCTTTAGAGTAGCAAGATTGAGAGCTCTTAGTGAGTAGTAACATTGCAAGTTGTGTGCCTAGTAATCATTGCAACTAGAATTGTTGGATAGGTGGCTTGCAACCCTTGTAGAGCTAGAGCAAGTTTGCATTTCGCTATTCGTCATACTAATCAAATTGCTCTAGTTGATTTGTAGATTTTTAAATAGGCTATTCACCCCCTCTAGCCATATTAGCACCTTTCACTACCCCCTGCTCCTAGGCAGAAGGGCTCGTCTCCCTTGCCTCTGAGGGCACGATGGTGGGGCCACCCCCTCTGTCGGTTTCTCGGGCGCGGCGGCAGATCCGCCCGCCCCTATCAGCTCGTGGGGCGTGGCGGCAGATCCGCCTCACCCCATCCACCGGTCCTTCACCGGCACCCCGGGTGTGGCGGTTGATCTACCCGCTCCCACCGGTCCTGAGGATGGGCCGATGGTTTGGCCCGTCTCCGCCGGCCTCACGGACTCACTTCCCCCCGCATGGAACGGAAAGGGTCCCTGCGTGGACAAGCGGGTGCCTGTCAGCAAATCCTTGCCCTCCAAGACATCCCACTCCACATCAGCAACTACCTCGTCAAACTCCTCATCGTCGTCGTCATCACTGCATGTCTCCTCTCCTCACTCCCATGCTTGCTGCTTCCATAGCATCTTCTTCCTCTTGAGCTCCCTCGTCTTCCTATCCCACTCGGCCATGGTGTGATTCGCTGTCACTAGGATCCGGTCCTTCGGTAGCGGAGCCGGACTATCCCCAAGGACGAGTCTCTTCGGCTAGTCCCGCTATCTCGAGGTTAGCATCAAGGGGTCATGAATTCAAGAAAAAAGGAGGCATGGGGAAAGAGAACTTACGAAATCAATGAACCCCAGTTTTGGCCGCATTGGGGGATGCCCCGGCACCGGATACACAAAATCAAGGACAACGCCGGCATTGTCCTTCGAAGGCTCCATTGCCTCCTTGATGCACTGCACCACTTCGGTGGGGGGAGCGCTTCATCAACAAGCATCATCCCTTCAAGCGATGCCCCTAGTGCCATCAGGTACAGGGGAAGCACGCGGCTCATCAGTGGCGCCACCCTCCACGTATGGTAGGCGCCAATGATTCCCGATCCCTTCACACCCCTCTCCTTTAGAATTTAGAGGGCGGCGAGATGGTCCTTGATCCTCTTCTTGTCTTTGTCCAGGACACCCCACTTCCATGACCTCGGGACCTCTTCGATGATGCGCCCGGAGAACGCTAGCAAGGGGGCGGCAACGTCGTCCTTGACATAAAACCATTATGAATGCCACCCCTTATTGGAGGTCGATAGATGCATCCATGGGTATTCGTTCACCCGGTTGTTGTGGAGATGAATGCTGGCACATCCCACCGGCACGCTCAGCTCTTGCTTCCCAACTCGCTTCTTCGATAGGTTGACGGCGAAGAGATACCGCCATAGGTCGAAGTGGGGACTAATCCCCACGAACCCCTCACATAGGGCGACGAACGCCGCAATGTGCTGGACCCCATTGGGAGTAAGGTACTGCAACTCCACCTGGTAGTAATCCAATAGCCCTCGAAGGAACTTGTGAGCAGGTATGGCAAATCCCCGCTCGTGGAAGTGAGCGAAGGACATGACATACCCTTCGAGCGGTGATGGCTCGTCCTCATTGCTGGGCAACCGCCACTCCTCGGCGGCGGTCAGTGGGTGAAGGAGGCCACGGCAAACGAGGCCCTCTAGGCGCTGTGGGGTGATGTTGGATCTGCACCATGGCTCCATTGAAATGATTGGGAGGGGGTGGATGCGAGTTTAACGGCAGTTGCGATGCGGATGCTAGCTTAACGGCGGCTGCGATGCGAGTATGGGAGGCTCAGGCGATTGGCGGCGGAGGTTGTTGATGTGAAGGCGAGGAGGCAAAGTACGGAACCTTGGGGGCAAACCCCTCAGTTTTATAGGGGTGATGAATACGAGAAGAGCAACCGCCCGCCTAGGTCTTCAAGCCTACCACGATACACCACCGCGTCACGTCGCGGGATATGCGCCCACGATCCCTATCCTTTCCCTCTAAAATCACGCCAGATGTTTTGCCTTTCCCAGACAGACCAGACCTCTTTTCCCATAGAGGGGATACGGGTCAAAAAGCTTTTCTCTAGCCCACCTGGGCCCAGGAGTTCAAGGGTCAGCCCAACAGTCTCGACAGCCGTCCCAACAAGGGATGGGCCCACGAGCAGCCAGAACTCAAGCACACAAGCCTCAAGGAAACCTCGATGCGCAATCAAGTCCCAACCGGGCTAACCCTGGACGAATCCCATGAACGGCATACCAGGGTTTCCTTTAAACCGTCCAGTTGATAAAAACCAAATCTCATAGCCATACCCGCGAAGGGTCCAAAATTACCCCCCGGGCGATTCTATCCGAATCACCCGGGGGCTCGGGGGCTACACCTGACGGGTGTGCTCGTGCGCACCCTCTAGCGAATCGAAATACCCCCTGGGCGATTCAGCCTGAATCACCTGGGGGCTTGGGGGCTACACCCGATGGGTGTGCTCGCGCGCACCCTTTGGCGAATCGAAATACCCCCCCCCGGGCGATTCTGCCTGAATCACCCGGGGACTCGGGGGCTACACCCATCGGGTGCGCTCGCGCGCACCCTCTGGCAAGTCAAAATACCCCCCGGGCGATTCTATCCGAATCACCCGAGGGCTCGGGGGCTACTGTCGGGGACCTAATATCGAGTATCCAATGAGGTGGAATTAATAACCATCGAACGTTGACGCTTCTGGTCAGACAAGAATGCTACTACACTTCTTGCCCGAACGATGGAAGATTGGTTCTGCCTCGCTCGACCCCCAAGGGCTAAGACTCTGCCTCGCCCGACGGCTGAGGGCTAGCTCTGCCTCGCACGATGTCCTAGGGTAGGCCCTGCCTCGCCCAACGGCTGAGGGCAGGCCCCGCCTCGCCCGACGTCCGAGGGCTGTCTCCGCCTCGCTCGACGGCTGAGGGCTGTCTCTGCCTCACCCGACGTCTAAGAGCAGGCTCTACCTCGCCCGACGTCTAAGAGTTGGCTCCGCCTCGGGCAATGACTGCACCCTGATCCTTCATAAAGACAAGCACAGGGTACGACAGGACATTCGAGTCAACCACAGTACCGAGGGCCATGCCCTGCATGCCTGTAGGAAGGTACTATCAGGATACGACAGGACGGGCGCTTTAAGCCCTTTTTGACCTGACAGAGCCCGAACAGTGTTGTAGGCACCAACTTTTGTCCCACAGTGTTGTAGGCGCCGCCATCAGCCCTCAGACGTGGATACTAACACAAGCATACGACAACCACTATGATCCAAGATAGAACTCACATCATCTACAGTGACGGTCGTATGGTCACTTCCCCGTCTACTCCTCGAAGGGTCACAGCTCGGCTCTCTAGCACGCCGCATGGTCCACCGGTGTAGGATGGGACGCACCCACTTGCTGAAAAGAGGCCAGGGCATGGCCCTATAAGGATCAGCGAACACGCCATCCCTGACATGGTCTGCCATGTTAGCAGGGCAGGCACAGGGGAAAAGGAAGACCTGGCTCCCTCGAAGGACCTTCTCTACCTTTGGTTTTTTTTTCTCTTTCTTCCATCTGTAACCCCTGCTCCCCCTTGGTCTATAAAAGGGAGGGCAGGGCACCCCACTAAAAGGGGACCGATCGTTTTGATACGCAAGACGACGAATCAGTTCAACACACAACACACAGCCAAGCAGCAACCGAGCTCTTGACGTCCTTTCAACCTTTTCATCAGAGACTTGGGACCTGTCCCTCTCTCGGCCGTTTGTACCCCCTACTACGAACCTTTTTCGGTACTAATAACACGAGCAGTAGCAAACTGGACGTAGGGACATTCTGCCCGAACCAGTATAAACCTTGTGTCCTTTAGTACACCATCCGAGCCTAACGCGCAACAATTATAAATTTACTAGTTGGTGTTTGTTTGAAACACCAACACAAGTGTAAGATGAAAGTGGCTCTTTGTAGTGGTGGACCTAGAATTTTGCCAAAGGGTGTATGCCGCACCATAATTTTTATATGTAATTCAATAAACAGTCGTAAAAAATTCCCAGTAATAATTAGGTATAGACATGGAACAGGCTAGAAGGATAACCATGAGACTGGTTCTAACATCCTGGCCCAGTTTGAATTGGGCCCATAATGGCCACATGTGTATTTGTGGGCTTATGGGGTTTAGTTCCACCTTGGTTATTGATGATAGGTTAGACCAATATATAAGGTTTCTATAAGCCCATACCACCAACCCTGAGTTAACTCTTCTACATAAGCGAGTTTTAGTGGGAATATATATGTGGTTCACTCCGTGTCAAGTGCATGTACAACATTTTGACCGTGGGACAATCACAAAGATGAGCTGGTTGAGGAATCAAAGAGTAAGGTCAATCAATTGCTAGCGGCTTGGCACAAACAAAGGACTGATGTGGAATCCGATCATCAATTCTTTTGGACATAGGCATATATGGATTGGGACAAATCCATAACGTATATGACATGTTGTGGCCTACGACCTACCAAGCATACTATGTCGATCTGTCTCTCTGGCTCTTTGTAATCACTTCACTATCAAGCGTAAATCATATTTCACACTCTACTCCCTCCTGTCATAAAAACTTATTGTTTAAAAGACAAGATTTGGCAAGCCTTACAACTACCAAACATCAGTAAGTATTATATTATTTAGTTTGAAGATATATAAATTATATGTGTTAATGTGTATTTATGTTCAAAATAAATTATATGTGTTATTGTGTATTTATGTTCAAAATACTTACAAAATTTCTTGACTTTTAATTTAAGCACGTATTCTAGAATAAATTAGTAGTCAAAGGTAGACATAAAAAAACCATAGAACTATCAGATATATCAAGTATTTTTTTTGGTCCCGAATCCTAATTTTACAATCATAGTTTAGAACCCAAATTCTCATAATTTCAGTTAGGAGATCCAAACACTGAAACATGCCGTGGTTCCTTTTGTTTTTGTTTCAGAAAAAGAATCTTTTACTGCTTTTATTTGTGTCTGGTGTTCTGAAGGTTTCGTTGAGGAATTTGTGTCTGGTGCTTCTGCTCCGGGCCATCATGGTACAGGCCCGGCCGAGTGTAGAGCATCGCTGATATCTTTTGAATTGGCCTAAACTATATGATATCCTCGTAGCAGGTCAAGTTTGGGCCTAACTTGCAGGCCTGTGAATATATTATCTTCTTCTAGTTTTTTTTCCTTCTTTTTGCTTAAAGAAAAGAACTGCGAGGAAAACAAACGCACATAAACTGCAGAGAAATGTTTCTAGATCAAAATTAAAGGTCACGTTTATAAATTGATCTTCCCAGAAGTTCTATTTGGGCAAAAGTATGTTGTATTATCATGTGTTTGTTATTTATTAAAACATGCTCCGTCTGAGAGGCACAATAATTTCCGTACCCCTGCACAGATGAAATTTCTTCCGTAGTGTTAAACTTTTTTTTTTGAAAAAAAAGAGCAATACCTATCAATTAAAAAGAAGTAAACAATAGTTATAAAATACAAAGGAAAGGACACCACTACGCCAACAAGAAAGAAAAGAGTCATCACACTAGGGATACGCTCAACAATGGAGTCAACTTGCGGTTTACGTGAATTTTTGCCTTCCTAGGAGCTGAGCTTGGCGGGGTTGTCCCATGGTGTGGCTGGTTGATTTTTTTAATGGTCTATTAAGAGCATTCATTCATAAGTGGAGAGAATTTTTTTATAAAAAATGACTTCGACCCTTTCTCCAGCTGTCTTTGGCATCGTGCAGGCCCTCTTTGGCAGGGCTCCGGCGGCTCCGGCTCCAACCTGTCGGCCGCTGGGCGGCCGACACCTGGTTACTGTTCACCGGAGCCGTTTTTCTCTCTCTTCCTTTCCTCTCTCACTGACACCACCGGAGCCGGAGAAGCTCGTTTTTCTGGCTCCTTCTCCGGCTCCGCGGCTCCGGCTCCTGTAGGCACCTGTCGGCCGCTGGGCAGCCGACACCCGCCTAGAGTGCGGGACTCGGAGCCCGCGGGAACCCTGCCAAAGAGGGCGCGTTGCTGCAAAAGCTTGAGGACAACAATATGGTGAGCCTCGATAGAAGAGATGTTGAAGAAATAAAACTCCTACTGTAAAAGATACCATACACATTATCAGCATGTTCGCTTGCTTGTAAACGATCGTAAATTTCCAGTCGGGAACAGTGTTTTTCTCTCACACCAATCCAGCCAGCAGTAAATAATCCACGATACGATACGGCCTCCTGAATAGGCTGTATATTCAAGACATTCTGAACGCAGCAGACAGGTCTCAGTCCTGTCCTCGGTATGTCAACTCCATTCATCCATCCATTATCACATTTGAAGGTATCATATAAAACTAACCATTCAATTGATCCTTCAATCCCAGCACTCAGTTTATGAAAGCCTATACCACTGCTACCATGTTGTTTAAGGTCCTCGAATCCGTCAATCACTCTCTAACAAAATCAAAGTCAATCAGTCAGTAAACATCACTACCTTTCTTGCTAGAGTACCATTGATAATATATGCAGCAGTAGTAGCTATTTGTTGCCACTTCACTCGTATTCACTGGCAGGAACCAAGGGCCAGCAAGGGGTCTTCCCCCGCCCCCCCTAAAAAAACACAGCGAAAATTTTTAATATCCTATAAAAAATTCGATTACATAGCACATAAAATATTATTTCACCCCATTTTTATGATAACATTGTGTTCTCTTTGGGTTATGAATATTAAATATATATGTAAAAATATTGAAAAACTATTTAGACATACACTTTTTGCATATATATTTATTATGTTTACAAGGCGTCGTTGTATTGTTTGGCCCTCTTAATCAAAAGTTCTAGTTCTGCCGCTACTTGTATTTGGTTGGTTGCATCTTCCTATATATAGATATTTGCAGTTGCAATTCTCTTTGTATTAATTCCCTATTCACACAACACAATCGCCCCTTGCAGATTCTGTGAGAACGTTACCAGCACTCCAGCAGGACCAGACAAGTTTTTTCACGTTTCCATTCAAAGAGTCCACTAGGGTGCATGAGATGCGGAGATAAACGGCATGTTCGCTTGCTCGTATAGTATTGTGGATTATAAGCTGGAACAGTATTTTTCTCTCGTACCAAATCAGTCAGTAGTAAATAATCCACAATCGTTTACGACGAAACGAACAGGCTGAAAGCTGTTAGGTGCATCAGCTCTAGCTGGTGTGGTGGACTGGTGGACCGGTAGTGGTAGTAGTGGCCTCCAATGGAGATCTCACTTCTCACCTCACATCACCTCACCATCGGATCGGATCTGATCTCACGCATCCTATGCCTAACGCCTTGTTTAAATCCATAATATAAAGTTTTAGGGTATTACGTCGGGTGTCACATGAGGATGTCATATGTGGTGTTTGGATACTAATAAAAAAGTTTACAGAATCCGTTAGTAATATGTTACTGTAGCACCACATTGTCAAATCATGGACTAATTAGGCTTAAAAGATTTGTCTCGCAAATTAGTCATAAATTGTATAATTAGTTATTTTTTAGTCTATATTTAATACTCCATACATATGTCCAAACATTCGATAGGATATGAAGTAAACTTTAGGAGGAAATAAACAAGCCTAAGCATGCTATCTTTTGCTTCTTTCGGGTCGTTTTCCTCGGAAAGGAAACAGAGAATGAAACTTCACGAGATTCCTCTCTGTGCTCCGTCGCTCCGCTCCACACAGTGTATGCGTCCACCGGCCTTTTCTTCGTTTGTTTGCAGAGAAATGGTCGCACTGCTACTGCCCTACCACATGCATCCCGAGTCTGCCCTACTACCGTGGTCCGGTCCATGCAACTTGCAGACAGATCGAGTAGTGTGTGTGTGTGAGAGAGAGAGAGTGGCTATGGCAACGTGGCAGATGCATGTAAAATAGTGTAGCTAGGTGCTAGTTTTTTAGGACATACCCCTTTGTTTAAAAAAATATAATTCTAGCTTTAAACCTAAAATTGTGTTTCTTTTTTATTAACCTGCGAGATTCTTTTCTGATCTGTGAAGGCGACAAGGGCGAGAGAATCTTCTTCCTCGCCTCACTCACGGGCACCGCTCAAAGTCAGAGTCCACAAACAACCACAGGCTGTAAAGCAGCAAGCCTACGGTACAGTTTGTGGAGAAACGACGGCATTAGCTAGCTTGGCTTGGCTTGGTCATTCTGAAATCTGAATTCCCTGGTTCTGAATTTCACCACCTGCTCCGGTGGAAAGCTACCACCATAGTCGTCCATAGAGAATAGACGGATGGCTGGTCCATGCCCATCAGCTTTGGCGACTCGAATATTGGCCATGTTCGCCTGTCTTAAGAGCCGTACTGTTTCAGCGAAGGAACATTATTTTTCTCTCACAATAAATCAACAACCATGGTTTTTCAGCGAAACGAACGGAGCCATTTTCTCCTCGACCCACACGCACTGAATGTCTGGATTGCAAAGCAGGAAACGCATGAATGTCTGGATTGCAAAGCAGGAAACGCATCACAAGTTCTAGTAGTTCTTTCTTTCTTTCTGAATGTTGTTGAGCTCTTGTCACTGTCCCAACATGCCCAACTCTTCCCATTCTAACGTTAGTACCACTGTACCAGTACGTCATTATGCTAGTCTAGACAGTGGTACGAAGTCTGTGTGCATGCAAACCTCCGCATTGACAAATTCACTCAACAGACCCTTGGAATTCAGTGGAAACTCTTTTGGAAGATACTACACGCACTACAGTGCGGTTTCAGCTGAGAATCTGAATGTGTTGGTCATGCACACCACATCACAGCTGCTGCCAAGTATACGGAGCATCTTTTGGTAAATTTCAGTGGAACTTGATGCTGTACTATTACGCACGGCTGCTTCTTTTTTGGCACCGACGTGGTGGGCCCCGCTGTCTCACTGACAGCTGGCCACGCCAGCGTGCCTAAAGATGGCAGCGGAAACCCAATCCCCGAATCCCCCCTATCAGAGGGACGGGGATGGTAGTAAATTCATCTCCACGGGGATTTAAACGGTAGAAACTTGCTCCCTGTCGGGACTGAAGGGGACGGGGATGGTAGCATGTCTCCTGTCCCTGTTCCGCGTATCCCTGCGCCGCTAACAAAGGAACAAGCGTGACCCAGAAGAGAAGGCCCATCTAAAGGCCCAAACGACTTGATATATATATATATATATATATATATATATATATATATATATATATATATATATATATATATATATATATATATATACTAGGTAGTGTGTCTGTGCGCTCCTACGGGATAACTAACAATTTATACTAAAAACACACAAATCGTATGATAAGATAACAATACTGTTAAATTAAATATCCACATTAAAATGACATCAATCCAAAAAGCAAAGTTCGTAAAATTAACACGGTCACGAAGAGCACGGCGTCGCAATCTCACCGACTCTACTATATAGATCTTTCCAATTTTTTGTTGACTCAGATAATTAACAAATAAGCAATGCCCCGCCATATTTTTGTTGACTATTCACTGTGTTTTTTTAAAAAACATGTGATGGAGAGACATTGTTGGTTTTTAACTTTTTTTTACATCATCACTAATCCAATTGAAGAGAGAGGACCATAATTTTTTTTAAGAAAACAATGTCTATGAATTGTCACATTCTCAGAAAACTGAACTGGTTGTCATCTTCCTATTTTTGCCAATAAAATTATCTGAGCTTTATATGTATAACCTGCAAACTGAACTACTTGTCATCTTTCTATTTTTGCTAGTAAAATTATCTGAGCTTCGTATTTATAACCTGGACTCAACATGGTCATGCCAAGATATAAAAAGTTACCTTAGTTACAATATCATTATATTAAGCTCAATAACATGGCAGTTGATTGTGCTCTGTATCAAGCATCAGTGTATCAATGCCAACCATTGACTCATCCTCTAGAGTTTACAAATGTGAGCCATGGCAATAAATTGCAACAATTTAGGGCAAGTTCAGCGAGAAATTCCTCTTTTTCAAGGTTTAACTTCAGTGAGAAATCATCATTCTTTTTCTTGCCTGCCTACATCAGATTGTTCAAAAATAAACAAAGATCAATCCACAGACATTTTACAGTGCAGAGATAACTTTGTGACCTGGCTTGGTGTTGCTGTTATGGGAACACCAATTCAGCGAGCGAGGTTTAGAGGTGCAAAGGCCTGATGCCAAACATCTGAATACCATCTAGTGTAATAAAAAATTAGCAAGCCAAAAATTCAGTAGCCATAAAAAAGGTTGACAAGAGAAAAGTATCTAATATATTTTACCAGTAAAGTATCTAATATTGGTACACCAAGCTCATGAATTGAGACTATCAGTAAATAAATAAGGCTCGAGCTACTTGAAACGAGATTGGTACAAACAAAGGGCTAACTATGCTAAAAAAACAATGGCATCCAAATGCGCAGGCACATAATATCAAAAAAATAGATGATTAACTATATAACAAGAACGTCTGCAGTATCATGAACTATGGTTGTGTAACATCATGAACGGCGAGCGATGGAGGACGGACGACATCAATCGGTCTACATATGCGAAGACGACGGCTCGGGTGCACGACTCAGGTGGCGTCGAGGTAGCGGCACGGTAGCCGAGGATGATGGCTCAGGTGCATGGCGCGGGCGAACGGCGAGGACGTCATGGAGGCGGCGGTGTTTCCAGGTGCACGATGCGGGCGAACGGCGAGGACGACGACGCGACGTCGTGGAGGCGACAGTGTGGCTCGCGGGGAGGATGACGGTGCGGACGCACAGACCAGATGATGGAGCAGGTCGTGGAGGGGAGATCGCATGGGGAAGGGAGATCGCATAGAGAGGTGATCTTGCAGTGACCTTGCGGCAATCGATGATGTAGCCACAGGTGCATCCACCGGTAGATAGACGGTGGATGATCCATTGCTGTTGCTTCTCCACTACACGACGATGAAGAAGTAGGGGTGGCTCGATCGTGCAGGAGCTTGAGGAATGGGGCGCGCGACGATCGTCTTCGTGCAGCGACCAGTGACGCGCTTGAGTCCTACCAAGAAGACACATTCGATCGTGCAGCGACGAACGACGATGGTCTTCTGTGTTTGTAGCGCATGCAAATTAGGGTCAAGAATTTCATATTTGTGGCACGAGGGCGGTATGATCGAGCGTGAGACGTGGGTGATCGCTTTCCTTGTTTGAGGCAATTAGGGTCAAGACTCTCCGTGTTTGTAGTGCATGCAAATCAGGGTCAAGACTTTCTGTATTTGTAGCACATGCAAACCAGGGTCAAGACTGTCGCAAGAGGGCGGTGCATGCGGGAGATGTCGTGGGATCGTAGACGTGGGCAGACAGACGAACCAAAATAAATGTCGCACCAAAAAATGTCCAGACTTTATTCTTTTTAGTTGCAGGATATATATATATATATATATATATATATATATATATATATATATATATATATATATATATATATATATATATATATATATATAATCCTATCCCTTCATTCATTCCTCCCGGTAGTAGCTGCCAACACAGCGCCGCCAGCCTCCGCTGCTCCGTATCTTGCCTCGCCTCTCCCCTCTACTCCACACTACTTTCCACACACGGCACACCTCCACTGGCCCTTACTGCTTGGCCACTGTGCGCCCTGGGGCATGGAATCGGACAGTCGGAGCCGCCGGGCATGCCACCGAGCCGGAGCCTGCTCTTGCTATGTTGCACGTTCCAAGGAGAGAACTATGGGCAGTTGGTGGCTCAAATCCGGCCAAAAACCAGCAAGCAACAGGGATGGGTCTCCACTCTGCGCTTCCGATTCCTTGCTCCATTTCTTTAATCCCTTGCTATACCTGTTGCTAACACGTGGTCTATTGAGTGTGTTAATAGATCAAGTGCAATGATATATGTATAACGATGCTCTACCGTCTAGATCTGTGTGCTGCTAGATCCATTTGTGAGTTCGATGATATATGTAAGATGTGTTGGAATGGTTAGCTTTTATGTTGGAAGCTATTGGAATTTCATGGTGTTCAATTTGTTCTGCTCCTGCACTTTTCTTGGCTATACTCTTCCATAGGCTATGGTTGTGCCGTTGAAACGGGGATGGGATCCCCGCGGGGATAAATTCCCCGCTCAGGGACGGGTGAAAGCATCTAGGCCCCTAGTTGGGTTTCGGTGATTAATGACAATACAAGATTACTATGACTAACGTGTGTTTTGCAGATGCAATTAAGTTAGATCATGGTAATGGAGATCAATTAGGCAATCAAAGAGGTCATGCCCCTATGATGGAAATCGTTTCGGTTTTCAAAGGATGGATGACAAGGTTAAGGATGACTAATTCTAAGTGTCGATTGGAGTTGGAGAGACACTTGGAGTAGTTTAGGACTTTGTTTTTCCTTTGGCCATACTATTAAGGGGGGTATGGACGGGTAGCTTGACCTAAGTGAGTCTAGTGAGTTAGGTGTGGTGCACACTTGTTAAAACTAGCTCTAGGTAGCTCCTATGAATGCCTAAGATCCTTTGGAGCAAACTTCATTCACATATGTTCGAGAGTTGGAAGTGAATGGAGGGTCAAATGCTGACCGGACGCTGGCCCCGGTGCGACCGGACGCTGGCCACAGGGTCCGGTCAGTTCATTTGATCAGCAGTCTGCGTTTGGTGCGACTGGACGCTGGAGAGGTCAAGTGACCGGACGCTGAAAGGCAGCGTCCGGTCGACTCCAGTAAGGTTCCAGAGAAGGGAATCTACGACCGGACGCGTCCGGTCAGTACTGACCGGACCCTGAGGGTTCATCGTCCGGTCGAGTCCATTAAGGTTCCAGTAAGGGTTTTATGCGACCGGACGCGTCCGGTCAGTGCTGACAGGACCCTGCCAGCGTCCGGTCAACACATTTTTACTGGTTCATGGGTTGAACTGACCGGAGCGTCCGGTCAACACGACCGGAGCGTCCAGTCACCCCGTAGAAGCTCATAACGGTTCGTTTTTCAGGCTGCCTTATAAATAGAAGCTCCACTCGTGTGTGGAGTCACTTTTGCTCATTCCAACAGCTGAGAAACACGTTTGTGAGTGCCACGAAGAGCAAGGTCCTAGTGAGGTGATTGAGATTTGAGAATCCAAGAGAGTAGCCTCATTAGTGAATCAAGAGTAGCCAAGTGTGCATCCATCTTCTCATTAGGCTTCGCGTGGTCAAGTGAGAGTTTATGCTTGTTACTCTTGGTGATCGCCATCACCTAGACGGCTTGGTGGTGATTGGGAGCTTAGTGATCACCCGGCGGAGCTTGTGGGTTACCCAACTCAAGTTGTGAGCGGCTTTGGGTGATTCGCCATGACGGAGTGTCAAAGAATCAACCCGTAGAGAGCACTTGATCCTTGCGCGGATCAAGGGGGAGCTACACCCTTGCGCGGGTGCTCCAACGAGGACTAGTGGGGAGTGGCGACTCTCCGATACCTCGGCAAAACATCGCCGCGTTCCTCTCTCTTTTTACTTTGAGCATTTACTTTAAGTATTTACTTTGTGCAATTCAATACTTGTCTTTATATCCATAGAATTGCCATGCTAGAGTAAGTTTGGAACATAGGTTGCAAGTCCTTTGTGCGTTAGTTTGATAGAAACACTTTTTCTAGGCACAAGGGGTTAATTAGGCTATCCGTAGGATTTGTTTATTGCAAAAAAATTTAGAATTAGCCCAATTCACCCCCCCCCCTCTTGGGCATCTTGATCCTTTCAATTGGTATCGGAGCCTCGTGCTCATGTTTTTAAGCCTAACCGCTTAGAGCAAGATGTCTCACGGGGATAGACCTCCTCCTATCTTTGAGGGAGATGACTTTCCATATTGGAAAATTCGCATGTAGGCGTACTTAGAAGCTCTAGACGTTGGTATTCTTAGAGCCGCCTCACAAGGCTTCCCAAAACCTCGGGATGGTACAAACCTACAAGGCGATGAGGTTAACTATGAAAAATGGAATGCAAAGGCTCGAAACACCATCTTTAGAGGCCTTCATAAAGATGTGTTTAACCGTGTAAGGAACCACAAAGACGCCCATGCACTATGGTCGGATGTTTGTGCGCTCCATGAGGGAACCAAGAGTGAGCGTGAGGAACGCTATCATCTTGTGATTAAAAAGCTAAATTCATTTGAAATGCTTCCCAAAGAAAGTGCTAATGAGATGTATTCTCGTTTAAATGTTCTTGCAGAGGAAGTCAATGGGCTTGGACTTACTCAAATGTCACCATCCGACATTGTGAGAAAGATCTTGAGTGTCCTCTCCATTGACAAATATGGGCACATTGTGACCGTGCTACATCAAGGTGATCTTTCTGCCGCTATACCGACACAAATCTTGGGAAAGATCAATGCTCATGAGATGTACATGCACATCACGCCACAAGATGGCTCATCCTCTACAAAGAAGAAAGAGAAGGACTTAGCATTCAAAGCTAGCCAAGATAAGGGCAAAGCAAGACTTGAGTATGAGAGCTCAAGTGATGAAGATGATGAAGAAAGTCTTGCGCTCATGGTAAAGAAGACCGCCAAGATGCTAAAGAAGCTAAACAAGAGTGGCATCAAGTTTGACGGCAAGAAGAAGTTCTTCACTAGCTCAAGAAGAAAGCCAATCTCCGAGATGGATTGCTACAATTGTGGTGAACTTGGCCATATAGCTCATCAATGCACAAAGCCCAAGAAAGACAAGTTCAAGAACAAGAACAAGTGCAAGAAAGATGACTCAAGCAATGAAGATAAAGATGAGAAGAAAAAGAACAAGTCATACAAGAAGAGAGATGGCAAGAAGAGGGACTTTCACAAGAAGAAGAAGAGTGGAAAGACCTACATTGTCGGTGATTGGCTCACGGACATTGATTCATCAAGTGGATCATCCGATGATGATAGTGACAATGAGAAGGTGGCCGCCATTGCTATTGATCTTGCATCTTCACCGCCATCATCCTTTACTCATCTATGCCTTATGGCCAAGGATGAATGCAAGGTAACTAAGAGTGATGATAGTAGTGATGATGAGCATGCTAGTTATGATGATAGCGATAGCGATGATGATGATTCACCTACATATGATGATCTTGTCAAAATACTAAGAAAATACACTAAGATCATTAGAAAGAGTAGAGCTACAAATGAAAAGCTTGATGCTAAAAATGATTCACTCTTAGCTAAGTGTGATACATTAGAAAAGGCTAATGATGAGCTTAGAGAAACTAATGATGCTATATCATCCAAACTCAAGGAGCTCAAATCTTCCAAGAAAGAGCTTAAAGATAAACATGATAAACTTGAGTGGGTGCACAATGAACTCATCACTAGCCACAACAAGCTAAAAGATGAATACACTACTCTTAAGATTAATCATGATACTCTTGTTATTGCTCAAGAATTTTTACCAAATGAGACACATGATGCTACTAACCATGTTGTCAAGATTGATATAGCTACTTCATGTGATGATTTAATTGATGAGAGCATTGAGCATGGATCTAGTAGCAAAGGCAAGCAAGTGGTTGAGTGCAATGACTATGATGAGTATGTCAAGCTCAAGAGTGATAATGAGAAGCTCATGAAAGATCTTGGAGAGATAAAAAGCCACAACACCATTGTGCTAGAAACTCTTGATCATGACAAAGAGTTGATCCTTGAGAATGAGAAGCTCAAAGAAGAAAACAAGAAGCTCAAGGAAGAAAAGAAAGATGATGCTCTAAAAGAAGAAAATAAGAAGCTCAAGTTGGAGAAAGAGCATCTCAAGATTGGATTGAGCAAGTTTGCTAGAGGCAAGCATCTCCAAAGTGAGCTACTCATGAACACCGTCATGAAGATGGATAGAAGTGGCATTGGATATATGGCAAGTGTAGAGAAGAAGAAGGCTCAAGCTCAACAACAACAATCAAAGCCAAAGCCAAAGCCTAAGAGATGTTTTGAGTGTGGACAAGAAGGCCACTTTGCTCATGAGTGTCAAACTCCACTGCCACAACCCTTGCCCAAGCATGTTAGACCCTTTGCTTTCAATGCTCACTACATGCTTAGAAAAGATTCTAGTGGAAAGATGAAAGTCATGTTCTTAGGTCCCCCCTCCCAACAAGAGTAGGCCTAAGAAGATTTGGGTGGCTAAGTCACTTGTTGAGAAGGTGAAGGGCCCTCAACAAGTTTGGATTCCTAAAGTTTGAATCTCATGTGTGTAGGTGAACTACAAGACCGGTGGAAGTCATTGGGTTATTGATAGTGGTTGCACTCAATATATGATCGGTGATCCTCGTATATTCACCTCACTAGATGAAGAGGTAGATGGGCAAGAGAAAATAACATTTGGAGATAATTCAAAGGGCAAGGTTAAAGGATTGAGCAAAGTGGCAATATCAAATGATCATTCCATCTCCAATGTGCTCTATGTTGCTTCATTGAGCTTCAACTTGCTATCCATTGGACAATTATGTGATCTTGGCTTCCAATGCTTGTTCACTGAGAAGGAGGTTGTTGTATCCAAGGTAGATGACAATCAAGTGATATTCAATGGATTTAGATATAACAACTTATATCTAGTGGACTTCACCTCCGAAGATGCAAATTTGAAGACTTGCCTATTCACGAAAACAACACTTGGGTGGCTATGGCATAGAAGACTTGCTCATGTTGGTATGAGCTCACTTAAGAAGCTTATGAAGAATGATTTGGTGAGAGGGTTGAAGGATGTGAAGTTTGAAAAGGACAAGCTTTGAAGTGCATGTCAAGCCGGCAAGCAAGTTGCAAATACTCATCCAACCAAAGCTTTCATGTCAACCACAAGAGTGCTAGAACTCCTACACATGGATTTATTTAGACCAACAACATACAAGAGTTTGGGAGGGAATCTCTATTATCTTGTGATTGTTGATGACTATTCAAGGTATATATGGGTATTCTTCCTTCATGACAAATCCGAAGTTGCATCTTGCTTCAAGAAGTTTGCCAAGAGAGCTCAAAATGAATTTGAAGTGAAGCTCAAGAAGATAAGAAGTGACAATAGAAAAGAATTTGACAACACAAATATTGAAGCTTGTTGTGATGAAGTTGGGATCAAGCATGAAGTCTCCGTAACTTATACTCCTCAACAAAATGATGTAGTTGAGAGGAAGAACCAGACTTTGACCACTCTTGCAAGGACAATGCTAGATGAGTACAACACCCCCAAAGCTCTATGGGCGGAAGCAATCAACACCGCATGTTATGCATCCAACCGCCTATTCCTTCAAAAGTTCCTTGGCAAGACACCTTATGAGTTCCTCAATGGGAAGAAGCCGGACGTCTCCTTCTTTAGGGTGTTTAGTTGCAAATGCTACATCTATAAGAAGCGGCAATACCTAGGGAAGTTCCAAAGACATGATATTGGTTTTCTTGTTGGTTACTCATCAAAGTCCAAAGCATATAGAGTATTTAATCATGCCACCGGCTTGGTTGAAGAAACATATGATGTGGAATTTGATGAATCTAACGGCTCCCAAGGAGCACATGAGAATCTTGATGATGTAGGTGATGAACCATTGAGGGAGGCTATGAAGAATATTCCGATGGGAGACATCAAGCCAAAAGATGATGAAGATGATGTACAAGTCATTAACCAACCCTCTTCATCAAGTGCGCCACAAGATGGTGAAAAAGATGGGAGAGTAGAAAATGAAGATACTCATATCTCCCATGAGCAAATGGTGGTACAAGCACAAGATGTTGATGCTCCACAACCTCCTCCCCAAGTGGTCAATAGAAGAAATACACCTCTCCTACAAGATCATCCACAAGATCTCATCATAGGGAGTCCATCAAAGGGAGTAATGACTCGATCTCAAAAACTTACTTTATTTATTGCTCATCACTCCTTTGTCTCTTGCTATGAGCCTACCAAGGTAGAAGAAGCTCTTAAAGATCCGGATTGGATAAATACAATGCATGAAGAGTTGAACAACTTCACTCGCAATGAAGTTTGGACTCTTAAAGAGCGACCAAGAGGTGCAAAAGTCATTGGAACAAAGTGGGTGTTCTGCAACAAGCAAGATGATCAAGTTGTTGTTGTGAGGAACAAGGCAAGACTAGTTGCAAAGGGGTTCTCTCAAGTTGAAGGTTTGGATTTTGGAGAGACCTTTGCACCGGTTGTAAGATTAGAAGCCATCCGTATCCTTCTTGCATATGCATCACATCATGAAATGAAACTATATCAAATGGATGTGAAAAGTGCATTTTAAATGGCTTTATTAATGAACTAGTCTATGTTGATCAACCTCCCGGGTTTGAAGACCCTAGATATCCTAATCATGTTTATAGGTTGTCCAAGGCACTATATGGGCTTAAGCAAGCCCCAAGAGCTTGGATGAGCGCCTTCGGGACTTCCTCATTGAGAAGGGCTTCACCATTGGGAAGGTCGACACCACACTATTCACCAAGAAGCTTGATGGGCATATCTTCATTTGTCAAGTATATGTTGATGATATCATCTTTGGATCATCAAATGAAGACTCATGCAAAGAATTTGGTGAATTGATGTCGAAGGAGTTCGAGATGTCCATAATTGGTGAGCTTACATTCTTTCTTGGTTTTCAAGTCAAGCAAATGAAAGAAGGCATCTTCATCTCTCAAGAGAAATACACAAAAGATCTTCTCAAGAGATTCAAGATGGATGAATGTAAGCCAATCAAGACACCAATGCCTACCAATGGACATCTCGACCTAGATGAGGGAGGTAACCCGGTTGATCAAACTCTCTACCGTTCTATGATTGGTAGCTTGTTATATTTAACCGCATCTAGGCCCGACATCATGTTTAGTGTGTGTATGTGTGCTAGATTTCAAGCTAGTCCTAAGGAAACACATTTAATTGCCGTAAAAAGAATCCTTAGGTATCTTAAGCACACACCAAGCATTGGCCTTTGGTATCCCAAAGGAGCTATATTTGAATTAATTGGTTATTCCGATTCGGATTACGCCGGATACAAAGTTGATAGAAAGAGCACATCCGGAGGGTGCCATTTGCTTGCTAGATCACTTGTGTCTTGGTCCTCCAAGAAACAAAATAGTGTGGCTTTGTCCACCGCCGAAGCAGAATACATTGCCGCGGGTGCTTGTTGTGCACAAATTTTATACATGAAACAAACTTTGCTAGACTATGGTGTAGTTCTAGAAAAGGTACCTCTTTTGTGCGACAATGAAAGTGCGGTAAAACTTACAAATAATCCGGTTCAACACTCTCGCACCAAGCACATAGATATCCGCCATCACTTTCTAAGAGATCATGTTGCTAAAAATGATATATCATTAGAAGGTGTAATAACCGAAGATCAATTAGCGGATATCTTCACTAAACCGCTAGATGAGGCTACATTTTGTAGATTGCAGAATGAGCTCAATGTGCTTGATTTTAGTAACTTCCAAAAAATGAGCTTGTGTTGTCCCTTGCATTCATTGTAATATACAACATGTTTAATTTTTGGCAATGCATATAGGGCTTGTCTAACATGGTTAAGATAACCGCTGAAAAGCGTGTGAAGAAGCTTAACCTTAGATCAAACTTGACAAGCAACTAGATTTACTTACAAGTATTGCATATGCATGAATGTTGGTTTGTCGTTTTGTTCCTTTTGCCCTCTTATTGCCTATTTTCTTAAAAAGAACTATAGCCTAAGGCAAAATATTTTGAAAAATATGAGGGTTTGAGAGAGGTCACTCACATCAGTCCCAATTGGTGTTTATTTAGATCTTATTCAAGTTGGGACTTGATTGGGAACAGGCAGCGTGAAGGAACTTTGAAGATTTGCTGGAAAAGGTGCACCGGACGCTGCACCGGATGCTGCTGTCCAGCGTTCGGTCAGTTCACAGGAGGTGAACTACTGCTGAAGGAGTGACCAGACGCTGTGTTTGTGCGTCCGGTCAGGAGGGGATCCAGCGTCCGGTCGTTCGAAAGAAGAACAAGTTGTACTGACCGGACCCTGCCTGCGTCCGGTCATGGACCACCGGACACGTCCGGTCCTGATTCTAGAGGAATTGGACCTCTCTGGAATCGACCAGACGCTGGGTGGTAGCGTCCGGTCGCTACCACCGGAGTGTCCGGTCAATGGTTTTCGTGCGACATCGGGACTCCTTCTCTGTTTCCTTATCTGTCGTGTTTGGGATCCTCATATAACCGCAGCTCGCCGCGCCGCCACCGCCCCACAGCCGAGCTCCTTGCGCCAGCCACGCATGCCACCACACCTCCCCTGCCTGCTCTCACCCCTGCCTTGCTCACCACCGCGCCGCCGCAGAGGAGCCTGCTGCCGAGCCTCGCCGCGCAGCCACGCCGAAGTCAAGCCCATGGATCCGGTGCCTCTAGTCTTCCTGCTGCTCAAGCAAGTGCCATACTAGCCCTAACCCTACCTCCTTGTTTGGTAAGGCTCTTTTCTGCCGATTCATCAGGTTACTCATCCTTTGCGCAGCAACCCTAATTTCGTCATTGTCACTGATCCATGGCCAACTCTTCGCAGAGCTTCGAAAACCCTAACCCCAGCCGGTTCTGAGGGTTCCCCCGCGTGATGTCTTTCCTTTTCTTGGATCGCCGATTCATCAGGTAGCTTGCCCATCGTCTCAATTTCATACCTACATTGCTTGCTTCCTAGGTTCTCGTATCTATTAGATATATTGTATTTATTTGTATATCCATCTATTCTATCGTGCAGCGAGTTGGTGTTGTTGAGGTTCTCGTGGCAGTTGGCAGTCAACTTGGAGCCAAGCTCGCGAGTAAGGATCGAGGCCAAGCCTCGGGAGTGTCAGTTTGACAGTTGATCTTCATCAGCGGCAGTTCATCCTCTTGTAAGATCAGATGGCTCGCACCAAGAACGTTGGTGGTGGTCCGGGTGATGATGATCGGAGGCCCCCACCTCGCCAGCCAACAGGATCGAAAGGCAAGGCAATGAAGCAGGTGACATCCAAGAAGCGCAAGTACCCCAACACAGAGACAGCGAGAGCAGCAGCAGTTGTAGAGGCCACAGAGCGTGCCAAGAGAGGAGACGCTCGCAGTGGTGTTGTCATAGCAGATCCACAGCTCACACCAGCACAGAGGGCAGCAGTTGAGGAGGCTGAACGTCTTCATGGTGGTCCACCTAGGACTGTCATGATGGCAGGACATCGACTGGCTATTGAGGAGGCTCGACCTTAGGGGGAGTCCTAGCAGGAGGCACAGCAGCAGCCCCCACCAGTAGACCCTCAGCCAGCTCAGGAGACTCAGGAGGGTCAGCAGGCCGAGGAGACTATGCCGGCACCCCAGCTATGCCGCTCTGGTCGTACCAGTGCCATAGTTCCACCGAGGCCCGCTACACAGCACAGAGGTTCACGCCCACCGCCCAGACCACAGGGCCCGCCTCCAGTGGTACACCTCGACTTGAGGGTCGCCACAGCCAGACAGGTTCACCAGCTGAGGTTTGTTGAGTTTGATGTGTGGTTCCCTCCGAGGAGGGATGAGAGAGCAGCCGAGGGGTTCTACACGCCGCTCCAGGAGGATTTCTATAATGCCTATATCAACAGTGGGGTAGTGTTCAGATCACAGAGAGTCTGCAGTTTGGAGTCTATTGTGGCAGCAGTTGGAGAGCACATCCGCCCCTACTCGTCATATTTGCCGGGGCTCACAGATCTGATTGGCCGAACAGGAGTATATGTACCATCTTGGGTTCGGCAGTTTTATGCTTCACTCTACGTTGATCCGCATCACAACTTTATTCACTTTGCATTCAACGGCAGAGATTACAGAGTGATGAGCTTTAGGGCCTGGGAGATACTGAGGTTACAGAATCAGCCTGTCAAGTTGCATGAGGTATGCTATGGACAGCAGGAGCCTCCCAGGCATCCTCATGGAGGGTTAGTGCCCCCTACAGATCTGGTGCGACATTGCTTCAAGGAGCCCTTTGGTGAGGGGTCGAGCAGGAACCCCGGTGACCTGACTCCTACAGCTCATGTGCTTGAGGCCATTATCAGGAGGACTCTACTTCCTAGGTTGGGTTACAGAGAGGGTCTGACTCGCCTACAGCTCTGGCTCCTTAATGCCCTGATGCAGCAGACCGTGTTCGACATTTAGGACCTCTTTCTATCATAGATGGAGGATACTATTGCTGAGGGCTTCAAGGGTCGCCGATAGCTTCCTTATGCACATTGGGTCACATTCTTGATGCTACAGTGTGTGCACGTCAGGACCCCTGAGTTGGTTACAGAGTACAGGGCTGTCACCATAGAGTTTCCCGCATATAACATGGCACAGAGGATTAGGCACAGCACTCCACAGGCACCAGCTCGTCCTAGTCGTCGTCTAGATATTCTAGAGTCAGCAGCTCAGCAGGACGAGATCATTAGAGGCATTGCCGCCACTGAGGAGGAGCAGCTTGAGGCACAGTAGGAGATGACCGAGTCCAGTGATAGCTCAGATGATGACTATCTGCCGATTCCTCAGATGCCTCCACACAGACATGATGCAGAGGCCGACAGTTCCATCTCAGCTCCACCAGCACCACATACGGACCCCGCATTGATTGTCATTCTTGAGCGGATGCAGCAGGACTAGGCACGACAGGCACAGGAGACAGCTGCCAACTTTACACAGTTCCAGGCTCGTCAGGATGAGTTCTAGAGGCAATAGCAGCAGTTACACATGCAGCAGCAGCTTATGGGATTTATGCAGCATGTTGTGACAGCACTTGGGGCCCCACTGCCACAGCCTTCGCCCCAGCTTGCTCAGCCTTCCTCCACCACGACGACTCCAGCTATACAGCCCAGCGGGCTTCAGAGTCAGGGATAGCCTCTAGCTCAGTTTGCTTCACCCACAGTTTAGGTGTCCTAGTGGTTGTCCTCACCGGTGGTTGCCCCGTAGTTCACTCCATATCACACGGGTTTCTCACTAGAGCAGTCACCCTCGCTGTTTGTGCCTAACACGTCAGTCTCCAGGAGTCTTGGAGCATCTTTCAGTGAGTTGACCGGCATGCCTACACCGCCTCATATGCATACCGCCGGTCCTTCTACAGCAACTCCAGTCGCAGTGACTACTCAGAGGCTCCCCTCGTCTGTCGCCTCTTCAGATCCTACGACAAATATACTAGCAGCTTCACAGGCAGCACCAGCCCCAGCTCAGACCCAGACTGCTTCAGCGACACTTCCTGCCACAGAGGGTCAGTCAGTACAGAGCTCAGGGTCAGATGATGATGGTGCCCAGTTCCAGCTTGCCCCACGTACTTCAGCGCCCGACTCATCCGCTGCAGCCCCGCCGACCGACCCTTAGGTTTTGGTGTTTGACACCAAAGGGGGAGAGGGTTCGAGTATGTAGACTCAGGGAGAGCATGATCTAGGGGGAGCTAGTTATATAGTATTAGCCTATTATATTCATTTGGAGTTTTATTTGTGTGATACACTATTACTTATGCATTCATGTGTTTACTTTCATGCACTTTATTATATCTATGTGATAGTGCTATCTACGTGATTGTGATAAATGACATACGTGCTCTCTACTTTACATTATGTATATGTCATATCACTTGTGTTATGCTCATTTGCCTTTGCTTCCGCGTTTATACTCCGTTGCAAATGAGCTTTGTTACTTGTACTCATGCCTAATTCATATTCTTTGAGTACATTGTGTTGGCTTGTGTCATATAAGCTTGACTAACACTTTTGTTCTTATCGACAAAAGCTTATATGAACCAAGCCCGTCAAAAACCTCACTCTTTCACATACTCGAGGTGGTATTGTCATCAATCACCAAAAAGGGGGAGATTGAAAGCATCTAGGCCCCTAGTTGGGTTTCGGTGATTAATGACAATACAAGATTACTATGACTAACGTGTGTTTTATAGATGCAATTAAGTTAGGTCATGGTAATGGAGATCAATTGAGCAATCAAAGAGGTCATGCCCCTACGATGGAAATCGTTTCGGTTTTCAAAGAATGGACGACAAGGTTAAGGATGACTAGTTCTAAGTGTCGATTGGAGTTGGAGAGATACTTGGAGTAGTTTAGGACTTTGTTTTTCCTTTGGCCGTACTATTAAGGGGGGTATGGATGGGTAGCTTGACCTAAGTGAGTCTAGTGAGTTAGGTGTGGTGCACACTTGTTAAAACTAGCTCTAGGTAGCTCCTATGAATGCCTAAGATCCTTTGGAGCAAACTTTATTCCATATGTTCGAGAGTTGGAAGTGAATGGAGGGTCAAATGCTGACCGGACGCTAGCCCCGGTGCGACCGGACGCTGGCCGCAGGGTCCGGTCAGTTCATTTGATCAGCAGTCTGCGTTCGGTGCGACCGGACGCTAGAGAGGTCAAGTGACCGGACGCTGAAAGGCAGCGTCCGGTCGACTCCAGTAAGGTTCCAGAGAAGGGAATCTACGACCGGACGTGTCCGGTCAGTACTGACCGGACCCTGAGGGTTCAGCGTCCGGTCGAGTCCAGTAAGGTTCCAATAAGGGTTTTATGCGACCGGACGTGTCCGGTCAGTGCTGACCGGACCCTGCCAGCGTCCGGTCAACACATTTTTACTGGTTCGCGGGTTGAACTGACCGGAGCGTCCGGTCAACACGACCGGAGCGTCCGGTCACCCCGTAGAAGCTCATAACGGTTCGTTTTTCAGGCTGACTTATAAATAGAAGCTCCACTCGTGTGTGGAGTCACTTTTGCTCATTCCAATAGCTAAGAAACATGTTTGTGAGTGCCACGAAGAGCAAGGTCCTAGTGAGATGATTGAGATTTGAGAATCCAAGAGAGTAGTCTCATTAGTGAATCAAGAGTAGCCAAGTATGCATCCATCTTCTCATTAGGCTTCGCGTGGTCAAGTGAGAGTTTGTGCTTGTTACTCTTGGTGATCGCCATCACCTAGACGGCTTGGTGGTGATTGGGAGCTTGGTGATCACCCGGCGGAGCTTGTGGGTGACCCAACTCAAGTTGTGAGCGGCTTTGGGTGATTCGCCGCGATGGAGTGTCGAAGAATCAACCCGTAGAGAGCACTTGATCCTTGCGCGGATCAAGGGGGGCTACACCCTTGCGCGGGTGCTCCAACGAGGACTAGTGGGGAGTGGCGACTCTCCGATACCTCGGCAAAACATCGCCGCGTTCCTCTCTCTCTTTACTTTGAGCATTTACTTTAAGTATTTACTTTGTGCAATTCAATACTTGTCTTTATATTCATAGAATTGCCATGCTAGAGTAAGTTTGGAACATAGGTTGCAAGTCTTTTGTGCGTTAGTTTGATAGAAACACTTTTCTAGGCACAAGGGGTTAATTGGGCTATCCGTAGGATTTGTTTATTGCAAGAAAATTTAGAATTAGCTCAATTCACCCCCCCTCTTGGGCATCTTGATCCTTTCAACGGGGATGGGGCGAACTCAAGCCCCGACGGTGTTAACAGGGACGGGGACGAGGAATTTGGGACGGGGAATTTTGGTGCCCATGGGGACGGGGAGCCGTCCACCAACGGGGAATTCCTGTTGCCATCTTTAAACGCGTCGGATGGAGACCGACACCAGCAGCGTGCCACTCCCGCCACCCCAAGATTCTGATTCCTCTCCTTTTTCCGAGGGCAACCATATAAATTTATCAGTCCTGCAGAATCTTCCAAGGACGGCGTAATTTGGCGCTTTATTTATTTGCCACACAATTTTTTTTTTTTTTGCTTTTTGTACGTAGTACTGCTACTCCACTCTACCAGCCGCCTCATTCGATTCTCCACATCTTTGCTTTTTTTCTTTTGAAAGCCTCATCTTTGCTTTTTTTCAATTAAAGAAAACTGCAAAGCAAGGTACTACTGCTCCTGCATGATTGGTGAGTTTGGGTCTCAAATATAAGCATGTGTAAACTTCGCCCCAAAAAAAACATAGATTTTGCTCTTGATGCATGCTTTTATGAGTAAACAAAAATCTAGTTCAGACGAAGTCGCCTGGTAGTTTGAGATCCAGAGATTGGGCTCTTGGCAGGGGTGCAACTACTACAGCTTTGCTTTTGAGGTACCTGTAGTTGGTTGGTTGGTTGGCTGGTGCTGATCCATGCTTGATCTTGATCCTATCCTGCTAGACCCTGCCTGCCAATTGCCAACTGCAACCTACTAATATAAACAAGACATGACTTTGAGCATAAACTCATCACTAAGTTTGTACTAGTACTACTACTTACTTACTTAGTAGTCAGCTGGTGCCCTGTCACAATCTAATGAGAATCTGGAGTGAGTGCCCCATGGCAACACCCTCACACAATGCAAAAAGGGGAATTAATACTTGAACTGCATGTATCTGATTGATCTCCAAGCTTCCATGGCCCAACCAAAAGGAGGTGATTGGGGATTAGGATATGATGATCTCACCTCACTACTAGTACTACTACCCATTATTAAAAAAATCTGCAGGGGTTAAGATATGATAGGATAAGATATACTAACCCCTTGCATAATGCAACAATGTGGACAGGATGAACAAGTCTTCGGAGTAATCTCCGGGGATCTGAAATAAAGATTCTTCCGCCTGCCTCCTTCGAGTTTGTCCTGCAAGATATGTGTTCTCATGTCATGTTAAGATTTTTATTTATTGCAACCAGGTCAAGATGTGGCTCTTGGGATCTCTGAAGGGGCAACTGGCCGATCAGCTTCCCGGTCCTTGCTCTTCCAGCTTTTCTTTAAACTACTGAATGTGCTGTTTAGAGTTTTGAACCATTGAGGCCTTTTTTGTTTATCACCTAAAGTTTACTCCCTGTCTCATCGAATATTTAGACACATACATGGAGTATTAAATATAGATTACGAAAATAATTAATTACATAGTTTATGACTAATTTGCGAGATGAATCTTTTAAGCCTAATTAGTCTATGATTTGACAATGTGGTGCTACACTAACACATATGCTAATAATAGATTAATTAAGCTTACTAAATTCGTCTCGTGGGTTACTGACGGACTCTGTAATTTATTTTTTATTAGCATATGAACAACCCATGTGACACCCCATGTAACACCCAGAGGTGACACCCCAAAGCCTGAACGTCTATTGTATCCTGTCCTGGTTGGACTCTGGTAATTGGCACCAGCTTTGAATACACCCACCGGCAGCAAGAGAAAGCACTGTTCATGCTTGGAAGTTTTTGGTGCAAGTTTATCTTTCAGAACAATGCTTTGAATACATCCACTGGCAGTAACAGATTTAGTAGGTATCTACAACATCTGCTAGGAACCAAACCCACCAGTTTGTTAACTTGTGAGAAAAGTTGAGAGAGAGAGAGATATATGTATTTTTATTTCTTTACAGATGTGCACCCCTGGCAGATTCATTCCAGAGGTTATAAAAATATGGCCAGGACCCAGGAGAGGAGACAAACCTGCTGCAACTCTAGTAGTGGTGGTGGCAAGCAAGAGATAAGATGGGCAGGCAGGAATCAGGATAGGAGAGGGCAGCTTTAGGGGGACAGCAAAAGGCAGTCTTGAAATCTGGCTCTCTCACAAGTTTTATTTGCAGTAGCAGCAGCACCAACGCCCAACGGCACCAGGAAAGGAGAGATGGGTGATCGTCTAGTAGTAGTGGCCTAGCTGGGGCTGCAACTAACCCACCATGGCATGGATCGATGATCTCTGCAGATACGATATGGATCTCGATAGATATATAGCTGCAATGCAAGCCTCATGAACTGTACGGTTTGTGATAACCTAGTACAATGATGAACATCCCCATTTCTGCTTGCATTGGTGCTGCAGTAAAGTATTTTGTTCTTTCTTTTCTTTACAAGCATCATCACAGGTTGTGAGTAATGTTTGGTTCATTTGGTCTGATTCAGTTAAAAGTTTGGTTGTGGTTGCTGGATTTGGCATGCATCAACAAAAGAAAAAAAAATCCAACGTCTTGTATTATCAGTTTGCGCGTGCTGCCCAGATTCTACTTGTACCTAATGTTTCAGGGTCGGTAAGTCTAGCCACCTTTTGTGCGTTGACAATGCAAAAAAAACGGGTCGCAACAAACAAGGACGAGATGCGGTTTGTTCGCTTGTTGGTTTCTGCACTAATAAGTCCGGTTGGTACTAGTTTGTGGTGAAAGAAAAATACTGTTGACTGACTGATAAGTTCTGGCTTAAACCAACCAGCGAATTCTAAACAAAAGGCAGACAAGTGTTTTATTCGTTTGGCTGATAAGTCATGTCTCCTTAAAAAAAGTATGGCTTATAAGCTATGGCGAGGGTGAAAGTGCCCTGAGCATCTGCTTTTACTTGGTCCCAAGGAATCGGCCGGCCTCATCTCGTCTCATCTCATGCATGCCTGCCTTATCACCGCACCGGCAACAGGGAGCAGCATGTTAGGGGGTGTTTGGTTCTAGGGACTAAAGTTTAGTCCGTGTCACATCGAACGTTCGGATGCTAATTAGGAGGACTAAATATGAGCTAATTAAAAAACTAATTACACAGGAGTAGACTAATTTACAAGATGAATCTATTAAGTCTAATTAAGCCATCATTAGCATATATTTACTGTAGCACAACATTATCAAATCATGGACTAAATAGGCTTAAAAAATTCGTCTCGCAAATTAGTCGCAATCTGTGTAATTAGTTATTTTTTAATCTATATTTAATACTCCATGCATATGTCCAAACATTCGATAGGACAGGGACTAAAATCTAGACTAAGAAACCAAACACCCCCTTAAATTTGACTCTGCGAGTGCGCAGGCCACGGCATGCGTGCCTTTCTACCAAAAGACACGGTCCGTGTAAAGGGCGGCAGCATCTAGTTGCTGTGGCCCTTCAACAATGCCATCCACCACCTTATCCTCTCATCTCCTCAATTATTCCATGGTCCATCAGGCATTTCAACTTTCCAAGGCTAGGCCGGTACCAGGGCATGAAGCTAGCCGACGAGGAGACTCGGGGCTGCCGCTGTTTGGATACAATAAACTAGTAATTGTCTGTCATCTAAATTTAGTCCTAATCCATCCATTTGAATTTTTCAACTCTAACCAATTGTTAGTTCACTAATTGGGAAAAGGTGGGCTAAATTGGACTAAAAACTGACACAGAATGTGAAAGACATATCAGCCTGACTAATCAGACATGGTACAATATTTTTCTCTCACAACAAATCAGTATCAACCAGCTTATCAACCACAGAACCTATCAGCTGAACAACTCCATAAATAC
Organism: Miscanthus floridulus; assembly: GCF_019320115.1. Classification (NCBI taxonomy): domain Eukaryota; kingdom Viridiplantae; phylum Streptophyta; class Magnoliopsida; order Poales; family Poaceae; genus Miscanthus; species Miscanthus floridulus. The sequence goes on from NC_089593.1 coordinate 68,236,755, forward strand.
CCTCTCACCTACATCTTTCTCTCTCCTCTCTCCCCTGCGTGAAGGGTACTGTAGTTAGGGCTCATCTAAACTTTAGTTGGTATCCGTTTGCAAAAAAAAAAAACTTTAGGCCCTGTTTGGTTCTCTGGTCCATGGACTAAAAGTTTTAGGCCCTGTTTGGTTACCCCTCCTAAAAGCTTTAGGAGCTAAAATCTGGATAGAATCTGTCTAAAGAACCAAACACCCCCTTCTAAAACCTCCTAAAAGTTTTAGGAGGCTGGTTTTTCTTTAGGAGCTCCACCCCCTCCTAAAACCTCCTAAAGTTCTTCCTGGACCCCCACTACCCCTCATTTATTGTCCCCTCCCCCTCTCTCTCTCCTAAAGAAGGGTAAAAGTGTCTTTGTTCAACAACATTTATTACTTTTAGTCAGTTTTATGAGGTGCAACCAAACACTCTTTTAGAAGGTTTTAGAAGGCTGCCTAAAACTTTTAGGAACTAAAGTTTTAGGAGCTCGAAACCAAACAGGGCCTTAGTCCATGAACTAAAAGTGGACTAAAGTGGTGTTTGATTTCTTGAACTAAAATGGACTAAAGTGGAGAGAGAGGACAATAAATGAGAGGCATGTGTGTTCCCAATACCTTTTAGTCTATTTTAGTACAGTTTTGTGGACTAAAGGACTAAAGGATTTTAGTCCACTTTTAGTCCAAGTGTTTGGTTGTTTAGTCCAACTAAAGTGCAGATTTTAGTCCAAAATACTTTAGTCCATGGGCCAAACACCCCTTAGTTGGTATCCAGACACCACCTTTAGTTAAACTAGACTTTATTAGTTCTAGGTGACCCAAATAGACCCTTGGAACGGTGCTCCGGTGTTTGACTGCAGTCGTCCGATTATAAATTTTGATGCATGAAAAATAAGGCATTTCGTAGGTGGATACTAGTTACGTCCCCAAAATTAGTGTAGTTTTAGTTTTATCCTAAGTTAAGTTATTTTAAGTTTCATTCAAATTTCTACAGAAATGTATGGACAGTTAAGAGAAAAAGATCAACCGCAATATAAGAATATATTTCATGATGAAATTAATGAAACATATTTGGTATAGTAAATAGGGTACCTTTTTATATATAAACTATGCCAAACTTAAGTTGGTTTGACTTAGGACAGAGCTAAGAACTATACTTATTTTGGGATGGAGATACTAGAGGGTTATTTTGAGCGTGTTTAATTATAGGGTCTGTCGCAATCGCAGACGACTATTCATTTTTCTCTCAGTCGTCTTCAATCTTCGTCTCTTATTCCTCGCGCCGACTCCTCGACCTCGCCCCCACCGCCTCCTCCTCGTCCTCGCCCCCGCCTGCCTCGCCAGTAGCTGCGTCCTCCTTCTCCTCATCCTCGCCTGTGGTGGCCGCCTTCTTCCCCTTTCCCTCTGGCCACGTGAGTTCCAGCAGCGGCAACCTCCCTCCGGCCATGGCACCCCTGCCCTCCGTGGCCCGGCCGCCATCGCCACCGCCAGGGCTCCTAAGCCGCCCGATCTCCTTCCCCACCGCCTAGTCGGCCTGCCTCCCCTCGGCCGGGCCCTTCTATGCCCACCGAAGTTGGGAAGGAGAGGGGGTGGGGTGGCCGTCAAGCACGGGCGCAGCCGCCGAGGAAGAGCTCGCCTCGATTCTGTGGCCGCCGGAGTTGGAAGAGGAGACGGGGGAGGAAGATGAATCTGTGGCCGTTGATTCTCGATCGGACGCACCAGCCTGTCGACTGACGGATAAGCGAGTTCTCAGACGTCTGTGTGTTGAGTATTTCTGTTAATTATATCACAAACTCAAGCATGCGAAGGTGTAATGGGGTGAGTAGCAGGGCGTCCCGTTATTAGGAGGGCTAGGTTGAAGTGGCTGTGACGGGAGGCGGGAGGCGGTGTGGGAACCATCGGCCGCTGCCGGTGGAAGTATGAGGACGGTGGCAGCAAAGGAAGGGTCGTCATGCGTTTCCCAAACCACACCAGCAGGTCTCTCGTTAACGCGTCATGTTTATATATCATTTTGGATTCTAGTGGATTTGCCGAATCGAACTTGTTAAAACCACTGGCTTTAGGGTCAATTATTGTGTGCTCAATTGTTTGCACTAATCCACTTTGGGGTGTTTGATTTTATAAAGACTTAGAGCAACTCCAAGAGAGATGCTATTTTTTATTTTGAGCCCATTTTAGACAATCTATGATATAAAATAGTCTCCAACAACTATGCTATCCGGGTTTCCAAAATACCAAGTAGGCTATCCCATCTTTTTTGCTAGCTAGAAATAGCAAGCCTGGGGCGCTTGCCATCGGCTCTCTCGCCTTGATTTCATGGGGCTCCGGTGAACATTTAGTTGATGAGATTGGTGGAGCCAAAACAAACAGTAGATGACGTGGCAAGTTTTGACTATGAAACAGGAAATTTACCACGGCTGTTGGAGAATCCATGTTTCTTTTAGGAGATTTTATTTTAGAAGATGGCTAAATCATGGATATTGAAATCTATTTTTGGCTAATCTCTTGGAGTTGCTCTTAGGAGTAGTTTAGAGTGATGTCCAACCCCTAATTAGACGGCAGGACCACCATTTTGTAAACTAATGTAAGCGATCGTTTATATATGGCATGCCCTTACATATAGTACTATTAGTAACGCCGCCACATGCATACATCTTGCAGAATAGCCAATCGTGTTGAAGTCTTCTTTTTGGCGTAACGCGACAAGGAATCCAGAATCTCTGTCAAAAACAATTATAGAGAGCAGCAATTTGGACAAAATTTAATGCATCCTAATTTTAAGTGATGTTAGGAAGTTGAAGTATCTGAAAACAACTATAGTAACAAAAAAAACGTTCTTGATGCCATAAAGTAGTCAATTTTTCGATCATCTAGGAGTATATCGATCACATGTAAAAAAAAACTGTATTTTCTCTCTTTCACTTCCACAGGAAAAAAAAAAGATTCGTTCTCTTTCAACTGATCCTTTTAGGTTCGTTTGTACGGCAAGATACACTCCCTTGAAACCAGAGCAAAGAATCCAAGGAGAATAAAAACCTGAGCCGATCCGTCAAAACACAGGCATGTGAACACGATGCCGTCCGGCCTGTTGGGTTGGTTGGCTGGTTCGTATTGTTGCTGGTTTGTGAGGAAGTACTACTGGCTGGTTTGTGTGAGAGAAAAATACTATATTAACTGAAAATTTACGATCGTTTACGACAAGTCACAGCAAAACGAACCGGCAAAGGCAGCCACGTGGGGGCTCATACCAGAATCTCCTCAGATCCAAGGCTCATCATACCTACCATAGCATCCTTTGTTTTATTTGCTTTGCTTTTTGGGGGTAGGTTTGGTCTCTTTGCTATGCGCTTCTGGCGCCTTCTTTCCACGGAACCAAAATTCCGTTCAAAAAGCAGGCGCAGATTACAAAATGCAAATTCATTTAACCTATTGACCTCTAAAATTGGTTAGTGAAGAGGAAGTTATTGAAAATATGAGGTGCAAAACCTTATTCGACATGAACTGAATAAACATCTTCGTCGAATTAATAAATTTGAATTAACCATTTCCGATAGGAGGATCATTTTAAACACGAAAAACAGCAAAACAAAGGATTTGTGGATCTCAAACATGGATGCCATTCAAAACACAAGAATTGTTGTCAATATGTGGTTTTGCAATTGTGATGATATATAAAGGAGCACCATTCCATGGTGCTTGGGTGGGCTTCTTGTTTCGGTCGCAAGTCATGTTTGTAATATAACTCCGCGCTACTTTTGTTCTTATTTTTGTCAGTGTTTTCTATGATTTTTTTTCATGTTTCCTCTGTTTTTTTATCCTTCGTCTCTGGTAAATGCTGGCTTTTACCGTCTGTGTAATACTTTGCTTCCGTCTAAATAAAATACGTGCAGAGGTACGAGCGTGATAAACAGAATATTGGAAGGATCGGAAAGGATAGATTATTAAAAAAATCGTACTAGCAAATGGATCTTTTTCAGTCACTGTCTTTGGCTTGTGTATTTATTCTGGATAGGGAACAATATATGGGACCATTGTTATCCACTTTTCCATTGTCCGAGAGGGTATTAGGCACTTTGTACAAATTGGAAAACTATAATAATAGAATATTACAGAATTCTAGCATGTGCTCGTAAAATGTTAACATCTCATTAATTAGGGAATGAGACAAAGCCCTTGTGAAGGTAGAGACAACAAAATGTAACAGGGGTAGCTGGGGACTGATATTTCTATTTTCTTATGATTTCTTTCCGTGTTTAGTACAATCAAAACCATCTCTGCGTAACTCTGATTTTGTTTCCTTTTTTTATTGGACTAGGTAGCGTGCCCATACGTTGCTACGGGGTAACTAAATTTTTGTTAAAAAAAGATATGGATCGCACGATAAGATAATAATACTATAAAATTAAATACTAACATTAAAGTAACATTTAATCCAAAAAGTAAACTTCGTGAAATTAATAGTCACCGAGAGCAATATAAAATCATAGAAATTTTAATTTAAACATGTGTTATACTGTTACTAAAAATGAATCTTTGAACATGATGAGACTACCATTCCACCATCATCACTGTCATTTCACTCTTGTTTCCTTTTTTTATTGGATAATATTGTTGTTTGCCATAATTATATTGCATTTTAACCCTTCTCTTAGCATACTTTTTTCTAGGGATGAATCCGAATACTAAAATGTTTGAATGATCAGATATCCGTTTCGTTTTAGCGCCAATATGGGTATCCTTATTCGTATCTATTCTAATATGGATACTAAGTGAATGTACCAGGGTACGTTTTACCACTACTTTTGTCTATTCGATTCCAGATTCGTATTCGGAAAAAATATAAAATATCCGATATTATCTGTATCCGTGAAGAACAAGATACTCAGTAAAACCATTTAAACCTACTCCGTCCCTCCCAAAATAAGTGTCACTATAAGATACATATTCATCAAACTTTCTTAAGTTTAACTAGATTTGTAGAAATTATTAGTAACATTTATATCTCCAAATAAGTTTAATATGAAAATATGTTCTATGATTTATCTAATGATACTAATTATGCACCATAAATATTAATATTTTCTTATATATTTGGTCAAAGTTAAAAAAATTTTATTTCTCGGAAAGTTAGAGTGACACTAGATTTTGGGACCCACGACTAACTAACAGTGTCAATAATATTTGTTTTAATATAATTAGATGGTATGTATCATTTAAACTATTTAAAAGTTATCTCTAAGGCTAATAAAATTATATTAAATTTAATACTATCAATGCTACGGAAACATTAAGTATAATTAATATAGATCATATTGATTTTAAGTACTTTAGATATTCATATATTGATGAAATTATTTTTACAACAAAGCGTGCATTTTTCGGCTGAAACTTTAGTAAAGTTATTACTTGCAACCAATATATTAGGTCCAAATCAGGTCGATTTTGATCTGTATCCATATTCCAGAAGCCATCAACGACTATAATAATCAGCCAAAAGAACAAGCACATTTCCATTTGGTGGCTTTAGAATCTTCCTCCTCTTCTACTGTTCTACATGACCGGGGACGGGGAATCTTTGTAGCTTGGGCAAATGTGACGTCTGGCTTGTCGCGTTGCCCCCTCTGGGCTTTGTTTGAGAGGGGAAGGGAGAATCTACATCTCTCTCCGTGCCGCGTCCTTTCAGCAATGGCGAAAACAGAATCCCATGGAGATCTCGTTTCTGACCCGGACTGCACCTGCTCCTCTCTTTTCTCTCTCTCCCCTGGCCCACTCATACTCCTCCGTAGAATCCTCATCCCTTTGCCAATTAGGGCGCGTTTCGATGCAAAATTTTGGGTTTTGGCTACGGTAGCACTTTCGTTTGTATTTGGTAATTAGTGTCTAATTATGGACTAATTAGGTTCAAAAGTTTCGTCTCGCAATTTCTCACCCAACTGTGCAATTAGTTTTTTTTCGTCTACATCTAGTACTCCATGCATGTGCCGCAAGATTCGATGTGATGGGTACTGCGCAAAAAATTTTGGAAACTAAACAGGCCCTTATTCAACCTGTTCGTTTCGGCTTGTTTGGCTTATAAGTCAGACTTTTTTAGTCAATGGATAGTACTTTTCTCTCACACTAAATCAGCCAACGGTACTTTCAGTCATGGCTTATCAGCCAAACAAGTCCAAACGAACAGGGCGATTATTCCTCCAACGGCTCTATGGCAACCGATGGAATCTTTTCATTATTGTAACACCCTCGGTGTTACACTATAAATCATCTACTAAAACATGTTATGAGCATCATGTTTATGTGTTAATGCATGTAATTAAGTGTGTAGATCAATTTCCGTAACTCAAAACGATCAACAAAAATGCGAAACGAAAGTTGATTCGATAGTCATGCTATATCACTTAAGGTTGAAAACCAATTTTTATTAAGCAAAAATACTATAGAACATCTATGTGTCACCTTAATAAAGTTGGAATTGCAAACTTTGTAGATGAAAATAAAATACTTACGGTAGAAAAATAATGTTACTAGTATTTCTAATAGTCTAGAAACGGAACTTGAAAATAAATCTAGCTCAAAAACTTAGAATTTCTCAATTATGTCAACAATTAGACATTGCTATGTTTAGCAATTTATTGTGAGAGATTGAGTTAAGGAGTGGTGTAGTGTTATAGCTCGATTCGGTAGTCTCATGTGCCATCTTGAGCATGGTGAAGATGGTTTAGGTCCTAAAGCAACCGTTTGGTCGTGTTGAGCGCTTTAAAATTCATGCGCATACTTGTCTCGGGCTGGTTGGCAGTGTGGCCGCGATCACCGCGCTCGGGCGCTCGGCGTCGCGCGTAGCCATGCGTGGCCGGCCGTGGCCGCCTCTGGCCTGGCCATGGCTCGGCTGCTGCTGGCCCACCGCGCGGAGCCGCCGCTGCTGCCGCCTGCCCCATCCCATGCTGTGCTATCATCGCATCCGCCGCTGCTGGCTCGCGTCGTGACGCTGCAGCTGCCGCTGTCGTCGCATCGTCATCGCGTCCGCGCTTGTACGCTGTAACCGCTGCACCACGCTGCGTCGCTGGCCAACTTTGATGCTGCGCGCATGTGGCCGTGCCGCCGTCGCCATGTCATTTATGACACTGTGGCACGTGGGCCACGCCGGTCGAACACGTGCACGCGTTGTCCGTAGCGCCAGCGCGTGGGCTTCTGGATCTCGCCGCTTGCGTCCCGCCAAGGCAAGGACGAGCCGAGCCCACCTGCCGCGTTGTGTCTCTCTTTAGCCCTTCTCCCTCCATTTTTCATAGCCGTCGCGTCATGGTGAAGCCAGAGAACGAGCACCTCTCATTAATTCCTCATGCTCGCGTCTCCGCCTTCACGTCCCCTATCCAGCCGCCCCACCTTGCTTTGATTGCGACTTAGCCAAGCTCCAAATTTGGATGCTTTGCCTGCCGCCGTGCTGTTAAGACCCGTCACCGCCCGCGCCATGGCCAGCCTCCACCACTTCACCTCGCACAAAGTCCTCTACACCACTAGCTCGCCTTGGCTCCCTCTCCATCGTGTGCACGCCAGTGGGAGCACTACTGCCTCCCCGCTACCGCTGACGCGGCCGTGTCCACCGTGGCTCGTCGCCGTGCTCGTCGTGCGCACGTGGCCAGCACAGCTCAGGTAGTCACCGACTGAGCCACCACTTCGGGCGGGTTCGTGGTGTGCCCCTAGTGCTTATCTCCTATCTCTACCGTTCTGTTAGTGCTGTGGCTCATCGGAACGTGGTTGCCGCCGCTGCAGGTCGTCCGCCGCTGGGGAGAGCCCGCTCTGCTTCACCCCCGTTCATGCAGCCACCGCCCATCATTGCGCATCGACCCATAAGTGAGCATCGGTCCCCCTAGATAGGTCTGCAAGGGTCTCGGGTGGCCGGCTGTCACACCCAATTTTAAGGATAAAATTGAATGCACTAAACTCATATGTGCCCAGGGATCAGTCACACACATAAGTTGACAAATCATATAAAGTATCATCACGGTGTATCTTACATCACGATTAATAACAACACATAGTCTTACACAACACAGCGGAAAATAAAATGACAACTCTCTCGTGGAACTCCATCACAGGGAAGGTCAACTGGTTGACCACAAGCCTAATAATCCTCAGGAAACTCCTCATACCCGTTGTCACCTGTTACCCATCCGGGATTTTTATCCAAATATAGAAAGTAAACAAGCGTAAGTACTTTCCGTACTTAACAAGATAACATGGGGTTATAAAGCTAAAAAAGGATGACACTGGTTTACTGCAGTTAGCACTTTTAGTGAGTCAAGATTTTATTATCAAGTTTAATCAAGTTATGCTTAAGCTCCCATTTAATCCCACATAAGCAGATATCAGAATCATTTGCATCATATTATCACTGTATACCATCATAAATGAACCACAATGAGTAACCATTTATTCTATGAGTTTTTCAGGCCTCTCGTGACCGTGAGCACAGCTGTTATAACAGTTTGTAACCCTCTACAGAGGTGGTGCATATTCACCGCGAGTCGTGATTCCCATATGCCCGGGTTAATTACTCCCATGTCACTGCCAAGGTGAGCGGGCAGGGTACACTATGAAGCCATTTCTTAGGTTTCTCTAACAGGTTAGGGCCGCTAGGTTTCCTCGGTAGGCAGATGTAGGAACCCCCCTTTCCTATGGCACATATCCATCGCGCCTATACACATAGGAACAGAGGTAGCCCTATACCCAATGTGGCAAGCCCCTTTTGCGCCATAAAGGTTACCTCTAACAAGCTAGAAAAGGTCCTATTACTGAGCTAAAGTTAGAGCCATATGACTCTCACGGTTGCACTGTCAGTCCCAGCTTTTACCGACAGATAAGTCCTTATGGAGGGCCGAGAGCAACATAATCGAAAGTCATTTGCTCCTTCGCCCTATGGATCAGTTGTTATAAAGCATGTTTTACTTTTAGTTCCATAGAACCATTACCCATTGTATAGATCATGTTCAGTTAGAGCGCTAGCAATCTACCCATATGCAATTAACCCATAGGAGTCAAGGAAACATGTCATCCAATAACTAGGATGTCCTTAAGGTTATCAAATTTAGACACATGCGCATGAGTGAATGATTAAAGTGAATAGGACATCAAGGTAAATCCCATGCTATACTTGCCTTGGTTCACAAACTCCTGCTGGTCCTGCTGGTCGTCGAAGAACTCTTGATCTCCAACGTTCTCCTCACCGTTTGAACACGACCAACACGGCAACACACAACATTCTAGGAACATTCATGCAAAGCAAACAATCCTACAGTTAGAACAGTACACCAATAGTATAGAAAACAAGATAAAATGTTTATGAAAAGAATATACGTCTCGCTACGATCACGTCAACGCGAAGTTCACGAAAATCAGAGCTAAAACGCGAAAGTTATGAATTAAACAGGGTTTCCTATAGCACTTTATTTAATTAAACCTAACCATGAAATTTAAAAGTTGCAAACTTGATTAACAGTGGTACTAACACGTAGATTATGAAATTACGAAGCTAACGCAATTTGAACGGGTCAATTCGGAGCTAAAACGAAGTTTTTATGAGCAAAACAAATCAAGTGGCATTTCTGTAAATACTGAAAACGTATTCTGAACTAAACAATACATTTTACGTTTTCAAAAGGAGAAAGCATACTCGGGAATTGTGCTATGGACTGTGGGTTCAATAAAACGAAACCTGGGGGTCTCTTTAGCAAATTTACACGCGAAGGGGTATCGGCTTCTGTGAGCCGTTGATCAAACGATGGAGGGCTCGGATTAGTGAGGGAAAGAGAGAGAAGGGAGCACCGGCCGGAACAGTGGCCCGACGGCGGCGCTGCCATGGCCGACGGCAAGAACCTCGCCGGTGTGCTCGGTTCGGGGGCTACGGTCCACGGTTCGAAGAACCGAGAGCACCGAGGAGTAGCGGGGGTTCTCGCGAACTCGTCTAGGCCGAGAAGGCAACCGGAGGGGAGGGCTGAGACGGCGGTCGCCATGGCCGGCGAGGTGGAGGTCGTCGGCGCACCCAAAAACGGGCATACAAGGCATGAAAATTGAAAATAACAGCATGGGGAGGTAGAGGGAAGAAAGGGGGTTCTCACCGTGGGGAAAACGGGCGGAGACGGCGGCTCGGGGATGGCTGACCGCGCGGAGGGCGGACGGCAGATCCTGACGCTGCGGTGCGGCGGTTACCTCGGGTACGGGCGACGCGAGAGGGAGCAAGGAGACAATAGAGGGAGCGGGGAAGGGCTCGGCGCCGTTTTATGGAGGCCGAGCGCGGGGAGGGGCGCTCCCACGATCGAAGACGTGGACGCGGCGGTGGTTGCGCCTTGACTGGCGCGGGATGCGCGGTTGCGGGAGGAGGGGGACGACGCTGACGCGTGGGCCCGAGCCGTCAGCGGCTGAGACGCAACGTCAGTTGTGGAAGGCAGCGCGGCTGCGGTTGCCGCCCGAGTGGGCCGGCCTAGGAAGGGAAGTGGGGGAGGGCGAGCGGGCCACGGGAATGAAAAAGGCCAATTGGGTCGGAAGTGAGGAAGAGAAAGGGAGGAAAAATATTTCCTTTATCTTTTTTTCTAAATAAATTTTCCAAATGATTTTCAAATTGAATTTGAATTCATTTGAACTTTGAATCAAGACCAATCATCACAGAAATAAATATACAGTAGCATGTATGCATCAAGAAGTTTTTAACCTTATGTTTGATTTTTAATTCCATAAAAAAATTTATTCCCCTAGGTTCAATGCTCACAAAAATGCTTAATAAATAATTTTATCTATTTTAGAAAAGTGCAAAATTTTCAGGGTATTACATCGGCGTACCGCTTAGTGCCTCCGCCCGCCGCGCCGGCGAGCGCGGGGCGTCCCGAGGATCTCTCCGATGCAAAGGTGAAAATATCCGAGGGTTTCGTTGCAAAGTCGTTGTCTATAGAAATAGTACGTGTAGTGTTCGCGCGATTTTCTGGTAACGCGAGGGTATTTTTGCAAGAATGCCAGCACGCGCGGGGGCTCCCCACCTCGGGCCGCCTCCGCGCGTGGGCGGTGCCTTGCGTGGACCGCGTTGAGCCAAAATCAGTTTAGCTTTTTCGTGGAGAATAGAAATAGCTTTTCATTTTAATTCTGATTTAAACTTTAGTAATTAATATAAAATCATGTAGGTATCCAAAAATTGTGAAACAAATTTTGTTAAGTTCCTAAAATTGTGCTCTATATGTTAGTGTATTCAGTTCATATATGTGTTTGTTGATATTAGGAGCTATTAAATCATTTGAGAGTGCTTAATAGTATTAGGTTAAATATTGTAGGAATTTTTATGGTAAATTGGTGATAGCTTTAGCTTTGAAAATTTTACAATAGCTTCATGATATTATTATGTTCTCCCTGTAATTTTTGTAGCCTTAGAATAGGCTAAATACTAGCATAGTTAGGTGCTCCTTGTTGTAATATAAGTTAAATCGCTAATAAGAGTAAGATTACATTTTAGTTGCTAAGTTAATAACCGTTAAATGAATCCATACCTGTTTTTGTGGAAATGATAAGTGGTTAGTATCTTAACCATTAGAGCTAGCTTAGTGGCTTAGTAGATGTATTCTTATTTTAAGAATTGTTGTTGCCTTAATATTAACGTGTTGCATCATCGCATGCATGTAGAGAACGAATTGACGGAGATCGTGGCCATCGGAGATCACGAGTTCGAGGAGGTGATCAAGGAGTACAAGGAGGAGATCCTCATGTAGGAGGAGGTCCTAGAGTCACCACTAACTGATTGAGCTAACACCCCGCCTACCCAAGGCAAGCCCTGGTGCATAACCCTTATTTTGAATGATCACTGGATATATATGTGATGTGCATTTACGTTACAAGATTTATATTGAAATTACATGCATAGATAAACCTACCTATGAGTTCTACTAGCATAGGTCGAGTAGTTGCTATGCTTAGGCTATCGGTAGCGTGAGTAACCTGCCGTTACTCACAATAGGTGATTATTATTATTACTCCCATGATAAAATAGTAAAAGGAAATAAAGACTAGGCAGGGATATGGTATGGGTATTGGTGGGTGTAATAGGCTATGTCCCGTGGCTAATGGGGCATAGCTTGGTTACACTGTTTTCCCTATCCGTGTCGGTTAAGGACTGGCCATTGCATTAGATTCTAGTCAAGTCACAGACTTATTATCCTGAGCACATACTTGTTTATGGGAGCGGGAAAGGCTCGTTGCTCTCTTGTCATGGGTTCGGGCTCTTTTTGGATCAACTGATTGGAGGCAGGGATGGTGGAGGTCTAAGCACCACACTGAGTCCGGGACTCAGGAGTGGGGGCTTGGAGTCCAAGTTTGAACGGGGACCTAGACCCCTTGATAGGAGAGTGGTGGTTTGGCCTTGCTTGTGCCTAGGGTATAAGCAGGGCGTGTGTTTTAGGGTACCCAGCTGAGCTACATTGGTTCGTGAATTGCCGTGTAATACGGTACGACTTGTCTACGATCTAGCACCGTAGTAAGAACTAGAAGATGAAAGATGGTGAAATGGATCTAATTGCTCAACTCTTGCTTAAAAGTAGAACAGATGCTTACATAGAATGGTTAGATAATAAACTAATCATGACTGCTAATAAGAAACATACATAAGGATTCACTACTAGTATTGCTTTTCGCAAAAAGGAAACCCAACAAACCATAAAGCTTATCATATCCTTTGGAGTCAGAAAATTATTTCCACTAGTCGGGTAAGTCTTGCGAGTACATTGTGTACCCTGGGTTTATTTACCCCTATTGCAGGTGCAGCTTGAGGAGTAGCTGTTGTGTGGAGGATTCTTCTAGTGGGCACAAATGGATACTTGTATCTTATCGTTAGATGTTTATTGTAATTCGGCTGTTTAAATTATGCACTCTGAACTTGGTATTATAATAATGTATTTTCTAAGAACTCTTGTTGTATGAAATGGAATAAGTATTGTAAACTCGTTCTCATTATTGGATCCTGGAGGAAAAATATGGATTGCTTGAGTTCTCCCTTTGGGTGTGCTCGACGGAACCGTCCGATATAACTTGCTTTCGAGGTGCTTAGTGTCTAGTGGAAGACGAGCGTCTCCGAAAGTGTGTTATTTCAGACGGTTCTGCCACAATTATCCGATGCTTGATCCACTGCCACATGGACGACTGAGTTTACTTGTCGATGAATCACTCGGGAGACTTCTTCACGTGGCCACATATATCTTTCTAAAATTTGCTCTCTAAATCTTCATTTTTTTATCCTCTAATTCCTTTTCTTATTTACTCCAATAATTTTTCTATATTCTATATGCACTCTAGATGAATTACTCAGAAGGAGAGAGTTATTTAAGTAAAAATCGCTTTCAATATGTCTTTTATCTTCCACCAATTTTTCTGTATTTTGTATCCACTCTAGAGAGTCATCCTCATTCTCCATCTTTCTCCAGCGAAAAATCCAGAATAGAGAATGTATATTTAGATATCTAATTAAAGAGAATATTGGAGAGTTTTTTTTTTACCAAAATCTTCATTCCTATAAATTAGAAAGGATATAAAGAGTCTCTCGAGTTGTTCTAAAAAAAAGTTTCTATGTCTCTTGTAAAATAAATTAGAAGCCAACAAAGTCAATATTCGGGCTTCTCCGTGTGCTATAGCAAAGATCCAGAGTTATGTCAAACGAGATCTAGTTTTGCTGCCTTGTCTACTCGACACCTCACTCTCTTGGAGTAACACTTGGTCGTCCTTGTGATTAATATAGTAGTACTACTTAATACACATGAGTACTTTGTGAGAGTAATTCAACATTAAGTGCTATTTAATTTTGTGTAGTGTATGTCACTCGATGTCCTAGCTTTGTTAGCATGGTCGGACAGAGATGGTAGAGTGTGAGGTCTGAATTGCATTTGCTGCTTAATTGTTGGGCCAAGAGGGAACGAGTACGAGAGCAAACCTCTCAATTTTCACAGGTATGATGACATGAAGATATCCACAATCTATCTTGTACTACGTTGACGCTTACTTGTGCATAGATAATGTGCATATCAGTGCTTTTGTCTGCTAAAAAAAATGGATAGTCCTTTTTGTTTTTTTAATGAATAGTTCTAGAAGGATGGGATAAATCGTATGTATCATATTTTTAGACCTAATTGAAACGACTGATTAATCAGGAGATGTGCTGTTTAAGGCATTGTTTGGTGTGGATTCTGATCGTGTGCTTTGATCTACACGATTCTGGTGCCAGAGGCATACCAAACAGACTCTAAATCAGAGTTAAAACTTGTAAAAGAAACACCCGAGCTAGAAGAGAGCTACATCAACATTAGCATCCAACTGTAGGGTATGGTTAGAATGTACTGATTCGCTATGAGTCGATCCAAACCGTTTGAAACCACGAGAGATGGGTGTTGACAACCAAAAATGTTTATTTTGTGAAGTTGTCAAAATGTGAAACGGACTTCACCATTGTGTTCCTCTCGTCGAGACGGTAAAAAAAATGGAACGTCTAATTCGAAGTCCGGATGAAGAACTTATGCCCTCGGAAAGATGCCTCGTTGTTGGGAGTTCCGACCCAAGTCAGGACTTTCGACTGTCGGAAGTTCCGACGGGTGTCGGGACTTCCGGGAAGCCTGAAGAAACATGCTCAGGTGTCTGAGGTTATCCCTACGTCGGGAGTTCCGACAAAAGTCGGAAGTTCCGGCCCAAGTCGGGACTTCCAACATACCTAACAGAAAATCCTGTTCGGATCTAGCTTTTTGGATTCCGATCCGAACTGTTCCAAACTCGTAGAAAACTTGGAAAATAAGGTTTGAAGATGTTTCCTACTGGGATAAGACTATCCCCTTCTATATATATGATAGGATCATGGTTGATTGAGTTCCAATCTATCCAATCGTCAAACAAATCAATCTATTACCTCTACTCCAACCCTTTTGCCCATTTCTCCAACCCCCATGCTGTTCATCTCTTCATCCGACGACCAAGGATGGCGCCCTAGGCTTGCCGATCGACCTAGGGCAACCCGACGACGTCATTGCCCTGATGGGTCCCTCCCGGGCGAGAGCTTCGACGGTTTCTTTGCTAGTTTGCCTAAAAACTAGCCGGTTCATCGTCACGTAAGCACGTTGGCTATCCTTTGGTGGTTTTCTTGTAAACCTCTCTGTTCTTCACCATGAAAGAGTGACATCCTCGCTGCATTCTTCGATCTGTAGCGGCTTGGGCGTCCAAGGCTCGGTTGGTGTTTGATTCGGATCACTTCTGACGTCAACATACTTTTTGACGACTCCGCTGGGAACGATTGGTTCGGCTATCTCTTATAGCCGATCTCTCTGACCTGGCCTTACTCCTCGTTGATCTATCTTCTTGAGCTCGCCATTACCGTTGCATCTGGCCTAAAAGGCCGATCGTATCTGGTTTTGACCCCTTATGATCTTGTTTGCGATTTTGCAACAAATTGCGCTGCTTATCGAAAAATTCAGCAAGGCGGTCAAGTTATAAATCATGAAGTACCAAGGTGTTGCATCACAATATTACTACAATCACCCTGAGGTACAACTTGCAAATGCATCTTATGATCCTAATAGTTATTTTGCAAGTTCTATGAGCTCTCATGTTGGTGTTGCTAGCTGTAATGATACTAGATATGTTACATCGACTAATACTTTTGTTAATGCTCCTCATCATACACATCATAATTATGAATATTATGGTCAAGAGCCGATGCATGTTGTAAATTCTTCGACTTCTGATGCTACTAGCAACATACAACACGTAAATTGTTATTCATCGGCTATAAGTTCACAATATGTGGTTCCACAACAAGACATGCCGATGAATGAGAGAATTGGCTATAACAATGCTAATTATTTAGCCAATTGCTCTGAAAATTCAGCACCATATGCCAATGCTCCTATTCATAATTCGGCTCCATTTGTTACTCACAACTCGAGCCGAATTAATGAAAATTCAGCAAGGTGTTTAAGTGCTAATACTTATGATTCGGCTTCACGTGCTACTAGTAACCATAGCCGAATCAATAAAAATTCAGCACCTTATGCAAAGATCAATGCTCATAATTCGGCTTTGTATTTCGCTCATGACCATAGCCGAATTAGTGAAATTTCAGCAAGATATTCGAGTGCTAAAACTCATGATTCGGCTCCACATATTGCTAATATTTATAGCCGAATCAATGAAAATTCAGCAATGTGTGCACTTGCAAACAATCATGATTCGGCTTTATTTGTTGCTCTCAAATCAAGCCGAATCGATAAAGATTTAGCCCATGCTAGGAATCCATATGGTTCCTCTAAATGGAAGGTGTCCACTTATCATAGACCGTACCCATTATGCTATGATTATTTGAAAACTCCTAATGGTTGGTGGGTACCTGATTTTTATGAATTTAGTGGTGAAGATGATAAAACCACTATGGAACATATTAGTATATATCTCTCACAGCTGAGTTTTGCAGGTAAAGAAGACTATATGATAGTGCGAAATTTTCCTTTATCTCTCACCGGTATTGCCTTTGCATGGTTTATATCTTTGCCGCGATGTACTATTGGTTCATAGTCTCAATTAGAGGAGCAATTCTATGAATATTTTAGAAAGACTAATGAGAAAAGGCCGATCACAGTTGAGTCATCGGCTAAAAGAGGATTGCTAGTGGGCATAAAAGAAATAATTGATTCGGATATAAGCAAAGGTTCGGCTACAAAAGCCGAACAATACAATATCCTTTCCGAATCAATCACATCTCAAAAAACAAGTCTTGCTATAGAAAAGTATGGAAAACGCCAGAAACCAGCTAGACTTATTTTTCAGGAGTTAAAGGGGTTGTACACTTGTCTAGTAATTACCGCATCATTGATGGAGATCAAGCCCCTACAAGCAACAAAGGAGGGTTGCCTGCCTGTTCAGAATCAGCTGAGCCGACTTCAAAGTCAGCTGAGCTGATTGAGTCGGCTAGGCCAACTGCCTCTGCCGCCTTCCCTGAGTCGGCTAGGTCGACTTCCCAGTCGTCCAAGCCAATGCCCCTGCTAGTGCCCAAGTCGGCCTAGCCGACTTCCAGTCGGCTAAGCCAACTATCTCGGTTCCGGCAGCCGTCAATGCATCTTCGGACGATTCTGCACCTATTGTTGATAATTTTCTAGAGATGAAGAGCAACATCATGCAAATCAAGGACGTGCACTTTTCCAACATGATCAACAAGGTAGAAAACACAAATATTTTGCTCAAATTCCAATCTGGTCATACTATTTTAATTTCTGCATCTATTAGAGATATCCTTGCTAATTATTGTAATAGACCGATTGAGAATAACAATTTATTTGTTGATGATAAAATAAATTCCGATTATATCGGCCAAGACATTGTTCCATATGGCAAGGCCGATAGTAGTAATTCGTCAAAGCTAAAGCTTCCTGTAAGCAATTGCAAAGGTATGGCCGAATGGATTGATAATAAATCCGATCCATCCGTTTGCCTAGCTTTAAAGCCGACTCCACAAAAAAATCAGCTAAAGAAATCATGTATATAATATACATGTATATAATGGTAGCATCATGTTGGCATATTGGATGCTGCAAATATGGCCTATTAGCCCAGTAGAACAATCAGCGTTAGCCACCCACGAAGCCACGTACTCCAGAATTTATCAAAAAAGAAAGGCAGAAATGATCGACATCTCCCAATGCTCCGTGCTCCCGTCCGTCGCTCGCATCGAGCCATGGATCCGAAGCGCCGGCGGCGTAGACTAACGGCACGAAATCACCACTCTGGCGGAGCCCTCGGCATCAAACCCGTATGCCATGCATCATGCATGCCGCCACCTCAAAGTTTCGCCATTTTGCGTGGCGGCCCTCCGTCCACACACACACACAAAAGAAAAGAAAATATTGTGTGATGAGCGCAGGTGGTCTCGGGTTGTTAAATTAGAAATGGAAAACCCCAACCTTGTTTTGTTACGAGCGAGCAAAAAATGACATGGGATAAAGAGAAACCGCAGAAGCCGAGCGGCATCTTTTCTCCACCTCCCACGCACCAAATGACCCTTCTGCCCTCATGGGATCTTCTTCCCCCCCCTGCCGCCCTGCCGGTATAAACCGGCCGACGAGGCGATCGAACTCCCCCTCCCTCCCTCTCCCAACAGCACGCAACCAGCAGCAGCCCGCGCCCACCTCTCGTCCCGAAGCGAGCAACCGGTCAGTCCAGGGAGGAGAACGTACGCACGGTGGATCGCCTCGCCTGCCGGGTGCCGGCGATGATGTCGCGGAAGGAGGACAACCACCAGCAGCTGCGGGCGCTGGCGGCGCGGGCCGTCACCGACTCGCTCCGCGCCGCCGCGTCCCGGTCCTCGGCCGCCGACCGCGCCGCGCGCTTCCGGGACTGCGTCCGCAGCCTCGAGGCCGAGAAGGCCAAGATGGAGGTCTTCCACCGGGAGCTCCCCATCAGCGTCCACCTCGTCGCCGACGGTACGTGTGCTCCTCTGCTGCCCTGCCAACGCGTGCTTGCGTGCACCGTGCGGTGATCCCGTGCTGTTCCTGATCCCCTGTTCCCCGTCGCCTACTTCCGTGCAGTGATCGAGTGGCTCAAGGAGGAGCTCGCGCAGCACCGCCGTCAGCGGCCGCACGACCTCTTCGCGCCTGCTGCCGAGGCGGCGGCGGCGGCGAAGGACGGAGCCGCCGTCAAGGCGGAGGACGAGGCGGACGCCAACGACAAGCGCAGCTGGATGAGCTCCGCGCAGCTCTGGAGCTGCGGCAGCCACGACGACAGCACCGCCAACACCAATGGCGTCGCCGCCGCCCACAACAAGGTACGGTAACGCGGGCGTCACTCGTCAGGGAGACGTGCCGTTCGTTCTGGTGCTGAAATTGTTAGCGTGCCTTGCACAATTTGCAGCTAAATTCTTATTGGGAAACTCCTTCATTTTAGTTTTTCTTTTAACAAACAACACTGGTACTTGCGAATTTGTTTCAACCAAGATCATTGCAAATTTAATTGTACGGAGAGAGAGCATCTGATAAGCTCCTACTGGTGGAAAAAACAGAGGAACCTTTCTGGTCCCAGTAAAAAGAGGCGAATTTTATGGTACAGCTAGGTACAAGGAAATAATCTTTGTTTGTTTCAGACAGAGCATGTGATATTCACAGCGAGACAAACCTAAAAATGGGTTTGGTTTGTTTTGAGGACCTCTTTTTCCTGCAACCTCTTTTAATTATTCTTATTAAGCACAGCATGCCAGCACCATGTTCGCTTGATCGTTCTCTCACAACAAAACAGCATCGGCCGGCTTATAAGCCACAGAAACGATAAGCGAACAGGGTGAATTCAAGTTCAGAAATCTCCTGCCCCACACAAGAAGAAAGAGCCTAATCTAGCTTCACCTAATCTTTTTGCTTCACCCAAGTTTAATCACATTAGCTAGCTAATAACGTGTAGCTAGTTTATATACATGCACACATGTTGTTAATTAGTACTACAAGGAATGTACACCACATGCCTTTCTGCTAAAAACCTGTTCTGCCAAATTCCCAAACACCAGGTGTCCACCGCGTTCAAGCCAACACTGGCCAGCGTGCCGACGCTCGCGAGGTCATCCGACGACGCGGCCGGTAAGCCCGGCGCCATGCCGGTCCCGGACCTGTCCCTCTCGTCCCCGCCGTCGGCCGCCGCCGCTCCGAGCGCCACCAGCAGCGCCGTCACGGGCGCCGCCGGGGCGCAGCGCCGTCACGGGCGCCGCCGGGGCGCAGCGCCAGCACCAGCACCAGCAGGCGCAGGCGCAGCAGCAGAGGAAGGCCAGGAGGTGCTGGTCGCCCGAGCTGCACCGCCGGTTCGTCGCCGCCCTGCAGCGGCTCGGCGGCGCGCAAGGTCAGGAATAGCATCGGTTGCCAGCCCTGCTCTGCCTGCGCTGTCTGTGCAGTGCATATGTTTCTTGATCTCGATCGATTCCTCGTGCTGAATTCGCGATTGTGTTTGCGTGCTGCAGTTGCGACGCCGAAGCAGATCGGGGAGCTGATGAAGGTGGACGGGCTCACCAACGACGAGGTCAAGAGCCACCTGCAGGTAATGGAACGCAACTTCTTCTTCCTCTTAGGCAATTCCAATTATCTAATCACTCAGTGTCTCACAAATATTTCTTTTGTCACGCTGCTGCAGAAATACAGGCTGCACACGCGGCGCACGTCGTCGGACGTCGGCGGCGTCGACCAGCACGTGGCGGCCGCCGCGGGCGGGCTGTGGTCGTCGGCGCCGGAGCAGCAGTACGCGACGTCGCAGCACAGCACGTCGCAGTCGCAGTCCGGGTCGCCGCAGGGGCCCCTGCAGCTGACGGTGTCGAGCAGGGCCATGTCGGCCACCGCCGGGGACAGCTGCGACGGCGGCGACGAGGCCGAGGGCGGCGGCAGGTCGGAGAGCTACGGCTGGGAGATGCAGGTGCAGCAGCCGCACGGGACAAAGGCATCGTCGTCTTGATGAAATGATGATCCGTGTCCTTGGACGGGATCACAATTTACAGCAGTATAGAAGGGATGGTGCAGCGTTGGTGATGACGAGGACACTGCGGATGAGGCATTTTTTGTACAGCCGTTGAGAGGATTCTTTTTGTTTGGCAGAGAGAGGAGGATGTGATGAACTGATCTTAGTGAGTGTTCGCTGCGTGTTGTTCTAGGGGTTGATCAAGAGTATGGCATATGAGATGAGATGTGTTGTTATTTTTACATCCCATTGTACAATATTGAGGCTGTATCGCATCGCCTTCATGGAGATCGATCGGTTTTTGTATCTACGAAAGGAGGATGGGGATTGCTAGCGTTGCTACCTGACTCGGAAATACATACATCTGTCATCTCTGCTGTTTTTTTTTTTGGCAATCTGATGCAGATTCATCCATCGTGGATTCCAGTCACGGTTCGTGAAATTTTCGTATTTTGTTCTCTTTTGAAAACAATTTTTAGAAAAATACCAACGTCAAAATATTTTCTGAAAATAGACCATTTTTAGGCGTCTTAGCACATGACGCCGAGATATGAGGCTCGGCGTCGTGTCACTCGACGCCGAGGTATTGCCACGTCACGGACGACCGGGGTCGTCGTCGACACGTTGGCGCGTGGGTCCGAGACGTCGGCGTCGTGTCAGCCAACGCCAAGTCCCCAACCTCGGCGCGGTTGGACTGCGCGCCGAGCTACTGGCCCCATCCGGAGCGCGGCCCAGGCGCCCCAACAAAGCACGGTGGCCCAGAAGCTCGGCGTTGGGTCACTTAACGCCGAGCCTCCAGACCTCGGCGTGGCCCGACTCAACGCCGAGGTCTGGACCCTTTAGGCCGCGCCGAGGCCCCTTCTTCTTCCTCCCTTCATTCTGAAACCGCCGGCCTCCCTCTCTTTCTCTTCTCCCCCGCGCCGCCAGCAAACCCTAACCTCCAAAATCGACCCCCGGTGCCACGATCTCGGCTCCCGAAGCTTCCTCGAGGTAATGGTCCATCCCCTCCTCAATTCTATCCGCATAGATGTGCTTACATTGTCTCTAATCATGTGGAATCATGGTTGTTTGGTGATTTGTTATATTTGTGTTTGCATTTGCAAAATGTATGGCTTAGGATGATTGAGTGCATTATTGTTTAACTGTTTTATGTGATGAACATGTTAGGTTAGTTTGGTTTCTAGTTATTTTGGTTATTAGGGTTATTTGTTTATTATAGGTGTCATTAGGGTTAGTTATTTGTTGGTCATTAGGGTTACTATGTATTTTATTTATTTGTTGGTCATTACATTTCAATTTGTTATGACTAGAAATGATTATGTTGTTGGGGTTGAAAAACGATGAAATGATATATTTTAGTTTCTACTTATTGGATTGAAATATATTCATATGTGACACTACTTGTTGTGTGATGGCTGTAGATGGATAAATTAGTGAGGTTGCATCATGGAGGCCGTATTGTTAGGACAAGAGATGATAGTTTGGAATTTCTGGACATGTGTGAGGAGTTGTTGATTTTTTCTGAAACACCATCTTTGACCCAGTTAGTGGAGCGAGTGAAGGTTAAGTTAGGTTGGAATGAATGAGACGTGCATGTTCAGTTTGAAGGTGTCATAGATGTTGGGTCATCGAAGGGTCCTCAGATCAAGCAGTTGCTCAAAATTACAAGCGAGACTGAATGGAATGATTACAAGGCAGTTGTATTGGCCTCAGAAGTGCGATCTTTGGATTTAGTAGTAAGTAAGGAGTCCGGCTTAGGAAATGATAACTTCGAAGCATGGCCATCTTCCCCCGCTCACATAGGTTATGATCCTTTGCCTGAAGAAGAAATACTTGTCACACAACTAGGCTACGGTGGAGATGAGGAAGAGAATTCGGTTGCCGATGGTGAGGGCAATCATGATAGTGATGAAGAGGATGATGATTATGTAATTGTTGATGCAGAAGAAGGTTTGGACGACGCTAGCGGAGACTTTTCTATTGAGGATGAGCTTAGCGACGAAGATGATCTTAGTAGTAAAGAAGACTTTGGTGATGCTAGGGCTACGAACCGTTTTGACATGGAGATAGCTGGAGATGATGAGTCCTTCGTAGAGGAGATAGCCGAAGACTCTGATGACGATCGCCCTGTTGGTCGTCTGAATTTTAGGGAAATAGAGATATTGTCTAGGGTCTTGCCTTGGAGAGATCCACTAGTTGGTGATTTCGAGGACCTTAGCCATGGTCATAGGGCAGTAGCTGATGGTGGGCCAAGTGATACAACTGTGCCTGATGTTAGCGGTTGCCTCATCATACGGAAGGGCATATTGTTTGCTACCATGGATGGGTTGAAATCATGGTTGCAAGAGTACTCCATTGTACACAACCGACCTTTTAGGGTCATCAATTCTTTCAAGGAGAAGAGGTACACTGTTGCTTATGAAGAACAACAGTGTGGTTGGAGAGTATGTGCTAGGAAGACGAAGGCAGGCAAATGGAAGATTACCTCAGTGAAGCAACCACATGTTTGTGCCACTGCTGAGGCAGAAGAGAACCATCTACAGCTCAATTCTAGGTTCATTGCAAGGCAATTATGCCCCGTGGTGAAGCATATGCCAACCATTACGGTGTCTGCGTTGGTTGAGATCATCTTCCAACGGTACAATTACTATATCAAGTATGAGAAAGCATGGAGGGCAAAGCAGCGTGCACTGGAAATAATATTTGGAAATTGGGAAGAAGCTTATGAGCGCCTCCCTGTAATGTTGAACGCAATGAGGGCTGTAAATCCTGGGATGCACTTCGAGTATTTACCTAAGGAGGGTGAAACAAGGAATGGTAGCCAGGTATTTAGAAGGGCATTTTGGGCGTTCGGGCAGAGCATCGAAGCATTCAAGCATTGAAGGTCCGTCGTCTCAATTGACGGGACCTTTCTTACAGGGAAATTTGAAGGCACAATGCTTATTTGTATTGGGACAGATGCAGAGGACCAGCTTGTGCCATTGGCCTTTGCGATTGTTCGGAAGGAGGACACGGATAGTTGGTGTTGGTTTCTTAGGCTAGTAAGACAAGTGGTAATTGGTCTAGGACGTGATGTTTGTGTGATATCCGATAGGCATGCTAGCATTCTGAATGCTGTAGAACAAGAGATTCTTGGTTACGGCTAAATACATCACCGGTGGTGCACCAGACACCTTGCTCAGAATCTTATAAGGCGTGATCACACAAAGGACAACTTCAAATTATTTGAGGAGGTTTGCAGGCAGCAAGAGGTTCAATTATTCAAAGACAAGTTAGATGCTCTGAAGTTAGCCACAAATGTTGATGGCAGGCAATTCTTGAGCGAGTTGATGGCGTCGAAGGATAAGTGATCACTTGCATATGACACGGGTGGTTGGAGATGGGGCTTCATGACTAGTAACATGGCAGAGATGTTTAACAACCTTCTAAGAGGTTGTCGTGGTCTACCTGTGACTGCTATTGCCTCATTCACCTTCTACAAGTTGAATTCTTGGTTCGTTTCGAGGAAGAAGCATGCGAGGTCTCTATGGACAACAGGCAAAGCTTGGCCACTTTTAGCATCTCAGGAACTAGCTTTCTCAAAGAAAAAGTCTAAACGACAGAAGGGTTCATGTTTCGATTCGATCAACCATGGATATGAGATTCTAGAGGGTGGCGGAACTAACATTGGTGGTGAAGACCGGGGTGCTCAAAAACATAAAGTAGTGATCAATGAGAACAAGTGTATGTGTGGAAAACCGATCATATACCATAGGCCTTGCTCCCACATGATTACAGCCTGTCGCCTTAGACGTGTTGACCCTGAGGTCCCTCCCCGTATGGCCGCGGAGTTCTCTTTGAGGAACCTAATGAGCACCTGGAATCCTCAGTTCGAGCCATTTCTTGACGAGAGTCAATGGCCTACTTATGATGGCCCCAAGTATGTGGCTGATCTTGGTTTACTCTGGAAGAGTAGAGGACCTAGGCGGCGGAAGCGGTTCAGGATGGACATGGACCGAGCTACGAAAGGTAGATCAACCACGAGTAAGGTTGGGAGACATTTTGTAGAGGACACCCAAAAGAGTCGTTGCTCTGGTTGCCATAAGCCGGGCCACAATAAGAGAAAATGTCCTGAACTACTTAGACAACAGGTATCCACCAAGCTAGCTACTAGAATTGCTTTGTGTAATGGTATATTGGTTTACTTTTGTTTTTTTATTTTTATGTTACTTCGTACCACATACACATGCTTTAACTTATACTAATGGTTTGGCATTGCTTTTGTTGCAGGATGGATCGGTTCCCCCTTCTTGATCCAAGGTTCGATGAGCACCACCGGGCTCGGAGGATCGAGAACGGAGAGGTATATTCAACAATTCGTATGAAAACATTGCATTGTTCATGTTTTGCTCTATAGTCCATGCTCTTTATAAAGTGACATGAACTAATACTTTTTCATGCTTGTCTTTTTTTTGCAGGTTTTGAATGTGCTGAGGCCAATGACACATGAGGCCTCTACGACCATGGTCTACGATGAGAGGTACACGCCCCTCCTGAAGCTGGCGAACCTTGCTACCGTTGCTCGTGTATGTCGTCGAGGCACGCCACCTTTCAACCCAGCGACGCTGACGGCATTGATAGATCGGTGGCGTCCGAAGACACACAGCTTTCACCTACCATGCGGGGAGATGACGGTCACTCTCGAGGACGTTGCCATGATCCTTGGAGTCAAAATCCAAGGATTCCTAGTGACAGGAGACACGGAGTTTGAAGGATGGCAGCAGCAGGTTGAGCACTTCTTGGGACGGCCCCTAGCGGCAGTTGAGGCTGGCAAGAAACGGCGCAGCAGTGGGGTGTCCCTGAGGTGGCTTCGTCAGCAGTTTTGGGAGTGCCCACCCAACGTAGACGCTGAGACCGTGACATACTACTGTCGGGCCTATGTCCTCCACATGTTAGGTACGGTTCTCTTCCCTGACGGCACTGGAGACACGGCGTCCTGGATATACATCCCGTGCCTTTTGAACTGGGAGGATGCCGGCAATAGGAGTTGGGGCTCGGCTATACTTGCCTTCCTGTACCGTCAGCTTTGTGAGGCTTGCCGCCGTCCTGGAGGTGCGCACGCTACAATGTTAGGGTGCATCACACTGTTGCAGGTAATAAAGCAAAGTTGTACAAGTTTCCACTACAATTCAATGTTTTTTCTTAACAAAAGTGATTAACATTCATGTTTCCACTCTTTTTTTGCAGATTTGGATGTGGGAGAGGCTTCTAGTTGGGAGACCGCATCAGCTTGATCCCCCACAACCTTGGTTTCCTCAAGGAGACGTAGTTGTCGCCCCTACCGTGGCACACCTCTATGAGCGAGCCCACGGAACATACCACGTGTCACGCCACGCGTACATCAGCTTCACCAACGAGCTGGACACCCTTTTGCCACAGCATGTAAGTTTCCCACCCTTTTGTCCTAATCGAGGATATGTGCACAAATTGAGCGTCGACTAGTTGATGACGACGTTGTGTACAGGTTCAATGGCGCCCATATCGGCGGAGGCAAGTAACGGATCTCAACTTGAGCGCCTTGTGCATGGCAGACGAGGACGTCTGGACGATGAGGACCCCCCTTATTTGTTTCTATGCAGTGGAGTACCATCTCCCTCACCGTATAGCACGGTAGTTTGGTAGGCTGCAGCCTTCTCCGCCCGATGATTTCTCCACCGGTTGGCAGCTCCACAAGTACGTAACATGCAATATTTTGTTCATTTCACATGAAAGAATCATTGAGTAGGCCTTCATATTGCCGATTTGGTGTAAAATTTGCAGGTTCAACAGACAAAAAAATAAGATCACCAACTGGCAGCTGGAGCACCAGCGCTACATTGATGAGTGGATGTTGATGGAGCAGAACAACATGGGCATCCATGCCGTCCATCGTGACAAGGCATTCCATGATTACCTTGTTTGGTTTGGTCAACGAACAAGGCTTCAATTGAGGCCCGCTTGGACGGAGCAAGACATTGCTGACATTGCGAGCGAGGATGAGGGCAACAACCCATATGACCAAGCTACCCGAGAAGGCAGGCAAGTTGAGATCGCCCCTGCGTTAGCCAGAGCTGTAAGTGATACAACTATTTCCATCTCTGAGGTCTTTACTGTGATGGAGACTTAAATTATTGTTTTTGTTGCATAGAGCATGGAGATAATGAGGACAGTGGCCGACTAAGGAAGGGCATTGATGATTCCTGTGGGCGATCCTGATGAGGCCTCCATGTTACGATAGCACATTCAGGTAGTCTCCTCTCATTCAGTTGATGTTACATCTTTATATAGTTTTGCGACCAACCCCACTTACTAATAGTGCTTTCAAAATGCAGCGTGCCATGCATCGCCTACGAAAGGTAGCTGCACGCCTTGGATGTAGACGTTCCTCGGATGTGGCAGTCCCACAACAGCTTGGTGCTGGACCTTCTACTGCACATGTTGGAGGGACTTCATCTTCACATGGTGCACATGGTGGCAGGACTTCTTCTTCACATGGTGCAGCAACTACTGCAGAGGGTGGTCAAGGACATGGTCATTATGATGATGAAGATGATGAAGGACATGGAGAGTACTATGATCATGAGTATGATGAGATTGACATGTCCCAGCTTGGAGATGCACCCCAAGGAACTCAAGGCCCCTCCGGTTCTAGACGTCCACAGAGGACGCTCAGACCAGTGGACAGGTACACTCCAGGTACCTATCCATTTGGGAGGGGAAAGCGTTACGCTCGCCGTCCACGTTAAGGTACAAGGAGCGATAAAAGATCCAAAGACTTCATATGCTTTATTTTGTGCATGGACTATGTATGCATTGGACCTTGTACTATGTTTGGACTATGTTTGTTGATTGATGAAGCATATGTATGAACTATGTTGGATGTTGAATGTGTTGGACTATGTTGGATGTTGAATGTGTTGGACCTTATGTATGTACGGATGTTGAATGAATGTGTATGTCAGTGTGGTCATGTGTTATGTGAATGTGTGGAACGTCGCCATGTTTCATGTTTCCAGCTATTAAGGGCCTCCGTCGCAACTCACAAGGAAGAAGGGGTGTCATCATCCCCATCCTCCATGTTACGATCAACCTCTGTTGGATCCACGGTGACATGGCAAGCACGCAAAGGGGACGAAGCGGCTTAGGAGAGTCGGGGAGCTAGCGAGCTCAGGTCCGTTGTTGGCACAAGGTCATTGTCGGCTGATTAGAGTAGTGGGCAATAGTGAAGCAAATCAAAGCAAATCGTCGGATGATATATTTTGGTGAACCCAGGAGCTCAGCGTTTAGTCATTTGACACCGACCCCTGGTCCATACTGGAAACCATTGCATCGAAGCGCCGAGGTGCCCAACCTCGGCGTTTAGTCATTTGACGCCGACCCCTGGTACATACTGGAAACCCTTACATCGAAGCACCGAGGTGCCTAAGCTCGGCGTGAGGTAAATTGATGCCGAGCCATTAACCTCGGTGTGGGACGACTAAGCGCCAAGGTTAGGCCCAAACCGAGCCACGGCCGTTGCCAAACCCTAGGGTTGGCGTGGGCCGACTCGACGCCGAGCCTCAGCCCAACTCGCAAACGGCCAAGCCAAACCCTAGGGTCGGCATGGGACGACTCAACGCCGAGCCTCAGCCCACCTCACACACGGCCAAGCCAAACCCTAGGGTCGGCGTGGGCCGACTCAACGCTGAGCCTCCCAACACGTAAACGCCGACCCAAACCATTTGGTTTATGTTGCGATCCTATTTGCATGATTCAAATGAAAAATCTTTCTCAACGATTCCTCTTCGACTAACATGAGTTATACTAATAAGAGTAGACATGCTATATTTATGTTTGTATGTTTGTTCCTACAGGAAAAACCGAATGTTGGTTCGATTTCAATCCCCTATTTTTAGAGAGACTCAAATCTTTTTTTCAGTTTGGGAATCAACCATAGTACATGAAACTTAGAGGTAGGTAAACTGCAATTTATGAAATAGTGAATGCACAACGATTATACTCACATCAAAAGTAACAATGGCATGTCGCAAACTAAACCTAGCATGCCTTAGGGGATTGAAAGAAACAAGTGATACAGACATTGCAAAGGGTACACACTCACATAAAAACTCATACAAGCATTCCACATTCGGATTGACTAACAAAGGTTGGTCCTAATAATGCTCCCACATATTGAATTGAGTTGCGCCTTCCCCATAGTATCCTCCAGTTGACGGAGGCGGTGGTGGTGGCGGTGGCGGTGGAGAAGGAGGTCCGTCCTTCTTATGGTACGGGCACTCGCAGTACGGATTATTGCATAGTGCCTCCTCTGCATCATTGCTGTTGTCGTCGTCCGACTTGTCCCTGTTACCACTTCTAGGGCCATACTCTAGGTCAAAGATGCGTCCCTGTAGATATGTGATGTACTGTTGATGGGGATAGATAGGAGGAGGGTCGACCCATCTAGTGAAGCCACAGTTATCTGGACAGCTTGAATCCTGAAAACCCATCTACCAATAAGTACTACTAGAAACCAAATGCAAATCTAAAAAAGGAGAGAGTTCAAAGGCAATACAAATCCTCGCGGGCATCTGAAGAAACGACGGCCTCCACCGTCACAGTCGTTGTACATCTGCACAACACAATCCAAACCGTGGCGGCATTTTGGCCAATCTTCAATGCGCTTCTCGTATGATCTAAGAGGTCTCTCACGGGTGAAGTCACTCTTCCTCTCCAAAGGAAATTCCTCTATTGGTTCTTCAAAAGAATTAGGACCCAGAGAACCCTCCCACACAATCGGAGGTCCCTTCCTCACCCCCTTTCCTCTCCCTCCGCCGAAACCCTTTCCACTCGAGGAACCTCCGCTCGACATTTGCTAAAACTAAACCAGAAAACAAGTTGTGTGGATATGGAGCAAGACATGGAGCACTATATATAGAGATGAAGGCAGGGTCACCATGAATGCTACTTGACAAAAAGCATGTGTGCGTACTCATTTATTGAATCTGCAAAGGCTAGATGCTTCATCTGAAAAGCCTACAACCATGACTGGTCATTTCATCTGAAAAGGCTATACCTGTGTTTTGTCACTTCATCTAAATGCAGTACATTACTCTAATATTAATTCATTGCGTATACGGATACAATAGTAAACGAATCTAGGCTTTTCAGTGAGTTTTCAAATAGACTTGTAGCCCTTTCAGTGACTGCAACAGTACTTGTAGCCCTTTCAGTGACTGCAACAACACAAGTAGTCTTTTCAGTGATACAAACAGTACCACTACAGTCTTAGGATAGTTAACGAAGTACAGGGCATAAGACCATCTGAAATAAAATCATAGTGCATTACAACATAATAAAAAAAGTCCAGGGAATAAGTTCATCTGAAATCAAAGCAGAGTGCATTACAACATAGTAAAAAAAGTCCAGGGCTACACGACATCGCTCGTGAATGAACCAAATACCTACTGAGTGCAACGAGGCCACTTTCCCTTCCTCTCGGCATCAGGATTATCCTCCATCGCTGCCTTCGCTCGGCGCACACGCTCAAGTTTCTTCTCCCTCTCCGCCCTGTACGCAGCAACACGCCTCCTTTCCTCCTCTTCCTTATGCTCCTTTTCTATAGCCTCCAGTCTACGTCTCTGCTCAAACCTCTCCTTAACCTCCGCATCCCACTCCTTCAGGCCTTCTAGACGCTGCTTGTCCGACTCCTTGATCTCAGTGTCAATCCACTGCTCAAAGTCACACAGTGGTGGAACGGTCTGCAAGAAAAACAAATTGTTACAAAACAAATAAATAAGCAATACTTAATATCACAAGAAAATTAATTAACACAATAAAAATTCCTCACAAACGATGCACGGCGCTGTTGCTTTGTAGGTTCCCATGCATAATTGAGACACATCCAGTACCTCTGTCTATATGTTTCCTCATCTTCAGAGATGTCTACCTTGCAAGGATCACCACAAAAGCACATTGGTCGAGGAACACCTTTAGGGAGAGGCTTTAGGTCGTAGGGATTTGCCCTCTGGCGACCATAGCTACAATTGAAAGAATTTAGTCATATTAACGGAGAACTAAACCTAAACCTAGGGTTTTCTATTTGTTGCACAGATAATGAATAAACATTGGGATTACCTTGGAATACGAGCTTTACCACGCCTTGGCATCCTAACATTACGTAGAAAAAAAATCAATCCAAAGTACCTTGCAACGAATGTAAAGGTACTAACACTAAATCACCATACCTCCCAAATAAGCTTTTCATTACAAACCCTAAACAAATTTGAATCCCAACAAACACAAAATTTAACTCAATGATTATAAACCATAACATATACAACAACAACAACACCAACAACCATACATTTGGGTCATTCAATCATTTGAACCACCATACATTGCACGAATGACATGAACATGAACCAAACCTATAATGCCAAGTTCAAAAACAAACGAATCTAAATGGATGAATTGAAAGAGGGGAAAGAGGAGTACCTTGGCAAAACGCCTTGGTCATAACAAATTGAAATGTAATGACCAACAAATAAATAAAATACATAGTAACCCTAATGACCAACAAATAACTAACCCTAATGACACCTACAATAAACAAATAACCCTAATAACCAAAATAACTAGAAACCAAACTAACCTAACATGTTCATCACATAAAACAGTTAAACAACAATGCACTCAATCATCCTAAGCCATACATTTTGCAAATGCAAACACAAATATAACAAATCACCAAACAACCATGATTCCACATGATTAGGAACAATGTAAGCACATCTACGCGGATAGAATGGAGGAGGGGAGGGACCATTACCTCGAGGAAGCTTCGGGAGACAAGATCCGGACACCGGGGGTCGATTTTAGAGGTTAGAGTTTCGTGGGGGCCGTGGGAGATTTGGGAGCCGGCGGGGGAATGGAGGAGGGGAGGGAAGAAGAAGAAGGGGGCCTCGGCCTAAAGGGTCCAGACCTCGGCGTTGAGTCGGGCCACGCCGAGGTCTGGAGGCTCGGCGTTAAGTGACCCAACGCCGAGCTTCTGGGCCACCGTGCTTTGTTGGGCCGCCTGGGCCGCGCTCCGGATGGGGCCAGTAGCTCGGCGCGCAGTCCAACTGCGCCGAGGTTGGGGACTTGGCGTTGGCTGACACGACGCCGACGTCTTGGACCCACGCGCCAACGTGTCGACGACGACCCCAGTCGTCCGTGACGTGGCAATACCTCGGCGTCGAGTGACACGACGCCGAGCCTCATATCTCGGCGTCATGTGCTAAGACGCCTAAAAATGGTCTATTTTCAGAAAATATTTTGGCGTTGGTATTTTTCTAAAAATTGTTTTCAAAAGAGACCAAAATACGAAAATTTCACTCACGGTTCATTGGTCATCTGATATTGTTCCTGCCTTCTTGATTGTGTTCTTTCATTGGTCATCTGATATTGTTCCTCCTTGACTGTGTTCTGATTCGAAGAACTGAAAGCATCCTTTGAGGTTTTCTTGAGCTGCTCAACTTCAATTTGATCTTGCGTGTTTTATACGGGCCAGCAGATAGACATTGATACTGATAGTGATGATGAGATCGGATTCGTGGCTTCCCGATTGCCGTGCAGGCCGTACAGTTTTATCTCAGTCAGGGAACCGGGGTCCAGTCGCCAGCTATGGCTCGCTTCAATTCTTCTCGATTTCTCTTCACGCCATTCTTCTACAGTACATTTCTCTTCACGTCGGGACTATTCCAATTTCCAACCATCCCCACTCTCCAGCAATTTTAAAAAAGAAATCCCTAAGCCTGGTTTTAGCTTTGACTTCAAGATAATTTATATCAGAAAACTACCATAATATTTATTTTAATTATTTTTACTACTAAAAAATAGGGAAAACATGAGATATTTTGGCATTATTATCGTCACAAAGAAGAAATTCTAGATTATTTTTTTAATTTTGTTCGCTTGGAGGAATTCTGGAGGAATTTGGATGGTTTGGAGGAATACTAGAGGAATTTGTGAGAGAAAAACACCGTTCCGGGTGAAAAAAGAAACGGATCAAGCCGGGTTTAAGAGCACGCGAACGGGGCTATATCTTCAAGGCAAATTGTCTAATACCATGGCTAGTGAAGTTTTGAAACCTTTTTTTAAAAAAAACATCAGTTGAAAATTTGTGTGCTTCTTTTTTTTTTTTTGAGGGGAAAATTGTGTGTTTCTAGATTCCTGATCCTGCAAACTAGTAGCTAAACACTCTTGGAGGAACTTTCATTTTTTTTGGCACCTAATCCATCCTTGCAAGGGGCGGCGGCCCCAGGCCTAGGGCCCACTAGGGCCATGGCCCTAGTCGTGGCCCAAGTAGCCCACATACACCCCAAGGACTTTTGGCCCAAATTCATTTAGCCCAACAGCAGTCATGCCACCCAGCAGCCCAAGCCTAGTAAGCATCCATGCCCTGTCTGTCTCGCAGTCTCGCCTAGACGCTCCTCTCTCGCTCTATGGCGCTCGCGCCGCCGCCGTCCATAGCCGCCGCCCGACGCCTGACGCCCGCCAGTGCTCTGCCGCGGCACTGCTCGCTATCCCGCTCGGCCGCGTAGTCACCCGCCGTCCACTGTGGGAGCAACTTGGGCCTAGAGGCATCCAGAGCCCTCCGCCGTGGGAGCAACGAGGGCAGGCAGGGATGAGGGAGGTGGTGACGGTGCAGGTCGGCGGCTTCGCGAACTTCGTCGGTTCCCACTTCTGGAACTTCCAGGTGATTAGTTGATCAGTTCCCCGGGAGATCCTTCCTTCCCCGGGTCCTTGCAGTCGCTGTGCCAGAGCTCGATGACGCCTCTGCAATTTACCTTGTTGTTCTGCTTCGCAGGATGAGCTGCTCGGGCTCGCCGACGACCCCGGCGCCGACCCGGTATTCAGCACCGCCGCGCTGGACATGGACGTCCTGTACCGCGCCGGCGAGACACAGCAGGTAGACAGAGGCTTTCACTCCCTTGGACGCCATTTCCGTGTTCGTTCACTGACACTGCTCGACTTGTTCAGGGCGTTGCCACCTACTGCCCTCGCTTGGTGTCAGTAGGCTCTCGAGGTAATTGATTGATTGGCCATGTTTTCATTTCTCACTTTGCGTGCCCATTAGGATTTCTCAATCGTGGACGAGTGCTGCATACTTGTAGTTTTGTTTCTGGCAGTGTAAATAACGTGGTGGTGACAATTTGCAGGGTCTCTTGGCTCGTTAAGTTCCTCTGGTACTCTAGGTTCGAGCAGTGCTGCTGCAGATCAGCCCAACATCTTCACATGGCAAGTGATGTTCTATTGTTCTAACTTCTATCACTTGTACAATTTGTTTCTATGTTTCATTTTTCTCCTTACTAAATTCATCATGTATCATCCATCCTTGGCGTTCCACCTTTATGAGCTGAAGATGGTTAGGCAGTTGTTCGGTGTAGTTTGGGTTGTCTGAGCAATGAGTGAGGCTGAAAATGCATTAGCTGCAGACTAAAATTTACATGTGTATGTCTAGCTGCTTATAGTTCAGATAAATAGACAAAACCAGTTGCATAAAATTGTACTCTCTCCATTCTAAATTGTAAGTCGTCTTGACTTTTCTATGTACATAACTTTTGCTATATACCTAAATATATACATTATGACTATTATCTAAAAAAACCAAAACGGTTTACAATTTGGAAGGGGGGAGTAGAATACTGTTGCTGCCAGTGCCAGAAGACACAATTTACCAGTATTAGCCTCTTAGTACTATAATTCTTGAGTTCTCTAATGATGCATTGCATACACCCATCCAGCAGCTTGAGAATTGCTTCATGACATCTGCCTTTACTTGGAACATCGTCCAACTTTTGGCTTATCATTGCCTGTTGTTGAAAGTGTTGCTTTTGTACTATTGGTGCTATGAGATGTATGCTAGTATAGTGGTGAATTTGACTCTGAGAGATGAGAGAGCACAAATCTGTAACACAGTATGATAGGATCATGGAATCTTGTGATAACT
Organism: Miscanthus floridulus; assembly: GCF_019320115.1. Lineage (NCBI taxonomy): Eukaryota > Viridiplantae > Streptophyta > Magnoliopsida > Poales > Poaceae > Miscanthus > Miscanthus floridulus. The sequence goes on from NC_089593.1 coordinate 68,271,217, forward strand.
GATCCCATTTGTTGCAGGTCCGGAAATGTAACAAAATCAGTAGCAAAACCTCATGAGCGGAGTTTGTTCCTACAAAGTTTATCTGAAGAACAGAACCCAAGCTCTAGCAATGGCCGAAACAATGCCAGAGAAAATATTGAAGATAAGGACCTGGTTGAAAGTCTAGAGAATGGAGTCAATTTTTGGACTGATTATTCAAAAGTTCAGTATCACCCTCAGAGCTTGTATGAGTTGTATGGATCATGGACAGACTTTGACAAGTTTGATAACTATGGGACTGCAAAGGAGGTGGTTTCAGAATGGTCTCAAATGGAGGAGATGAATGAGAGGCTAAGGTTCTTTGTTGAAGAATGCGACCATATCCAGGTCTTGTCTTTTTACAGCAAACTATCAATAAACACTCTATTTACAGTTAGTCATTTAAACTATGGGCTGTGTTCACTTACATATTTAGTGAATTTGCAGAAATTTTTTATCTCTCCTTTTTGTTGATTTCACTCGACCTTTTAAATTGTTTATCTTGATTTATTACAGGGCATCCAGTTTCTTGTGGATGATTCTGGAGGCTTTGCCAGTGTAGCTGCACAGTTTTTGGAGAGTATTGCTGATGATTACACAAATACCCCTGTAATGCTATATTGTGTGCGGAATCCAGACTCCTATGGGTCTTCCAGAAATCAGCGCGAAACCATCATAAGATCTTTGCATGATGCTGTGTCATTGTCGAAACTTTCATACTCCTGCAATCTGATGGTACCAGTAGGACTGCCTTCTCTAAGTATGGTTCCGATTGCTTATAATCTATTACATAGACTGTCATATAACTTGTGATTCTCTTATCCCTTCTCCATTGTAGCATGTTTGTATTTGCAAATCCTTATAATTCTACTAAATCTACAGTAAACTCATAATTGGACTTGTGATCCTTTTCAGTAATTTGAGGCTTCTTTCAGCAGTGCTTGGACCTTAGTTTTGCAAATGTTTTGTTTCCTGATCTTTGATCATAAGCCAAATAAACAATCAGATGTTGCATCCTTCACCTCAATCAACTCACACGCACCTACTGTTGGTGAATGCAATGCTCATTCTGTTATAACTCACATACATCTATTGTCAGCATGCCTATCACTGTCACATTGTTTATACAGAATTATTTGTAGGTTTTGTGAAAGCTTGTTGATGTGTGTCCCTCTAACAGTGTTTCCTTTTGACTTTGTTTTTTCAGGTTACTTGTCACCTTTGCTTTCTATAAAAGATGAGAAACGCTTCCACTCCAGTGCCATTTGTGCAGCAGCAATACATTCATTATCTGTTCCATTTAGGCTACGACACGTGGGCCCGGCCTCAGACTCAGCACATTCATCTGGTAAGCTTGATATCGGTGAGCTTGTGCACATATTATCTGATCAAGGCAGGCAGAACATGATCACAGCGCTGGATGTAGCAATGCCTGCCCCTTCTTTGACAGGTACACAGACACAAGGAATGTCCTGTTTGGTCGGATGTGAATAAAAAATGATATTGTTTGCTGATCGTATATTCTTGATTTCCAGATAGAAAAGATCTGAGGAACATACAGAGGAGCTTGCATTCTCTGACTCCTGAAATCAGCGATGAGGATGAAGATCCTTATGCTGTTGAATCTTTGGTGGTTCATGGAGCTCTAGATGCAGGTTTGCTATCTTATTCCATAGTATCAGTTTTATTTGTACCATTTATTACTCTGCTAGATTTTGCTTTGTAAATACTTTATTAGCAGACATTTTGCAACTGGCTAACTGTAGGCTGTACAAAGTAAAGTGAAGTTGGCTGATCTACATTCTGTTGATAATACAGGCGGGAAAAGAGCTTCCATATCTCAGGTGAAGGACTCCGTCTGTTCTGCTCTGGAAGGCAGGGCGACAAAACCAAAGTTCTCCCACCTCTCACTATCGCCGTGCCCCCTCCCAATCCCACTCCCATTCCCGTCGATCTTCAGCAGCAGCGTAGGCCAGCAGGGCGAGATCCTCAGCAACAGCCACCCAGAAGGAACCCGGCCAAAGGGTTCGCTCGACGTCGTCTCAGTGCCGATGGCAGCACGCCTGAGGTCGAGCTGCGCCATAGTGCCCTTCATTGAGAGGAGGTCGACGAGCCTCCAGAGGCTCGGCGTCGCCAGGGGTTCGCTGGGCTCGCAGGTCCTCCGTGACTGGGGCTTCGGGAAGGAGGAGGTCGAGGACATGGGCGAGCACCTGGCGAAGATGCTGCGCCCGTTTTACCCCGAAATGGATCTGACGTCGGATTCTGATGACTAGGTTTCACTGTCTTTGTGAGTGTACCGTGTCACAGGAAGGTAAGTTCAAGTTTAGGTCTGTGGAAACTAGTAGAAACTGTCATGTGATGCAGCTGGCGTGAGATGCCATGCTGCGATGAATTCATCTGTCCTGTGTTAAAGGGTTGCAGAACACTGGGAGTAGAGTAGCTCTGAAATATGACCATGTATGTATGTATCTTTTGAGCAAACTGGAAATGAGATCTGAGAGCCTGGGCGTGTGACCGTGTCAACCAGTGCTCCGCATGTGCATTTGGGCGACGCGGACGTCCGTCGCAACGTGCGGTTGTTGTGGAGTAGTACTAACATTCTGCGCTGTTTCAGCTCTGAATTCTGATGCAGAGGTTCAGATCTGTGCTGTACCTGCAAACCGCAGCAGAGGAAACTGAAGAGTCAGGCGTTTCTAGTCTAGTCTGAAATATTTCCTTTGTTCGTTTTTAACTTGGCAAACATCGGTCTGAACTGTGTATTTGGCTGTTTTTCACCAAATAAATACTTACCGGTCATCCATCAGCAGTTTATGCGAACAAAAGTTCTGTCCAGTCCATCTAAAAAACGACACTAGTTAACTCGACAAGGCGCATTGTTCAATTGGATCTTCATATCATCACATCCAGAAACAAACGTGTTGCAAGCGCTAAAGTTGGATCGACCAGAACAAGAGGGCAAATGCCGCAACATTCTTGCATGTTGGGGTTCCCTGAAATTTTGTATGGTAGTGGCACCATAATTGATCTCTTGAATATGTAACCCTCTCTGCTGTTGTCGTGCGCATGAATTTCTTCAGTCAGTGTGCATCGCGTGCACACATGCACATGGTCGCAACATTCTGCGATCTGATGTTTCAGACAAGCAAGATCCAGATCAGATACCCAGCCGGGTCTCCTTTTCCATTTCCATTATTGTCCTGAAAAAAAGCATGAACTCTCCATCACTGTTCCTCTCATGTACATTATCGGTATGGTCTCAATGGACGGGCCCTTTTTGTTATCCTTTTCCCCGTGCTTTTTGTCCTTTCATGAAACATTTCTTTCGCCTTTTTCATAGCTATTTTTTTCACGACCATGCTTTGCATGTATATCATTAAGAAGGAAAATGAGTTGTTACATAGGTAAACGTCGGTCGGCCTAGAATGCGAGCGGCACTGCGGCCGAACAAAGTTAACCTTGCAACCGAAAAGCGGTGGCGCTAACTTGATATTACATAAGAACAAATTTTGCGACTTTTCCGACCGGCGAAGATCAACCAAAGTCCCTGGACACCCACAGCGCGGCTAGGTGGCCGTACGCCGCCTGAGGCCAATGATCCACCTCCTCCTCAATCACGGTAGCAACATTTCCATAGCTTTTTAGCCAAAGGTTATGAGCATGGCAGTCGCCATTCTGTATTTCTGTTTGCTCTGCTCAACGGCGTGGAATCTACGAGTTAATTAGTTGGAGATATAAAGGTACCCCCGCCGAATGTGCGTTGGTTGGACCACTATTTTCTGTTATAACAATTCTGTAAAACTGAGTAATGAACTTACGAGATTATTATCAAAGTATCTTGAAGACAATTCTGACTTTTCATTTTTTTTTGAAGTTCAATACTTTCAAGTTATGGATAGCAACATTTTTTGAAAGATTACTAGATATCGTCCAAATATAGAGCATCTCCACTAGATCTCTTTATAAGTTGTTTTAGGAAAGTAACTTAAAATCAATTTAGGATATAAGATGTAGCGGGTTACCTAAAACTTGTCTATCTCTTATTCCCTTTGTCCCTGAATAAATAGATTTTTAGAGTGTCTTAAGTCAAACTTTTAGACTTTGACCAAATTTCTAGAAAAAATCATCAAGATTTATGGTACCAAATTAATATCATTAGATTTATCATAAAATATATTTTCATAAGGTGCTCATTTTATGTGGCACGGATTCTAGGACTTGATTTATTTGGGGATGGAGGGACTATATTTTATTTCTTTAGGAACAGAGGAGAGAGGGTTGTCTCCTTTATTTAGGAGAAATAATGCTTTCTTTAAGAAATCTCTTACAAATTATAGATATAGCCATATAGAAGATGGGATAGGAGATCTTCTACAGATCCTCAATATCCTAAAATGCTACTTTTTAGCTATATAAGATTGGGTAGGATATCTCATGGAGATGCTACTTTTTAGCTATAGAAGATCGAATAGGATATGTGATGGAGATGCTCTTGGTTTTCGTTAGAGCACATGTAGTCTAGTCCCATAAGTACCCACCGTAGGCCACAACTTACTAAGAGATTAAGCCTAGCTTAAAAAAAAAAACTAACATGGATACCCTCATGTTTCAATTACAAGACATTTTGGCTTTTCTAGATATACATTGTTTTTAATATGTATCTAGACAAAGTACATATCTAAGTTCATAAGAGAACGTCTAATTTGAAATGGAGGGAGTACAATATAGGGCTTCGTCCCGCTAGAAGAAATTTCGACGCGGAATTATTAGATGGGGGTGTGGATGGGCCGTAGATCAATAAACCGGTAGCTCATTGTTTTGGAATCTTGATAAGAGATTGTGTTTTTTTTTGTGTTTTTTTTTTTGCTTCATAATAAAGTTCAAAATTTATGATATATGTGCAAGAGCAACTTTTTTTTATATCTATACAAGGTTGGAATTGTCGTTAGAGTGTGCAGTAGCTCAGGTCTCCGAGCACTCTAACTTAGGCCCTGTTGGGTCCATCAGTGCTAATTGTTAGTAGCTATAAAATTAGTAATAGTGGATCCAAACACCCTAACTAATAGTAGAACTAATAGTTCAAAATATATTAACTAGCTGGCTAGTAAAATATTATTACCCGGCTTCCCAAAGCTAAGTGTTACTAACTATTTTTTTAGATTTAAAGTAGTACTACTAGTAAATATGAGATGGAGGGTCCAAACAGAGCTCAAATAATAATTAAGTTAGTTGCGAAAGGACTTTATAGGCTAGTGGTTACAAGAGTATTAGTAGCATCTCATAATCTGGGTTCGACTTCCTGTGGAAGCGAATATTTTTACGATTTAATGGTATTTGTGCTTTTAGTGGTAGACGACGACAGCGAGACGCCTATGGTGTCTTCGTCAATCTCGAGTATTTGCCGGCCCAATCTTCGATGAAGCTCGTAGGGATAGGGTTTACGTGCTTGAGTTCATAGGGGGTGAGTGTGGGTGCCTTGTACTATTTAATTCTCAAAAAGAGAAAAAAAACCATTTAGCTAATTTTCATGATAAAAAGTTATTAGCTGATTTTTTTCTCCTAGTATCTGCTAACTATTAGCAGCTAATGCATCAAGCATAGCCTTGCCAAGAGATTAGGCCTATTTAAACCTAAAATATTAACTAACAAGATAACTTACATAAGGGCAATCTCCTACATGTCGTCCCCCAAGAACTATTTTTTAGGACTCAGTGGGGGAATTCCCCCACCTTTTTTTTTTGTATTAATCATTGGTGGAATAAAGTTACAAGCGCACAAGATGTGCAAAAAGGAGCTTGCAAGCTCAAACAGAAAAGCGAAAGAAAAACTAATGTAAATTCGCCAAATACATATTAAGGGAACCAGCAAGGTTCGGTTTGGCCTTGATACAAATCGAGCCAATCTCTTCCTTAAACCGAATCTTCCAACTGTTTATGTTGCACGACTTACAAAGTGGAGAATGACAACATATTCCACTTAGTTATCAGAATAACATGAAATAATACGGCCGGTCGGTTGGTTGAATGATGAGGCTCGCCTGGCCTATTAAAGGTCGGCGCTTGGCCGTGTACTTGACAACATAATGATCGGTTACTTGACAACATATTCCATGTGCCCAGAAAACGCGTCCGATGCGACCGCGACAGGCCTAGTAGCTAAAAACAGAAGAAGAAGTTGACACGAGCAGAGACATGGATTTATGTTTGTTTATACTAGCGATTGGGATTTAATGTTTGTTTATACAAGCTAGCGATTGGATCATCTAGATCTCATGGAGGTGCCTTTAACTCCTTTTTGTTATTGGATGATTGGTCATCAAACAAACACAGACACACATACTAAAACCATATATTTATGATGTCAATATCCTCCTCTCCTATCCGACATATTAAATATTATCTATATTTAAATTAGAATATAAATATGAAAACAAATATAATTTCAGCTATATCTGTTTGTACCGGAATACCGGATCGTATGCATCCCTAATTGTCGGGTTGGGTCAGGGCAGTTTCCTTTGACTGGTCGGGCGAGGCCATGGTCGGTCAGATGGCCGCCGTTCCTTTTGGCTTCCGCTCAACTGAAGCGACGGACTGACGAGTCTCGCCGGCGCCGCGACATCGACCGGTCGCGCTCGCGCTTCACTGGCGCTGCTGCTGCCACCCACGATTCCGACTCGTGCCGTCACTCTCCCCACCCCGGTTTCCTCGCAGCTTCCTTCCTTCCAGTTTCACCACTCTGCAGTCAGTCTGCACCCCTCCGGCCTCGCCCTCCCCCTCCCTCTCCCTGTCTGTTGGCCGCGGTTCGCGGGAACCAACGGCCATCGCGACGCCGGCCCCCACCGAGCCAACAAGCCAGCCAGCCGTACCCCGCACGCGCGCGCCTGATTGGCGCTTGACCGGCCGGCTGACCCACCCGAGCAAGGCGGAGGGAGGACCCGGAGAAGCTGCTTCCTTGCCGTTGCCCAGGGGGCAGGGAGTAGTAGGAGGAGGAGGGCGATGGAGAGCTACCTGGAGGAGCGGTTCGGCGGCGTGCAGGCCAAGAACTCCTCCGAGGAGGCGCTCCGCCGCTGGCGCCGCCTCTGCAGCGTCGTCAAGAACCCCAAGCGCCGCTTCCGCTTCACCGCCAACCTCGAGAAGCGCGGCGAGGCTGAGGCCATCAAGCATGCCAACCACGTGCGTCTCCCCCCTCCCAATTCCCACTCCCCCTTCCTCTCTTCCTCCGTCCTCCGTCCTCCGCTGCCGCTGGCCGCCGGGATCCGCGGCAGGGCAGCCCGTGGGATCTGGACCTGGGGCCACTGCTTGCTTGCCGGCGCCTGAGGCTAGTAGCGAGTCCTCGCCGCATCTGATCTGAGTGAGCTCAGCGGCGCTGGGGTGTCGCGGCGGCTGTGGCCATGATTCACGGTCAAGCTAGTTACTTCTCTAACTGAAAAAAAAACCCGGGTGTGTGTTTTGTGTCCGCCTGTTTGTTTGCGCATTTTGAGGGGTCTTCATTTTTGTTTCGAGACCCACTCAGGAATTGTGGGATCAATCAATCAAGCCCTTAATGCCACCCAAAAAAAATTCCATGATGGTTGTTCTTCAGCTACGACTATGTACGAGGGACCATTTTGCTTCTCGCACCATTTCACACTGCTGCGACAACGTGCCTTTGGATTTGCTCTGTTTCAGTGCTGCCAGTTCCGGAAATCTCAGTCTTTTTCACCAGTTATTATTAATTACCTCCCATTTTCAGTAGGGTGTTGCAACTGGCTGCTATCAACTCCACTCTTAGTTAAGATTAGTACCACTGCAGCTGCAGCACCCATAAATTCAAACCACTTTCCATTACTCTGCTAGCAGATCCTGAACCAGTGCAGCAACGTACCTAGTTTTGCACTCCCGTTTTCTGATTTGAGCAGTTAACCTCGCAATCCAACTTGGTGGTAGCCTTGCTGTCTTAACTCTTGGCTTGCTTTGCGAGGTTACTCAAGTTAACACTACTGCTGTGTGACAGGAGAAGCTGCGCGTCGCTGTGCTCGTCTCGAAGGCTGCACTGCAGTTTCTACATGGTAATTGCATGCCGACAGATAGTACTGCCAGAAATTGTCATTCTTTTGTAATTTTGACTCCATCTCTTCCATTTCCTAACGTTACTAACATCTAAAACCATGTTTCTGAATCACAAATGTTCAGGCCTCTCCCTGCGAAGCGAGTACGTTGTCCCTGAGGAAGTCAAGGCTGCAGGTTTTCAGATCTGTGCTGATGAGCTGGGGTCCATTGTCGAGGGCCATGATAGTAAGAAGCTCATCACCTATGGTGGAGTTGATGGGATTGCAGAAAAACTTGCGACTTCGAAGATGGACGGGCTAAGCACAGCCGATGATAGCATTAAGCGCAGGAAAGACATATATGGAGTAAACAAGTTCACAGAAAGTGAGCTCCGCAGTTTCTGGGTGTTTGTATGGGAGGCGCTTCAAGACACCACTCTTATAATTCTCGCTGTCTGCGCGCTCGTGTCGCTGGTTGTTGGCATTGTGATGGAAGGGTGGCCAAAAGGCGCTCATGATGGTCTTGGAATTGTTGCAAGTATCCTCTTGGTTGTGTTTGTGACTGCGACAAGTGACTATCGGCAGTCGCTGCAGTTCAAGGACCTGGACAAGGAGAAAAAGAAAATCCAAGTACAGGTTACAAGGAATGGTTTCAGGCAAAGGCTATCGATATATGATCTTCTTCCTGGTGATGTTGTCTATTTAGCAATTGGAGATCAGGTCCCTGCAGATGGGCTCTTCATTTCTGGATTCTCTCTATTGATCAATGAATCCAGCCTAACTGGTGAAAGTGAACCTGTCGCTGTAAGTGAAGACAACCCTTTCCTCTTGTCGGGGACCAAAGTACAAGATGGCTCCTGCAAGATGCTGGTCACAACTGTTGGCATGCGCACCCAATGGGGAAAACTGATGGACACTCTCAGTGAAGGCGGCGATGATGAAACCCCACTGCAGGTCAAACTTAATGGAGTTGCAACTATTATTGGTCAGATTGGACTATTTTTTGCTGTTATAACTTTCATCGTCCTGTCCCAAGGGCTTTTCAGTAAGAAATACCATGAACGGATGCTTTTAAGCTGGTCAGGAGATGATGCATTGGAGCTGCTGGAGCATTTTGCTATTGCAGTTACCATTGTTGTTGTCGCTGTTCCTGAGGGATTGCCATTAGCCGTCACGCTGAGTCTTGCATTTGCCATGAAGAAAATGATGAATGACAAAGCACTGGTTCGCCACTTATCTGCATGTGAGACTATGGGTTCAGCTACTACCATCTGCAGCGACAAGACAGGAACACTGACAACCAATCATATGACTGTTGTTAAGGCCGGCATCTGCGGAAACATCAAGGAAGTTAATGGTTCTGAGAATGCATCCAAGTTACGCTCTGAACTTCCAGAGATTGTTGTTAAAACTCTTCTGGAGTCTATATTTAACAATACAGGTGGTGAGGTTGTAATTAACCAGGATGGTAAATATCAAATCCTGGGTAGCCCCACAGAGACAGCTTTACTAGAGTTTGCGTTGTCACTAGGTGGAGATTTTAAGGCAAAACGTGATGAAACTAAGATTGTGAAAATGGAGCCTTTTAATTCAACAAAAAAGAGGATGAGTGTCATTCTTGAGCTTCCTGGAGGAGGGTGCCGTGCACACTGTAAAGGTGCTTCAGAGATAGTCTTGGCTGCCTGTGACAAATTCCTAGATGAGACAGGTGGTGTTCATTCTCTGGATAAAATAACTACTGACAAGCTCAATGGTATTATTGATAGTTTTGCTGGTGAATCTCTTAGGACATTATGCCTTGCTTATAGGGAAATGGAAGAAGGTTTTTCCGTCACAGAGCATATACCACTACAAGGGTACACATGCATTGGAATTATAGGTATCAAAGATCCTGTCCGTCCAGGGGTGAAGGAGTCTGTTGCTACTTGCCGGGCTGCTGGAATTATGGTGAGAATGGTCACAGGAGACAACATAAATACAGCAAAGGCAATTGCTCGTGAATGTGGTATACTTACTGAAGATGGCATAGCTATTGAAGGACCAGAGTTCAGAGAGAAAAGCCTAGATGAACTCCTTAAGCTGGTTCCAAAAATCCAGGTTTGCTATGTACAAGATATCTTATTGACTTTCAAACATTTTAACCATCGATCCACAAGTCTCACCTACTGCTGATTGTGTTTATTGAAGGTAATGGCCCGATCATCACCACTTGACAAGCATACACTTGTAAAGCATTTGCGCACAACATTCAATGATGTTGTTGCTGTTACTGGTGACGGCACAAATGATGCTCCTGCCTTGCATGAAGCAGATATTGGACTTGCAATGGGCATTGCTGGGACTGAGGTGCGAACGCTTATTGTTAAGGAGACCAAATCAAGTTTTATTCAGTAAAGGGCAGATATGCCATGGTGGCATGTCCTATTGCTCTAAACAGTACATACAATTAGGATATGTCCATCCTTATTGAACCTGAGTATTGCCAATTTATATCATATCCTGCTATCTTAGTCATGTCACCAGTGGAGCTGATATAATCTTTTTCAGGTGGCAAAAGAGAGCGCTGATGTTATAATTCTGGACGACAACTTCTCTACGATTGTAACTGTTGCCAAGTGGGGACGATCTGTTTACATCAATATTCAAAAGTTTGTGCAGTTTCAGCTGACTGTCAATGTAGTGGCACTTCTAGTTAACTTCTCCTCAGCCTGCTTTACAGGTATGTCTCCTTGCCTCGCGATTCTGTTAACCTCAGAGTTTTCAGATGTCTCTCTGTCTAATCATATGTACTTGTAATGCCAGGAAATGCACCACTGACAGCTGTTCAGCTTCTTTGGGTTAACATGATCATGGACACCCTTGGCGCGCTTGCATTAGCCACGGAGCCACCTAATGATGACTTGATGAACAGAGAGCCAGTAGGAAGGACAGGGAAATTCATTACAAATGTGATGTGGAGGAACATTCTGGGTCAGTCTTTCTACCAGTTGTTTGTGATGTGGTATCTCCAAACGCAAGGGAAAAACTTCTTTGGGCTTGAAGACTCTGGTACTGATATTGTGCTAAATACAATCATTTTCAACTCATTCGTCTTCTGTCAGGTATGACTATTATTGCAGATCATTTCTTTTCCACGTGATTGGCTCGCTAAGTACCTATGGCAGCATTGGTGCCAGCATCTTTGGTTTGGTTAGAATCAGGTCAACTTAATGATCATGGGAATGTTCATTCTTTTGTCCAGCAATTTTGTCATTACTGGAAAATAAGAAACTTGCTGTCAGAACTTTGAGTATAATACGATGACCTAACACAAGTAGCTCAAATAAACAAGAGTTGAGAAGCCCCCCTGAGATGAATTAGCTAGTGCGGGTGGATGTCAGCCACCCAGCCAACCAGGGCTCGGTTATCACCTTCTACCTATTAATATGCTAGGGTGGGGCATCTCCACCCTAGTCGAGAATAAAAAAGAAACAAGAGAGATTGAGGGTACCATCAATTTTAGGCAAAATAACATTACTTTCCTTCAGAAGCTATCTTAGACTATGCTGACCCTACATGCCGCTTCAGGTGTTCAATGAGATAAGCTCTCGGGAGATGGAGAAGATCAACGTGCTCAAGGGCATGACAAGGAACTATGTCTTCATGGCTGTCCTCACCAGCACGGTCATCTTCCAGTTCATCATGGTGCAGTTTCTAGGCGAGTTTGCCAACACCACGCCCCTGACCATACACCAGTGGCTAGCCAGCGTGCTCCTCGGTCTGGCTGGGATGCCCATTGCTGCCGCCGTCAAGCTGATTCCAGTCGGCTCGTCATGATATCATTGAAGATCGCTGTCTGCGAAGCACGGCATAATACAGTCAGACGACCAAGTTGCATGATATTCGGTGGAGCTGAGAGCTCTCTGTGCTCAAACTTTTGGAATGCATGGAGAGCTAGCAGGCTTGCGAAATGGAACAGCTGCTGCATTTGAAAAGTTTTGTAGCCTGCAAATGTGGCTAGATTGCATCGTATTGTAAGAAGCATCGTGTTTGGCACTGGGGTTCAGGCCAGCTTTGGTGGTGCAGCAGAATTGTAAGATTGGTGCTTAGACATTGAAATGGAATTTAGGCTGCAGGATATTTATGTGGATGAATGAATCGAAACGTGGTTCGTTCTTTATTTTTATTCTTGTTTATTAAATTTGTGATTTGGCTATATCTTAAGAAATTTTTTACTATGGCTATATCTTTAAAAAAAGGAGTGACAATTTCTTTTTTGAATTTTTTTTATGTAATCAAGGGTAAAAATAGTAAATCTATAATTGTAAAATAATGTATTGAGTAGTATAGTTAGGTAGATAATTCAAGTTAGCTGAATATTTTTTTTTTAAGAATTACATAGTACAACGCAGACGTCCACGACATGTACGCACACTCACCCTATGATCATATGCACGTAAATTTTATCTCATGAGCACTTCCGAAGAACTGAGCCGGCAGATCTCGAAATTCACAAGGTAGAGCCGGCAGATCTCGAAATTCACAAGGTCATCACTGGACGTCGCATCCGTGGGGTGGATAATTCAAGTAGTATAGTTAGATAAATATTTTCAACCTAGGGTCCATTCGAGTTCATTCGCCTCCGTCCATCCGCACTGCTGTCGATCCGTCCGCCGCCGTCCTCCAGGCACCGTCTCCGACGCCGTCCAAACAGATAACCTAGCTCGTCTGCGCTGCGCCGCCACCGCTCGTCTCCTTCATCCAATCTCGTTGTTCGTTCTCGGTCCACGGCGGCGGCTCTCAAGATCCGTAAGCTGATCGATCTTTAAGCCGTATCTCCCCAGCATGCATCAGGTAGGCTCGATTTCTTCTCGCTCTCTCTCTCTCCCCAAAGTTCATCCTTTTTTTATCTCGTTTGTTCAGGCAGACCGCAGATCGATAGTGCGGAGAGGATGATGCGGCGGTTTGTGAACCTCGTGTCGCACAAGTGGTGCGGCCGCGTGGACAGCAGCAGCAGCATCTACTCGCTGCACCGCCTCGACGTCGCCGACCACCTCTTCTACCCCTCCACGGCCGACGCCGAGAAGGCGAAAGCAGAAGCGGCGAACAAGGAGGATGAAGGAGCAGCCAGCTGGCCACTGGCGATACAGATGCTGAGGCAGCTGCCCGCGCCGACCATGACATTCCAGGCGGCGTCCAGGGCTCTCCAGGTCGACGCCGACGTGCGGTTCTTCGCGCTGCGCAGCCCCCGCGACAGCGAGGGCCGGATCATCTTCCGCAACAAGCTGGGCCCTTCCATCCTCTACGACGCCGACGCCAACTGCGTCACCGCCATGCCCGTCCTCGCCGGCCAGCTGGGGGGCCACTCCATCACCATCTCCCTCGCCCGCCCCGACGCCCCCGAGCTGCAGGACCTCTACGTCATGCACTCCGACGCCAGTACGGATTGGGACACCTGCTGCTTCGGCGTCCTCCGCTTCCGCGACCGCCACCCTGACGACACCATCGACCTCCGCCGGAAGGCCTGGTGCTGGGACCCTCTCCCGGCGCCGCCGCTGGGCCCGTGCACCCCCATATGCTCCCATGCGGTGTGTTACGATCCTGGATAACTAAATGGAGTAACAAGAATTTAGGAACGAACGGAGATGGAGCTCGGCTGAATCCCGAGAGGAGGAGTTCATTAGATTGGGGTACAAAGGCGGGGCTCAGCTTATAACAGACGCTGGCCGTGCATCCAACTCACACCGGCGCTGACTCACACCTGGGCCCGCTACAAATGACGGCCCACGGCCCACTTACGTAACACTCCTCCTTGCTTAGCAAAAGCTTAGGGGTCCAGGCTCAAAAAAAAAAAAAAAAAAACTTGTCGTCAAGCTTTTATCTACATATGACTACTCGCCCAGCCGCAGAGCTTTTGATATCTTGTTCTCATCTTCCTAAGTAGCGAACTCTGGTGACGGCTCACTCCAATGGATCAGCAACTGTGGAATCACCGTGGCTCCTCTCAGAATCGAACGACGACTGAGAACTTGGCTTCATAATCTGGGCTGGATCAGAGCACACAAGATAAATCTGAACTTACATAAGTCATAACCGGAACATGTTGCTTCAACTGGGACACGCGCACCACCGGGTGTATTTTAGCATCGTCAGGTAAGTCCAGCTTGTAAGCAACTTGGCCATGTTAGTTATCTCCACTAATAGGTCCAACGGCCTATTGGGCCTTTGGATCTGCGCCCTGATCGGGGGCGCCCAACCCTAATATGGTTGGTGGGCCCCTGTCGCACAGCACTATAAATAGAGGAGTGGGGAACTGGGCTCGACTAACGAGGTTGGCCGGAGCCGCCATAATCCCACCCACAGTAAACCTAACCCGATCTAAAGGAGTGCTGCCAGCGACGGGATGCCCCACCGCACCGCCGTCACCTCTGCATCGCCCCTGCGATCACCGCCGTCGCCACTGGACATCGTCTCCACCTCCGCAGTGCCACCAGCGTCACCGTCAGCACTGGACCGGGCGCACTAGGCACTGGACCGGGCGCACTAGCTAAGGTACACCAACAGATTTATGTTCTTTACCCGCTAGATCTACACCTAGTGTTTAGAAGTTCTTAACAATGGTACCAGAGCCAAGGTTGCCTAATGTGTAGATAGTATGGGGTAGAGCATTGAAAATTGAAAAGAAATCAAAAACAAGGGTTCAATCAGTTTAGGATTGAAACCCTAACCCTAATCGGGTAAAAGAAAAAGAAAAGAGACCGGGGGTGTGGCGGATGTCACTGAACTCCCGGTCATCACCGCAACCGAGCGGGCAAAGATGCCACACCGCCGTCTTCGCCGGTGTGCGGCAAGAAAAGAACATCGGTTTCGGATCTAAGAAGTGAATAAAAAGGGGTCTCGGCACTCCGAGTCAAACCCTAACCCTAGAAAAGAAAGAAATCAAATGAAAAGATGAACCGAATCGAACGAATCGAATCGGGAAGGGAAACCCTAACCCTAGATGCCCAAATCGGTTGAATCCGAGAAGAAGCTATGGAAACCCAAAAGAGAAACAAGATCCAAATCGGAGAAGAAGGGGAAGAGGGGAAGGGGTCTACCTCGCCGTGCACCGGGCTAACCTTTCGCCGGCGCGGGAGAAGAGGGCCGAGCCAGGGGAGATGTTTCGCCCGGGCTCGGCCAAGGGGGCGCTGCGGCCAGGCCGCTCGACGACGGCATGCTCACCCGCTGGGGAGCGCGCATGCCGGCGAGGGGGCCGGCGACGGCGCCATGGCTCTACCGTCCTCGCTCAATCTCGCTCGGTGTCGACTCGGCGTGAGAGAGCGAAGAGAGAGAGAGGCAGAGAATGAGTTAGGGTTTGGAGGGCGCGACCGCGGGTAGGGTTTTGTTCTCCCTATCCGCGCGCACGACCGTCCGATCAGAACGAACGACGCAGATCAACCGGGCCGCCTTTCGGCCTAGGCGGGCGAGGGCGTGAGGCCACTTTCCTGGCCCAGGCCCAGGTTGCGGCCTGGGCGCGGGGGAGCGCGAAGAAGAGCGCGCGCACGGCTGTGGGCCGTCGGCCGTTTTTGCCGGTTGGGCCGAAAACAGTGAAAGAATCAAGATTAGTTTTTTTTTCTTTTCCAGGAATTGCTAATTTCTGGAAAATGAAAAATAGCTCAAAGAAAATTAGAAAAGTAATTGGCCCAACGGTGATGTAGAATTAGTGTATACGAACAGTTGTATGTTTTGATTTTGACCAACGTTAGAATCAAGGCATGCAAATGATGTTATTTTTATGTTAAGAAAAGATTTGACCTGGTTTTCATCTTGTCTAAGGTGGACTGGGTAGTCACCTCGCCATATTCCACAGAGTCTGTGGCACCGGTAAGGGAGACAAACGAGGATGATGCCGTTTGGACAACTAAAGAGAGGGATTTTGAAATCCCGAAAGATGTTCTATGCCCTTGTGTATAGGAAGTGGGTCACTGCCAACAAGAAATGTTTGGCTGTGATAAAGAACATGATTGAGTCTGCAATTATGGGCTCAATCCCAGAGTATGACACGGTCACCGAGTACCACGATAGAATAAAGAGTCAGTTCACTGGCTTTTTAAAGACATATGCTACCCGGCTGATAAAGCAGTTGGTGACAGAAAGTTAATCTAGAAATTATGGTATAAGAGAGCTCACGATGCGTCATCGAAATTATGGCACTATCGTTTAGGCCATATTTTGAGGGGAAGAATAAAAAACTAGTTAAGAATAATATTCTTCCTCCATTAGAGCTCTCATATTTAGAACAATGTAGAGAATGCATAAAAAAAGTGTGTAAAGAAAATTAAGAAAGATGCCAAACGAAGCGTAGGAATTTTACAGATTATTCACACAGATATCTGTGGTTAGTTTTCTGTAAAGAGTGTGGATGGTAATGATTCATTCATAACATTCACAGATGATTACTCCCGTTATGGCTAAATTTATCCAATCAAAGAAACAAAAGAATCATTGGATAAATTTACGATGTTTAAGGTAAAAGTTGAAAGCCAACACAATTTAAAGATTAAGATAGTCAGGTCTGACTGTGGGGGAGTACTATGGTCGGCATACCCCATATGGCCAAGTTCCTGGACCTTTTGCAAGGTTTTTACAGGAGAATGGCATAGTAGCCCAGTATTCTATACCGGGCGAACCTCAGCAGAATGGAGTAGCTGAAAGAAGCAATCATACCCTGATGGATATGGTGCGCAGTATGATAAGTTACTTCACCTTACAGTTGAGCCTATGGATGGAGATGTTAAAAACCACCATTTATATCAATAAAGTACCAAGTAAGTCAGTGCCCAAAACACCTTATGAGTTGTGGACAGAAAGAGTATCCTCACTAAACCACTTGCGTGTGGGGGGAGCCCTGCTGAGGCTAAAGTATTTAACCCAGACATTGGGAAGCTAGATCCCAAAACATTAAGTTGCCATTTCATTGGCTACCCAGAAAAGTCAAAATGTTTTCGTTTCTACTGTCAAGAGAGACATACAAAGTTTGTGGAAACGAGACACGCTGTCTTCCTAGAGGATGAATTGATGAGGGGGAGCATTGTAGCTTGAGAAATTGACCTTGAAGAGAAATGAGTGTATGCGCCCACTCCAATGATTCATGAGCCAATTTTCTCACTACCTGCTGTCGCTGCACCGGCAGTGCAAGATACTATGGTGTCAACACCTGTTGTTATTCCACATGTGGCAACAATGAATGACCATGAGGAACCTATTCTTCAGGATCCTATAGAACCTATTGCCACACATGAGGGGGAGCAACAACAGCCTCAAATAGAAGATATGCCAAATGTGGAGGCCCCTAGAAGGTCTCAGAAAGTTAGAAAATTAGCTATTCCTGTTGATTATGAAGTGTACAACACTGAGGAATTTCAAATGGAGGATGATCCCACCTCATTTGAAGAAACCATGAGAAGTGATCATTCATCAAAGTGGCTTGAGGCCATGGAAGATGAAATGAAATCAATGAATGTCAATAAAGTTTGGGACTTAGAAATAATTCTTAAAGGAGCCAAAGCAGTAGGCTGTAAATGGGTCTATAAAATAATACTTGACTCTCAAAGGAATATAGAGAGATATAAAGCGAGACTTATGGCAAAAGACTTTACGCAAAGAGAAGGAATTGATTACAATGAGATATTTTTTTCAGTCTCATGTATGGATTCCTTCAGAATCATAATGGCATTAGTGGCACATTACGATTTAGAATTACATCAGATGGATGTAAAGACGACATTTCTCAACGGGGACTTGGAGGAAAATGTTTACATAGCACAACCAAAAGGTTTTGTCATGAAAGGAAAAGAACGAATAGGATGCCACCTAAAGAAATCCATTTATGGATTAAAACAAGCTTCAAGACAGTGGCACTTAGTTTGATCAGACAATAAGGAATTTTGGGTTTAAAGAGAATGTAGGGGACAATTATGCCTATACAAAGTTTAAGAATGGGAAGTTTATCTTCCTTGTCTTATATGTGGATGATATCTTACTTGCTAGTAGTGATGTCAGTCTACTACTAGAGACAAAGAAGTTTTTGTCCTCAAAATTTGATATGAAAGATCTTGGTGAAGCTTCGTTTGTTCTAGGGATCAAAATTCACCGAGATAGAAGTAAAGGGGTATTAGGACTGTCACAAAAGACATACATAGAAAGATCTTAAAGAAATTATGTATACACAAATATAGTCCCTCACCTGCTCCTATAGTCAAGGGCGATAGATATGGGGATTTTAAATGCCCCAGGAACCAATATGAGATCGATCAAATGAAAGTGGTTCCATATGCTTCAGTTGTCGGAAGCTTGCAATATGCTTAAGTATATACACGCCCTGACTTGGCATTTGTTACCGGGTTACTTGGCAGATTCTAGAGCAATCCTGGAACAGAACACTGAAATTTGGTAAAAAAAGTCTTGCATTATTTGCAAGTAACGAAAGGCCTCATGATGACGTATAGAAGATCTGATTTACTCCATATAGTGGGATATTCAGATTCTGATTATGCGGGAGATGATAGAAAATTCACGTCGGGATATGTATTCACTCTTGCAAAGGGGAGCTATTTCATGGAAAAGCTCAAAGCAAACCGTCACTACATCGTCCACAATGTATGATAGTTTGTAGCGTGTTATGAGGCAACGGGGTAGGTGAACTGGCTAAAGAAGTTCATATCCAGTTTGAAGGTGGTTGACGACATCTATAAACCACTTAAGTTATACTACGATAATAATCCGATAGTATAGTATGCTCACAACATAAGTCAAGTGGTGCTGCCAAACACATTGACATAGAGCATTATGTTGTGAAAGATAAAGTCTGGGATCAAGTCATAAGTCTTGAGCATATAAGTACAGAAAAGATGCTCACGGATCCGCTTACAAAAGGCTTACCACCCAACATGTTTAGAGAACATGTAGCTAGCATGGGTTTAAGGGAAAGCCTAAAATTCCTAGACAAAAGAAGGCCCAAAGATAAGTATCTATTTCAGAACAGAGTAGTGTGTTGTAGCTATTAAATCCATCGGCAATGGACTGTGACGATGAGACATGCTCTATGCACTAATCTGTAATGGAATGAACAAAAGTAAATGATATAAAATTGAAAGATAGTAATGAGATTAAGGGGGAGATGTTAGTTGATCTCCACCAATAGGCCCAACGGCCTATTGGGCCCTTGGATCTGCGCCCTGATCGGGGGCGCCCAACCCTAATGTGGTTGGTGGGCCCCTGTCGCACAGCACTATAAATAGAGGAGTGGGGAACTGGGCTCGACTAACGAGGTTGACCAGAGCCGCCATAATCCCACCCACAGTAAACCTAACCCGATCTAAAGGAGTGTTGCCAGCGATGGGATGCCCCACCGCACCGCCGTCACCTCTGCATCGCCCCTGCGATCACCGCCGTCGCCACTGGACATCGTCTCCACCTCCTTAGTGCCACCAGCGTCATCGTCAGCACTGGTGAAAGGTCCTAATATGGCTAGAGGGGGGTGAATAGCCTATTTAAAATCTACAAATCAACTAGAGCAATTTGATTAGTATGATAAATAGCGTAATGCAAACTTGCTCTAGCTCTACAAGGGTTGCAAGCCACCTATCCAACAATTCTAGTTGCAATGATTACTTAGACACACAAATTAGCTATATGACTACCCACTAAGAGCTCTCAATTATGCTACTCTAAAGAGCTTAACTAGATGAATGTAAATGATAAAGCAAGCTCTCAATTCTAATTACACTAAAGAGCTTGTATCAACTAGTTTGCAAGAATGTAAATAAGTGAGTAGGGTGATTATACCACCATGTAGGGGATGAACCAATCACAAGATGAATATATAGCCAATCACCAGGAGAATGCCAAATACAAGAGACAATCGATTTTCTCCCGAGGTTCACGTGTTTGCCAACACGCTACGTCCCCGTTGTGTCGACCAACACTTGGTGGTTCGACGGCTAAGAGGTGTTTCACAAACCTCGTCCACACGATAGGACACCACAAGAACCGACCCACAAGTGAGGTAACTCAATGACACGAGCAATTTACTAGAGTTACCTTTTGGTGCTCCGCCGGGGAAGGTACAACTCCCCTTACAATCACCGGAGACGGCCATGAACAATCACCAACTTGTGCCGATCCTCCACCGCTGCTCCAACCGTCTAGGTGGTGGCAACCACCAAGAGAAACAAGCAAAACCCGTAGCGCAACACGAATGCCAAGTGCCTCTAGATGCAATCACTCAAGCAATGCACTTGGATTCTCTCCCAATCTCACAAAGATGATGAATCAATGATGGAGATGAGTGGGAGGACTTTGGCTAAGCTCACAAGGATGCTATGTCAATGAAAATGTGCAAGAGAGCTCCCTTGAGCCGGCCATGGGGCTATAAATAGAGCCCCCATCAATTAGAGCAGTTATACCCCTTCACTGGGCAAAACGCGCTCTGACCGGACGCTCCGGTCATACTAACCGGACGCTGGCCCTCAGCGTCCGGTCACCCGATGGACGCCACGCGTCACTAGCTTCAAACGCTGTTCGTCAGATTTCAACGGCTACGAAGCTGACCGGACGCTTCGGTAAAACTGATCGGACGCTGAAGCCCCAGCGTCCGGTCGTTTCCAGTAAGCTCCCCGAGGCATATTTTTTCGACCGGACGTGTCCGGTCCACCTTGACCGGACGCAGACCAGCGTCCGGTGCTCAACCCTAGCCACTGTGCCGTCTGACAGCTCGACCGGACGCAGCCTTTCAGCGTCCGGTCGCTGAGTGACCCAGCGTCCGGTGCTCAACCCTAGCCACTGTGCCGTCTGACAGCTCGACCGGACGCAGCCTTTCAGCGTCCGGTCGCTGAGTGACCCAGCGTCCGGTCAGTAGACCGACGCCAGCATCATTTCGACCAACTCCATTTCAACTCTAACTTCTTCACCCTTGCTCAAATGTGCCAACCACCAAGAATTTTGCATCCGGCGCAATAGAAAATAGACATTTCATTTTCCCGAAAGCGCCGAATCCCCAAACCCATCTCAACCCTGCAAACACCTTGTGCACATGTGTTAGCATATTTTCACAAACATTTTCAAGGGTGTTAGCACTCCACTAGATCCTAAATGCATATGCAATGAGTTAGAGCATCTAGTGGCACTTTGATAACCGCATTCCGATACGAGTTTCACTCCTCTTAATAGTACAGCTATCTATCCTAAATGTGATCACACTCACTAAGTGTCTTGATCACTAAAACAAAATGGCTCCTACATTTTATACCTTTGCCTTGAGCCTTTTGTTTTTCTCTTTCTTCTTTTCCAAGTTTAAGCATTTGACCATCACCATGCCATCACTATTGTCATGATCTTCGCCATTGCTTCATCACTTGGAGTAGTGCTGCCTATCTCATAATCATCTTGATAAACTAGGTTAGCACTTAGGGTTTCATCAATTAACCAAAACCAAACTAGAGCTTTCAACTGGACCAGGCGCACTAGCTAAGGTACACCAACATATTTATGTTCTTTACCCGCTAGATCTACACCTAGTGTTTAGAAGTTCTTAACAGGACAACCCTCTGCAGAATCTTGAAGGGGCTATAGTATCGAAAAGATAGCTTTTGACTAGTCCTGTTAGCAACAGAAGACTAAACATATGGCTGTAATCTCAAAAAGACTGAATCGCCAATTGCAAACTCACGCTCCGAACGATTCTTATCTGCCTGGGATTTCATTCTTTGTTGTGCTTCGAAGTAACTGCTGCTTCACCAATTGTGACAATAACTCCCTACCAGTGAGCCACTGTTCAAGATCTGGCACCATGCACAGCTGTAAGTTCGCTATCCCTAATTGCCTTGGTGGATAACCGTACAATACTTCAAAGGGTGACTTGCCCAAAACCGAATGAGTTGAAGTGTTATACCAAAATTCAGCAACCGAGGTCCCCTTGCTCCATTGTTTGGGGCAGGAATGTAAAGTGCAACGTAGAAAGCCTTCAACACACTGATTCAGTCTCTCTGTTTGCCCATCTGTTTGTGGATGGTATGAGGAGCTCATCATGAACTTTGTATCTGATAGTCGAAGCAATTGCTGCCAAACTGTGCTGGTGAACACTCGATCCCTGTCAGAGATGATTGTCTTTGGAAGGCCGTGCAGCTTATACACGTTGTTCATGAAAATCTGAGCCACTTGCACAGCCGTGAATGGATGCTTAATTGGAATGAAATGCCCATATTTAGTAAACTTGTCGATCACCACTAATAAGGCATTGTAATTACCAGATTGTGGCAGCCCTTCCACAAAGTCAAGGCTGATGATTTCCTAAGCTTGTTTAGGAACTGGCAGTGGGTTTAAAAGACCTGGTGACTTGATTCTTTCAGTCTTAGCTTGTTGGCAAATTTCACATTGCTTAACAAATTCCTGAACTGACTGTTTCATACTTGGCCAGGCAAAGAGCTGCTTAACTCGAGCATAGGTTGCACTAACTCCAGAATGGCCTCCAATGCCACTATCATGCAAGGCAATCAAAATGTGATGTTGGGCAGTTTTATTATTTCCAACCCAAACCCTTCCTTTATACCTGAGCACACCATTCTATAGCTTATAGCTAGGGTGACTGTCAGCAAAAATAGCCAGTTCAGTCATGAGCCGCTTGGCTTGTTCATCATCTTCATAGCCTTCCACCAGTTTCTGAACCCAAGTAGGAATACATTCAGAGATAGCTTGCACCTCTTGGTGATGCTCAAATCTGGGCAATGCATCTGTAGTTGCATTGGTGGCTCCTCTCTTATACTGAATAGTGTATTGCAGATCCATTAGCTTTATCAGGGCCTTCTGTTGCAACTTAGATCTTTGTTCAGTAAGATGTTGCAGGCTCCTGTGATCTGTCCTGATGACAAAAGGCTGATGCTGTAAGTATGACCTCCATTTCTCAATTACCAATAAAATTGCCATGCACTCTCATACACAGATAATGCCTGATTTCTTGGACCCAAAGCTTTACTCAAATATGCAATAGGATGTTGATCTTGCATCAGTACAGCTCCAATGCCTAAGTCACTTGCATCCGTCTCTAGGACAAACTGCTTTGAAAAGTCTAGGACAGCCAAGACAGGTGTAGTCATCAACTGATTCAAAGTTTGAAATGCTTGCTCAGCTATTGGAGTCCACTGAAACTGAACATTTTTCTTCAGAAGATCAGTGAGAGGTCTGCTTATTAAGCCATAGTGCCTTATAAACTTTCTATAGTACCCAATCAAACCTAGAAATCCTCTCAATTGTTTGACTGTTTTTGGT
Source organism: Miscanthus floridulus (assembly GCF_019320115.1). Taxonomy (NCBI): domain Eukaryota; kingdom Viridiplantae; phylum Streptophyta; class Magnoliopsida; order Poales; family Poaceae; genus Miscanthus; species Miscanthus floridulus. The sequence continues at coordinate 68,294,543 of NC_089593.1, forward strand.
GTTGGCCAAACCTTGACTGCCTGAATTTTGGATTGATCAGCAGCCACTCCTGCTTCAGAGATCACATGGCCTAGATACTCCACTGTGTTAGTAGCAAATGAGAATTTGGTTTTTTAATCAGAAACTGGTGTTGTTCCAAAATTTCAAACACCTGCTGCAGCAAGGACACATGCTCCTCCAAGGTTTTAGAATAGATCAAGATATCATACATGAAGACTAATACCCCTTTCCTGAGCAATTCAGCAAAGATGATATTCATAAAGCTCTGAAAGGTTGCAGGTGCATTGGTGAGGCCAAAAAGCATTACCAGGAACTCAAAAAGTCCATTATGTGTCCTAAATACTGTTTTGTATTCTTCTCCAGCAGCCATGCAAATTTGATGATAGACAGATCTAAAATCTAGTTTGGTGAACCATTTGGAACCAGCCAACTCATCTAATAGCTCATCTACTACTGGCATAGGATGCTTATGCTTCACAATGATAGCATTCAAATGCCTATAATCAATGCGGAAATACAAGTGCCATCCTTTTTTCTAACCAACAACACAGGGGAAGCAAAAGGACTGTTACTGGGTCTAATCACCCCTTGAGCCAACATTTGCTTCAATTGTTTTTCAATCTCTGACTTCTATATAGGTGAATACCTATATGGTCTGACTTTCACAGGTTATGCCCCAGGGATCAAAGGAATTCTGTGATCCGCACTTCTAGATGGAGGCAGGCTAATTGGTTCAGAGAATAGATGAGCATGCTTGGACAGAACTTCATCCACACTTGCTGGAATGTTATGTTGCTTTACAGTGTAGTCCTGATCAGAACAATGTTGTGACACAGAGGGCACTATCATCTGAATGCAGTGAGAGACAACTCCATGTTTGAGTAGGCCTTTCAATTTACTAGCACTCATAGGTGTACACACATTTGGGTTATCCTAGACTCCCTGTAAGTGAACTGTATTACCCTCAACAATGAACTGAAGAGTTTTCAATTTATAGTCTACCAGCATAGGACTGTAATCCTCAAGCCAATCCTCTCCAAGGATGAGGTCATAACATTTCAGGGGCAGCACCTTGGCATCAGAAACAAAACAGTGACCCTGAATAAACCATTTCAATTGAGGCACTCTCTGCTCACATAGCATCACTCCCCCATCAGCAGCCCTGAAAGTGCTGGGCTCACAAGCTTCTATTGGGATTTTTAGATGTTGAACAAGCTGCTCACTAACAAAAGTCCCTACACTGCCCAAGCTACCAGGATCAATACCTTATGCTTTCCAATCTGAGCTAACAGTTTCAAGGTTTGTCTAGACTTTTGTTGAGGAACAGGAATAGACTGAACTGTCAGTACTTCTTGAGGTGTTTCAGCACTATCACCATCACTGTCCTCATCATCATGAGACTGAGCAATATCCAATGCATCCAAGATTTCTTCTAAAACATGTAAAGATACATGAGCGGGGCTCCATTTCTCACCGCATTTGAAGCACAAACTGTTGCGGCGTCTGAATGACTTGAGGCTAGCCAATTTGTTTTCAGCTTCAGTTTTCGCCGTCTTGATTATTGACTTAATTGGTTCCACCGCCGTGTTCTTTGGCCTAGTCAATCTGGTGAAATCCCGCCTAGATGACTTGGCATTCCCCTGCTCGAGTTCTTGCTCTTGGATTAACGCTAGGGCACTCGTTGTATCAACATCCTTTGGCCGATGCAGCAAGAGAGTAGATCTGATTTCATCTCGAAGGCCACTCACAAATCATGTGACGAAGAAGGTGTCGTCGAACGCAGGATTGTAGAGCAGCACTCCATGCGCCAGCTTCTCGAACTTCGCTTGGTACTCCAGCACCGAGGCCGATTGCTTGAGGGAGTCCAATTGTCAAAGGAGAATCTCATACTGATCCTTGTCATATTTGGCCATCACCATCTCGCATAGCCGTTCCCACTCCACGATCCACCCACGTTGTTGTATGCTTTGATCCCCTCATTAATGCACCAAACCGACCTCAAACCGTCATCTAGGTGCGTTGAACCTGGCCAATACCCTGACAATTGACGTTGGCAAGGCGGTGAGAGGTAGCCCACCAAAGATGGGCCCCGAGACATGCCCATAGGGGTGCGGGCGCACCAGGGGTGTGGCCGTACCCTAGAGGTGCTGTCTCGGCCCAATCTTTGTTGTGTAGGCCTCTAGGACTGCATGGGCCACTCTTGCAAAGTTTGGTGATATTTGGAGCATGTTTGCTTCAGGTTTGAGCCTTTTTCTCCATGAGACAGGGCTCTGAATTGCCTGATAAGTGGGCATTCTCCCCCTGGGCTCATGTCGAGTGATATTACGCCTTGTCCTTGGCGCATTTTTCTCATTATTCCGACATGTCCTCTATAAATGGTAAAACACCAAAACTCATGGAAATCATTAGTTCAAAGCCCTATGTCTAAGTTTGGTCTCTGTATGCTAGGATTTTATGCAAGTGTTGGCGGTTAATTATGTGAGTTAAGCACCGCCAACAATGCTGTTCTTGGAAACCTACTGCCAAGCGCCATGATGCCACGGCTGATGCCCCTCATGTTTCTGTGTTTCATCGCTTGGGCAAATTGTTTGCTGATGTTGTTAGATCAGCCCCTGCTCCGCCCCTTTCTAGAGCCAATAGTGTTCCTATTGGATCTGCCCCTGCTCTGCCCCTCTCTGGAGCTAACAATGTTCCAATTGGAGCTCCCATGCAAAGCTCCATTCTTGGTCGTCCCTCTGTTTTCTGTCGTTTTCAACCTCAGCTCGGTGGGCGTGTTCATGGCGTCCCGGCAAGCCAATCTTCGAAAGATCATGTTGGGGACAGAGCCCCGACACCATCTTTTTGCCAAAGATCCAATAATCATCACAAAGCCGCTTGCCGTTGGCCTATCAGGTGCCGGTCTTGCCTTAAATGGGGTCATACTGCAGTAAATTGCTGTTCTGGGAAAACTTTCAAAGTTGGACGGCTCCCTTTGGTTGGTTCAACACTGTGGCTGCCGGGCCATCTTCGTTAAAGCCACCCGTCTTCAACTCCTTTCATGAATTGGCTCAATCTCTCTCCCTCTCCTCGTCTTGGGCCGCCAGGGGAAATGCGCCCACGGTTAATGCGCCTCAGCTCACTAAGCCCAATACTGTTCCCTTTAAGACGGCCCTCAACCACCCTCTCACTCTCACTTGACCCCTCGCCTTCCTTCGTCCCTTCCTCTGCCCCCCAAGCGAACCCCTCTGAAAACCCCACTCCCGAGCTACAGTACCCACCACACGGCCACCATGAGCGCGCCTCATCGGCGTCGACAATGGCGTACCAACGCGCCGACCCGAGACCTTTCATCCCGGAAGGCTTCAACTAGGAGGACATACCGGATAGGGCTTTCATGAGCAGGACGGTGGCTCCGATGAGACCACCGGCGACCAATGAGGACCTGGCCATCGTCACCATCAACCCTTTGCCCGGTAATGAGATCAACTTCGCTGCAGTTCGGAACATCATTAGAGTTTTTGGCTGTGCAAAGGATATGACAACGTGCTGTCATGCCATGTCATTTGGGTCAGGCTTATGTTCACTGCACGCATGCTTATGATCGTGATAATCTGGTTAGACATAGTCCTTGGCCGTTTGGGAACATTCAACTTTCTTTTGCTAAACACAACAAAGGCAGAAACTGGAGAAGGGTACTGTTTAATGATGATTGTTGAATGATGTTGCTGGGGTTCCCTGAGGATCATTAGTCTGAACGTCACATTCAAAATGCTATTAGTGACTTTGGTAAAGTCATTTTGTGATAGTTTCCCAGGGAGGATCATGGTCAGGGCTAGAGTCAAGAGCATTCAGGTTGTTCCGCAGTTTATGGTTTAGTCAGATTCCATGGATATTTAAATGGGGATTCATGGATCATTCAGTGTGAGGTAGTGCAACATCATCAGCTTGGGCAGGGGCCTCCTCTTGAAGACCCAGTACCTGATGAGCTTGAGTTAAGAGCATGTTGTTCCATTTGAATTTTTTGGTCTGGGACAGCCGGTGATACAGCAGGATCAAGATGATCAGCAAGACCAGAATGAGCAGGAAGAGAATGCCAACATGCAGCAAGAGCAGGCCAATGAGGGGCAGGATTTACAGCCGCTGCAACAACTCAACCCATGGGATCCCTAGGCCCCCCGGCCTAACGAACTTCCAGCCCAGCAACTGGCCCAAGACCTGAACATTGAGCCGGTAGTGGAGGATGGGATGAAAATTGATCTAAACTTACCAGGACAGGTTGACCCTCTAGAGGTTATCATTAATCCAACAAATCCACTAGCTGTAGATGGTTTCTTGGAGCTAAATGACTTCATTGAGGAAGTGGTAGAAAATATTCCACAACAGATAAACCCAGAGCCACCAATGCAGAATGTGGTGCAAGTAGGGATTGAAGTGCAGAATGAGGTTGTGCCACACATTGAGGGATTTCCTATCCCACCTATAGTTGATCTGATTGGGGAAGAAATTCATGTTGAACAGCTTATTGGAATAGAGAATGAGCCAGAAGAGGCAGAAGAGGAGGTAGAAGAGGAAGACTTTGTCCCTGACCAGCTGGTTGGACCTGGGGAAGATGGATTCCCTAACATGAACATTGGTGGTGGCCTCCAGCTACAGGCAAACCCTAATGAAGACAATCTCATGGCAATTGCAGATGAGCTGCATATGGAAGAGAACATGCAGATACACCAAGCTGGGCAACAGAACATGCAGGAGGGACCTAATTTTTTTACTATTTAACCCTTTTTTTAAATAAAATTTACATTTGGCCCCCTGAAAAACTTAAACTCATCTTTAGACCCTGGGGGTCGGTGCCATAAGTTCTGGCGCCGAGGTAACACGTCTCGGCTCCATAGATCTTGGCGCTGAGCTACTTGGCCGTACACAGAAGAAAATCCTACGTGTCCGGTACCTCGGCGCCATAATACATGACACCGAGGTCGGTGCCACAGATCTTGGCGCCGAGGTCGGAGACGCTCACGACCGGTAGACTGGGCGGCCGCGTTGCCTCGGTTCCCGTGCTCGTCACAAAACTGGCTGGCCAAGCAGTGCTGGTGCATCTGCCTGCCTTCCTCCACTCCTCTGTCTCTCCCATACATCTCGCTGGCGCCTGACCACGCCATCGCACGCGCTTGACCGCGCCGCGGACTACCAGCGAGATTTATGGGAGAGAGAGAGAGGAGTGGAGGAAGGCAGGCAGATGCACCAGCACTACTCCGAGGATAGCGCATCCTAGAGAATGACCTCGATGTCGAGGATAGCGCATTAAAGTGAATTGTTAGTGTTACGTCTACTTGGTTTATTAAGTGAATTTTTCTATGCTTCATAAAATAAATACTTATCCTAATATATACATTTTTATTTAATATACATGGTGAAACATAGCACTATGGTTATTTAATTTCACAATTATAGAAGTCTGTAATTTAGAAATTACTTTATGAACATTGATTCACTTTTTGTAATAATATATATTAGTATTTACATGTAGATTTGAGAGATATTTTTATTTTTTTATAACAGTGAGGTACATACAAATATAAAGGTAATACTTTATATTATCTTTCACAATGGCATATATGGATAGGCTGAATGAAAACTTAGGATGTTACTTTGCATTATCTTTCATAATGATAAAGATGTACATACAAATATAACGGTAATACTTTATATTATCTTTCACAACGGCTATATGGATGGGCTAAATGCAAACTTAGGATGTTACTTTACAGTATCTTTCATAATGATAAAGGTGGGTAATTTATAAAACCATTAGGGGGTATTTTAAAGTATCTTTCATAATGGTAGATGTGGGTAATTTAGATATATCGGTAGGTTGAATGCAAACTTAGGATGTTCCTTTGCATTATCTTTCACAATGATAAAGGTTGGTAATTTATAAAATTATTAGAGGATTTTTTAAATTATCTTTCATAATATAGATGTGGATAATTTAGATACAAAGTTAGAGAATTATTTTGAATCATCTTTCATAATGACAAAACTAGGTAATTTAGATGCAATGTTAGGGGGTTATTTTGAATTATTTTTAGGTGCGTAATTTAGATGCAAATTTCGGGAGGTTATTTTGAATTATTTTTTCATAATTGTAAATGTGAGTAATCTATATACAAGTTTAAGGGGTCATTTTGAACTATCTGTCCTAATGGCATAGGTGGGTAATTTAGATGTAAAATTAGGGGTAACTTTATGTATTTTTCATAGTGGTGGAGATGAGTAATTTTTTAATTAATTATAATAGATCCAATGGCTATTATCGACGATGATGATTCGAGTCTACCAAATTTAAGGCCATATGTTTGTCTTTTTTCCTAGCGTGGCTAGTGAGAATTGTGGTGTCTCTGTTGGGACAGTAAAATAATTAGGGGTTGTTTTAAATTATCTTTCATAATGGTTGAGTGGGTAATTTAGATACAAAGTTAGAGAATTATTTGGAATCATCTTTCATAATGACAAAATGGTGGGTAATTGGGATTATTTTGAATTATTTATCATAATGGCGAAGATGGGTGATTTAATTAGATGCAAATTTAGGGGGTTATTTTGAGTTATTTGGTAATGGTAGATGTGAGCAATCAATATAAAAATTTAAGGTGTTATTTTGAACTATCTTCTGTAATGACATAGGTGAGTAATTTAGATGCAAAATTAGGGGTTGCTTTATGTATTTTTCATAGTGGTAGAGGTGGGTAATTTTTATTAATTACAATAGATCTAATGGTTATTATTGGAGCTTACAAATTAAAGGCCAGATATTTTTATTATTGTGAGAATTTCTAAGATTTATCATTTTTCTAGCATGTTTGGTGAGAATTAATGTGGGGCCTCCATTGGGAATTCCCTCCATTGGAGCCTCTAATTAGTAATAGTAAGATAAGATTATGTAACAAAATTATTTTGTCACATCTGATCCTCTTTGTTTGTAGTTCATGCAAGTGTTAATTAAATTGTATTCTCTATATAAACTCCTATAAGAAACTATGTATGCTTTGGGATGGTTGATTGTGGGGTCACACCTGGCCTCCCAACCTCGCTAAGAACTAGCATGGGGAGGACGAGGGTTTTTCATAGGTACAAGAAGGCAAGGGTCGGAGCTAGGAAGTTACGCAAACACAACAATAAATTTTGGAATGAATGGTCATTAATTCATCATCTCAAACAGTGACGCCCGCTAGGTATCTATAGACCGTACCTGGAGGCAACGCGAAATTACATAGCGGTCCACCGACCAGGGCAACTCGTCTACACGCATGTGGGGGCATAGCGGTAACCTCACGTGCTCCTGCCAACAACTGTTGTAACGACGTCGCTCACGCCGTCTTTGGGATTGCCGCCTTCAGTCTTCCATCGGTCCGCGTGGACCAGTCGCCATCGCTCCTCCCTCCTCCCTGTCGCCGCCGCCTGATGCGAGCGGCACCTACGCCCACGCCTAGCGCTTTGTGACCCGTGCCCCCGTCGGTGCCACCATCGTAGCTGCCGAGGAGACGTGCTTGGCCCCCACCGGTCGCCCCGTGCCCTCCGTCGACAGCGCTTGCCATGGAGAACTCTCTGATCTGGATCCGATCGTGCTCCAATCGTAGAAGGCCAAGGTTCCCGTCCTCGGCACTTGTTTTGCATTTGATTTATCAAATATAGCATGAATTGGGAATGCAGCAATGCATTTGTTTCCAGTGTATGATCCAGGCACTTGTTTTGCACTTAACGATGGATTCATAAATTCTAAATTTCATTCATCTCACTTGCGGACAGTGTCAACGTAATGATATTCTAATTTCAAGATAAACCATTGCTAGTTGCTAGGACATGGTCATCTTAAACAAACAAACTTTGCTTGGAGGATTATGTAAACTGTAGTTTGGTTATTACTGAGATAAAGCACAGTTAGTAAGCATCTAAACTGAAAAATCACAAAAATGTGTCAGGTCCTTTATAGCAGTGATAATATAATCCGGTGAAATCTGGTTTCAGCTGCATGCTCTGCTACTGAACTTGTTTTTGATGTGTGACTATCTATCTGCAATCTGTTGGTGCCATAGTTTTGAACATGTGCTATATGGCTTTGATGCACATGGTAAACAATGTTTGTTTGTGAATTTGATTCTTGGCATATATTGTATTCCTCATATAGGTTTATTTATTTTTGGTGGGTTAAGTGGTACTTATAACTGCACACGTGATTTGAGCAATCTAATTTCGAACTTGCTGCTGTCATGACGCTCTTTGTGATGGAGTTGTTAACTGGGGTTGGTCATTTCTTTTTCTTTACTGATGATTGCTTGTAGGCAAAGAACCTGTTATGCATAAGATATCTTGTAGGATGATGCAACTATTTGGTCGTGGCATACTAATGTACTCTATTTTTTTATTGATGCAGGAGGAAATGCTGGGTCTTGATTCTTTGTTGGAGTACAATGAAATTGTTAGAAAGATGTTTGGTAGTGAAAAAGAAGGATATCAGTTTTATAACAAATACACTAAGGGAAAAGGATTTAGTGTGAGGAAAAGCTATTGTGAGTGGGACAACGGACACAATGAGATGACCCTTCGGAAGTTTGTTTGCCGTTGTGAAGGTTTCCGTGAAGAGAAGAAGCTGAAGAGGGAGATTAAGAAGCGGAAGCCGTGGAATATTACTCGTGTTGGCTGCCCTACTAAATTTGTGATTGCACGGGATCAGAACACAGGGCAGTGATATGTGAAGGATTTCATCTATGAACACAACCATCCAATAGCAGAACGAGACCTTGCTTGTCTTCTATGTTCACATAGAAGAATTAGCAATGAGCAGAAAGCTGATATTGTGGTGATCAAGAAGCACTTTAAGATCGTCGGGGGCGTCAAGAAGCACTATTCGTGCCGCAACTGCAGGAACGGACATGCTCCGTGTCTGTCCCTGGGGAGCGACTCCGTCAAGATGTGCTGCAACTGCTTGAATCTAGAGTGGCGCAACTGCATGAACGGATGTATGTCCTCGGATACGAGCACCGACGCCGAGTCAACCTACAAGGTATCTTATTGGTTTGGTAATTGGCTAGATAAATGAAATCTTTGAGAAATTGCTATTTTAGATCACATGATTCGCTAATCTCTTGTGAATTTGTTTCTGTCAAGCATGGTATGTTTGTCTATATTGCTGATCTGTAGTAAGAGTGTCCTAGGTACTACACTTTTAGTTACGACAATGGCATAAAAAATTCATTTGAGCCTACACCTTGACATTCATTATATTGAGGTTGCTATAAACATATAGCCTTGAAAATTAAATTAATATGATTGAAAATCTGGTGTTACTCATTCATGAACTTTATCTAATTAATGAACTTTATCTTCCACAGTTACCGTCGTGCCCACTCATTCAGGAACTGGAGATCCAGGAGTTGTAAGAGAATGTCGAAGCCATGGCTAGGCAGATCGAGGACCTCCAAAAGAAGGTGGTCGCCATGCCTAGGCAGATCGTGGACCTCAAAGGGAGGTTGATGCCAAGCCAAGATTTAGAAGCCATGCCTAGTTTAATTTAAATTAATTTCCTTGTGGCTACGTTCTTGTGGTTTCAGTATATAGGTAGTTCAGAGAACTTTTTGTACTCATCATTGGTACAACAGCTTGCCATGTTCTCCTGCGTTCATTGCAACAGCTTGGTCTCTTCAATTTATTGAACTCTTCTTGATGAGCCGTTTGTATGGTGGTGATGCTGTTGCTGCTGTGTTTCTGTGCATATGTATGGGTCACTAATGCTGTTGTGCTGCTGCTGCTCCATCTTGGTTGCTGTTGTTGTTCACTATCCAATCACTGTATGAATTTACACAGCACCCCAACATATATGTTGCAAGCACTCCAACACACAGATGAGAGAAGAAATATGTTGCAAACAAAGTTAATTAATCGACTATACAATGCTGCTTTGCAATTAAGTCAAACCTACGGAGGCAACTGATAAGCTTAGCCTCACCTACTGTCAGTGCAGGGCGTGTTGGGACAACTTCAATTGTCAGCACATCAGACTAAAACTGCCAGTGCTAACTAGATACATAGGTAAGATAGAAGCTGGATATAACTTTAACAAACTCAGAGATTAACTAGATAGATAGGTAACTAGATAACAAAACTTTAGCTCAGTATTTTTAGCAACCAAATTCGAAATACAACTTTTGAAGTCCTACAGATCATCCTCAAAAAGTACTGGTTTGAGCACACAAGGGAAGGTTTGACTTTAAATTCCAAGATAATAAGTTGAAATCTCAAAATGCAACATGGAGATGCAGTGAACAACTCAATATACAGGGTGCCAACATATACTTTATCTTTTCAACAGACACTATAAATGACATGGAAAATGCTGCACAAATCTAATTGGATCGACACAACTGTAAAGCCCAATTAGGTGGGAAAAATAACCGGCATTCAAGTTTTTGACAAATAAACTATTTTGTTGTACAAGTCTAGGCTGCTGTAAGATCCAAAAGTGCCAATATGCTATGCTATGCTCTACCCTATCCTATGTTATGCTGCTCTATTTAAGCTCTGATCAGTGTCACAAGTACAACTATGTTTCATTGTCCAACTAACACCAAATCTTCCAACGATATATCCAAGTGATTTCAAATGCTTATAAGCCTAGAACAATATGAGCTATGAAGAATACAGAAGTTTAAGCAAAGCACCTAGCAGCCTTACAACTAGTTTAAATAAAGTAAGTCGACATGCAGTTGCACATATCCAAGATCAAGAAGATGTTGCAATCCTAAACATGCCTCAACTACTAGGCAATGATTTAGAAGACTTCGTTCTGTGAGCGTTCAGCGTTCCCTTCATCTGCTATCACTTGCTGGTTCAGGCTAGTAGCCATGTTGTTGGCGGCCATGCCCTCAAGGCCTTGAAAGTGGCACCAATACCTGTTGGTTCAGATGACATGAAAAATAAACAAACATTAGAAGATGAGCTGCTTCCTTTGGAAGAAAAACAACATGCAATTCCTATCAAACAAGTGAAATGAATGTACACCATACAGATCATGATGTTATAGGTTTGATCCCATCCATGCTAAGATGCAGGGGTGATGACACCAATGGAATTGAAAATAAATAGAGTATCATCAGAACCAAAAGAGCTGGCAAATATTCAGAGCTCAGAACTGAGACATGTAAAATGCTAAGGTAACAGGCAAGATAAGTTTAAGCGATATTATTCAGATAGGTAACTGAATCAACTGTTCAAATCATCCCACGTGGAACAACAAACATGAAAAGGGACATACTCAGTACATGACAATGTTTAATTAGCAGAAAAAACACTTGGGTGTCATATTGGCATATTCATATTTCTATACAACAATTCGGTGACTTATCTATGCAATCATGGACCTTTAGACAATAGAGTTTCAGGCAGAGGACAAACGAGCTATAGCAATTCTTATTCACTTAAGTATCACTATTTGTTGCTTTATAGCAATGATGCCTTCGTTTGCTTGTATGTCTTAGCCTGCAAACTTCAACCGAAAGCAAGCAATGCAAGCAGCAGAGGAAGAGGAGAGCAGTAGGCGTGTACCATCTCGCCGTTGGTGACGAGCGACACATTGGGGATGGGGCTAAAGCCAGGATGTGCGTCCCTGCCGTGGTCGTAGCTCATCTACGCCCTGAGCATGGACTCGGTGACATACTGCGGGTCATCGTCATGCCCCATGCCGCCATCCTACAAGCTGAACTTGCCCTCCAGGTCATCGACGTCGTCGTCCTCCTCGTCGCCCGCCACACGTGAGCAGCCCTCACGGCGCTCGTACTCGTAGCAGGTGCGGTAATTGGTGGTGGGCACCGGCTTGCCGAGCCCACCCTCCAGCTTCACCACCATGGACCGCCGCGTCCGTGGACACGCGCACCATGCCACCCGCACCCCACAGGCAGCGGGGACGACCACAAGCTGTGACTGGGAGCGCAGTCACCACCGTGGCCTCCACGTGCTCGGCTGGGGAGCTAAGGGCTGGTGAGAAGGGGTCGGACCCGGATCTCAATGGAGATGATGCAGGAGCCATGCAGCGTGTCGAGGTCCTCCCATGGATGGATCAATGGTGGCGGACAGCGGCGGCACAGAGACGGAGAATACAGAGACGACGACGAATGAACCCTAACAAGACAAAAATATTCAACTTTTTTAAAAGCAAATATTCATCTAACTATAGTACTTAAATCATATGTCCCAACTATACTACTCAAAACATTATTTTTATAATTGTGGATTTACCATTTTACCCTTGATTAAAAAAATAACTATGGAAAAGGAATTGCCACTCTTTTATTTGAAGTCATAATCCTCTCAACTTGGGAGGCATTACGGCGCATATGGGCCCACCGACCATAGACACATCTAACGCCTCCCTCGTTGACACCTCTCAATGCCTTCCCTCATATGGGTCCACCAATCATAGACACATCTAACACTTTCTGACGCCTCCCCATCCATAATAAAAAAAGTTCCAATCAATTTAGAAAATGGAGGGAAGTGACTGATGACTTGTAGGCTCTCTTAACCCTCTGGCCTTTTTTTACCTCGCCAACTGAGCCCTTGAGCTAAAGGCCTTTGCCCTTAGCAGGGAGCGAGGAACGGGATCCATTCAACGTTCATTGTCATTGCGGGTTCGAGGTGATGCCCGAGGCGGTGGCCACCCTCATGATGGATCGAGCGGGTACCTTGGCGTTGGTCATCCTCAGCGTCTTCATCATGGAGCAAGTGAGTTTCAGTTCCACCTTGGTTTTTATCCTATCGCGGGATCTATTCTGCAGTTGGGGTAAGCTTGCACCGCGCGCAGTTCAACCCAGCAGAATATCACTTCCGGCAGCGATCTCTGCATTCAGCTCGCCCGTACCTAGATTAGTCGATCACTCGATTCCTTCGAGTTTTTTTGAGTAAAATGCACTGTAGGTCCTTAAACTTGTTCTGCAATGTCATCCAGGTCTACGTACTTAGGAAACTAGGTTTATAGGTCCTTTAACTCGCTAAATGTATCATTTACATCCAAAATCGGGTTTGGGAGGCTGTTTTGTCTAGCCTGAACTACCACGTTGGCATGCAGGTAGAAAGGGCGGGAAATCTCCCGCCACTTTGTTTGTTGTTTTGTAGTATTCCCCTATCCATATTGCTCTCTCCCTCCTTTATGTATGTCTTCCCTATTTCCTCAGCCCCACTCTCTTTCCCCATTCTCATTCTTCTCCACCAGGCACCAGGACGCCATGGCTGCCCTTTCGACCTTGAGCTCTAGGAAGCAGCGGCCAAGGTTGAGGCCAGACCTCCCCCTGATCTGGTGCAACGAGTGTGGGAAGGCTGAGGTGGTCGATCGCCTGTCAACCACGATATTGAATCCAAGCCGCATCTTCTTCGTGAAGCTAAAGAAGGCCAAGTGAAGCTGAAGTTCAAATCATTCAACCTTGAGGATCTAGTCAATCCAACCTTTAAGGTAGGCATGATATTCTCTAATGTGGAGCTCCTAAGAAAAGCCATCACAAAGTACAGCCTAAAGCACAGAGTTGACATTAGGATGCCCAGGAATGACAGGAGCAGGGTTGGGGCTCATTGTGCTGTTGGCTGCCCCTGAACATTGTATGCTTCATTAGACAACAGAAATAAGGCATTCATGGTCAAAACTTATGTGGGAGAGCACAACTGCAGGAAGGAATTGGTTCTCAAGAGGTGCACAGCCAAGTGGCTATCAAAGAAGTACACTAAGACCTTTAGAGCAGATAGCAAGATGACACTAGGCAATTTTGCAAGGATTCTACAGAAGGACTAGAACCTGACACCCTCTAGGAGCAAGTTAGCTAGGGCAAGGAGAATGTCTGTGGATAGGATATAAGGTGATGAGCTTGAGCAGTTCAACCTGTTGTGGGATTTTGGTAATGAACTGAGGAGGTCAAACCCAGGAAGCACTTTCTATGTTGGTCTCAATGATGGCCATTTCAGTCACATGTATTTCTCACTTGATGCATGCAAAAGGGGGTTCCTAGCTGGCTGCAGGCCTATCATTTGCTTGGATAGATGTCACATTAAGACCAAGTTTGGAGGATGTTTGCTGACTGCAGTTGGTATAGACCCAAACAATTGCATATTTCCTATATCAATGGGCTATGTGGAGGTGGAGTCAAAGAGTACATGGAAATGGTTCCTTGAGACCCTCAAGCAAGACCTTGGGATTCAAAATACTTATCCATGGACTATAATGTCTGACAAGCAAAAGGTTATATACTTTGTCTGCTTGATGACTTATCCATTTTTTAAAACTTATTCTGTATTGTATACTAACTGTTTCAATGCATCTAGAGGGACTTATACCTGCTGTCTAAGATGTTTTCCTAGAGTCAGAACACAAGTTCTGTGTCAGACACTTGTACTCCAACTTTCAAGGTCATTTCCAAGGTGAGAACCTCAAAAACCAACTCTGGGCTTGTGCTAGGTCCACAATCGTGGCTGCCTAGGATAAGAACATGGAGAAAATGAAGACATTAGATGCATATGCACATAGATGGTTAGAACAGATGCCTCCCAACACTTGGGTTAGAGCTTTTTTAGTGAGTTTCCTAAGTGTGATATGTTGCTCAATAATTCATGTGAGGTATTCAACAAGTACATACTAGATGCAAGAGAAATGCCCATCCTCAGCATGATTATGAAGATCAAAGACCAACTAATGAACAGGGTGTACAACAAGCAGCAGGATGTTCATGACAAGTGGTCAGGCCCTATCTATCCCAAGATTAGGAAGAAAATTCTCCAAAACTCAGAGTGGGCCAACACTTGTTATGTTTCTCCTACTGGCAGAGGTGTTTTTGAAGTGAAAGATAGAGACTACCAGTACACAGTTAACATCTATGACAAGCACTATGACTGCAAGAGGTGGAACTTGACTGGCATTCCCTATAGTCATGCCATCTCTTGCCTGAGACATGAAAGGATCCCTGCTGAAGATGTCATACCTCAATGCAACACTACTGAAACTTATAGTGCTGTGTATGATTCAATGTGATGCCATGTTCTGACAAGACCAACTAGATGAAGATGAATGGTCCTAATATTGAGCCTCCAATATATGAGAAGAAGATAGGAAGGCCACCCAAATCTAGGAGGAAGCAACCCCATGAGATTCAGGGCAAAAATGGACCTTCAATGTCCAGGCATGGCATCATCATTCACTGTTCCTGGTGCCATGAGCCTAACCACAATTCCAAGGGATGTCCACTGAAGAAGGTAGTCATCATGCCGAAACAACAAGTGAGAAGGCATCCATCATCTTTTACAGCAACAACAGGAGATGAGGAAGAAGAGAATGCAACCTATACACAGCAAGGCACAGAGGAAGTGATGCCAGAACAGCACCTGCAGCCCATAGTGCAACCATTGGAGGTCCAAGAAACCATGTTGTCCCAGATGTTAGCATAGGTGAACTACTTGTAGCACAATTCCATTGTGATTAATGCAGCACAATTCATGGCCACTTGTCTTCATCTTCTTGCAGGTAGCAGGTCCTGTGAATGTGTCACTTGATCATGGGTCTCTCCCTTCCTCATCATTCATCGACAACAACCAGCCCACTACAAGGCCACTTGTCCTCACCACAGCAACAAAACAAGGAAGGTCCAAGCGCAAGAATCAGCCAAAGAAGAAGAATGGCACTTCCGCTGGAGAGAAACCTGCAAAGAAGAAGAAAAATCCACCAAAGAACAAAAGTCCTGCAACAAATCTTGGTTCTACTGCAGCACCAAACCTGAACTGATGGGCATGGTGCAGCCATTAACCATTTTGTTAATAGATTTTGGGTACACCTTTTGGTACAACTTTTGGGTATAGCTTTTGGTACACCTTTTGGGACAGATAGATGGCACACACACACACAGTTACAAACCTGCTATGAGGTCTGTGTGTTGGATGTGTTAGTTTACTGAAGATAGTGTCAAGTCTAAGATGGAGCTCATTGACATGTCTGGCTTCTATGCTATGGTAGCACCAAACCTCCGTATGGATGCAGACTATTATTTGGAAGTAATGAACAGTGACATTTTCACTCTTGTTGCTTGACTTATTTGAATAATTGTATGTTTTTATCTGATCTGTGCATACATACATATGAATTATAAGAAATCTTATTGATGCATAACAAAGGATTGAGTTCATACATAGCACTGGGATTGACTACATTCATTTCGTAGGCACTAAGGTTGTCAGCCTACATTCTAATGTTGTTCATATCTTCAACAGAACAAAGATAATGCACAATAAAGCCACAACACCACAACCACACAGAAGTACCAAGACCTTCTGTAATGCTACTACAACCTTAGCTGTGCCCACTAACACAAAAAGCACATTCTTGACATCTCCATCTTCCTCCTCGGGTTTCAGCAAGCCTTCAACCTCGGCCTCATCTTGTACATCTTGAATCTGCTCTCCTTTTTCTTGTGCACGTTTTAGCCTGCCCAACAGATCCACACGTAGTCTGCCTTCCAGTAGAAAAACGGGCAACCACGTCCTTCCCTCTGACAAGAACGAACAATATAAGGCATTAAACTCCAAGCCGACTAAACTGTTGGCAAATCAAGATTGAAGCAATACCTGATGATAGGGGCATACGAAGAAGATGCGGTTTGGATTCAATATCGTTGTTGATAGGCGCTTGACCACCTCAGCCTTCCCACACTCGTTGCACCAGATCAGGGGGAGGTCTGGCCTCAACCGTGGCAGCTGCTTCTTGGAGCTCGAGGTCGAAGGGGTAGCCATGGCATCTGGTGCCTGATGGAGAAGAATGAGAATGGGGAAAGAAAGTGGGGCTGAGGAAATGAGGAACACATACATAAAGGAGGGAGAGAGCAATATGGCCAGGGGGGAGACTGCAAAACAACCAACAAAATGGCAGGAGATTTCCCGTCCTTTCTACCTGTAGGCCTACGTGGCAGTCTAGGCCTAGACAAAACAGCCTTCCAAACCCGGTTTTGGATGTAAATGATACATTTAGCGAGTTAAATGATCTGTAAACCTGGTTTTCTAAGTACATAGACCTAGATGACATTGCAGAACAAGTTCAAGGACATACAGTGAATTTTACTCTTTTTTTTAGGGTTGGGCTAAGCGGGGTTTCACTGTCTGTTCAGCACCCAACGGTGCAGCAATCTTGTCTTGAGTTGAAGCTATTTTGGGGGATTTTTCGTTTCATCGATTTGAGTCCAAATCGGTTCGTTCTTTTTGTATCGATTCGTGCTATGACATGAGTTGAAGTTTTCCTAGGAGTTCATTTGATTGAATCGACTCGAGCTGCGAGAAATCGACGATTTTCATTTTTTGGGACTTTTTCGTGTTGTTGGCTCAATCTGAAATTTTCCGGAGATTGGGTAGAAATTGGGCCATGATTCTTTCAGAGATAGCTCACTCACTCACTTGTGATCCTCTGTGCGAAGTTTGGGATCCAATCATGGTGATTTGATCGAGTTTCCTTCGATTTTGTGGTCGTCCCTTTTCTCTGTTCGTTCTGGAGTCGGTCTCTGTTCCTGACCGTCAGGAGTCGGTTGGCCACCGGTGCGGTGTAGGTAGGGATGAAAACGGATCGGATACGGACGGATATCACCGATATTACATTTGTTTTTATATTTTTGTCCGGATTCGGATTCGAATATGAATAGTGTCAACTATGTCGGATATGATACGATTGGATATCGACATCATAAATATGCGATTTGAGTATTCGGATACGGATATGGTATCGGATGTTGGATATCCGGACTCGGATACGGACAGATCTCAACCCCTCTAAACGGATTCGGTTTCGAATACAGTCGAAAAATATCTGTATCGTTTTCGTCCCTGGGTGTAGGGTCGAGCAGTGCAGCACCTGCCTACCTCAGAGTGTAGCCGCATTTTGCTCAGAGTGCACCGGAGTGTGCTGTTCTTCTGCCGCCGGCGTCGTTTCCCAGTGCGTCCGTCCGCGACTCTCTATCTCTGTATGTTCGTTCTTTGCAGGGGTGCTGCTCTCCTTCAGAGGGACGCACGCGTGGGCTCTAGGCGCCGCGTGCATCAGGCACCAGGCCGGTGCTCTTCCTTGGGCCAAGCGCTCCGACCGTGCTCTCTCAGCAGAGCAGCTCGTTGATGGCTTTTGAGCGGCAAGTGCAGCAGCCAGTGCTTGCCTCTGATTTTGAGGGCCCGTTTGTTTCCGAGTAACAGGAACAGAGACTAAAACAGAAACTAAATAGTAATCTCTAATGGTGTTTGTTTGAATGGATTAGAGGATATTAAATGATATTAAAGCTGCTGAACAAAGACTAAAATATCCTCCATGTAGAGTGGGAGATCGGGAGGGGTGGGGACCGGAAAGAGTCATGGAGTGTCAATTTGGCCCATAAATCCTAATAAACCTCACCCTAAGGGACTTCTGTCTTTTAGTCTCTAGTCCATATTTTAGTCCCTCATATTTGGTTAAAATGGACTAATTGCCTGTTTAGATGCATTTGGAATGGCAAAACTTTTAGCCCTAATCTTTTGCTGCAAATCTTTAGACATTCAAACTTTATATCTTGGTATTTAGATGCATGGCAAAACTTTAGCACTTACCAAACAAAGACTGATTTGTCCTCATTTAATGACCTATTTGCTTCATTAATTGGCAGCCATGCATGCTGCATGCTGGCCTTGTTGCTGTTCGGCGCCTAGCTGCTGCTCCCTGGTGGTGCTGCTCGCCAAGACGCTGCACGCTGGCGGTGTTGCCATGCCCGGCGGTGTTTAGAAACAATAAAAAATTACACTTTATTGCATAATTATTCAATAGTTTAAGTTCACAATTCAATTGTCACCATCCATACAAATCAATCACACACGTCACAATAGAAGTACACCATTCAAATTGGCATGTTCTATTTAACAAACCAAGGGCTATTTGGTCACGGAAACCATTCATGATTGCGGATTCATCCCTTGCCGACGGTTGATGAGTACGTGGCTGAGAGACCGATGCCTCCAGTGGAACATAGTTCTCATCACGATCACAATGATCAAAGTCCATATCCACTATTCCACTCGGTCTAATGAAGTTATGGAGTGCCATGCATGCAATGATAATTTGGCTTTGCTTATGAGGTGCATAACTTGGCATATGCAACAAAATCCCCCACTTCATCTTCAAAACTCCAAACAACCTCTCAATGATATTTCTAAGAGATGAATGTGCATAGTTGAAGATCTCTTTTTTACCTTATGGCTCTGGGCCGTCGCAATACTCCCGAAGATGGTACTCGGTTCCCTTGTAGGACGCAAGATAACCCAGACGGTTTGGGTAGCCCGAGTCCACCAGGTAAAATTTTCTTACACAATGCAACATTTTTGTAAGTTTCAGCTACTTGAACTAGAAGCTCCAAATGCAACATTAGAAGGTGTTTACCTGTAGGTGGATGTGGAAAGATGTGGCTATACTTGGTCATAGCATTAGTGAACACTCTCATGTCATGTATAGAACCATACCATCCAACAAGAATAAATGTGAACCTCATGTCAAAGTCATAAAGAGCTAGCACATTCTGTGTTGTCATGCCCTTACGGCACATGTGCTAAACCAGCTTATCACTTGGCACCACACATGGTATGTGAGTGCCATCTAGTGCTTCTATACAATTGTTGAAGAAGGGAGGGAACTTAGGATTTGACAATCTAGGTTGAATTGTTCTGAATTCTAGGTCAACTGGCTTACTGATGTCTACAGCTAGCTTAACCACACATTGCAAAACTTTCTCAAAGTTGTTGCGAACTATGCCTAGTTATCTCTCAAATCTATCCTCGCCTTGCCTAACTGACAGTGGTGCTCCAAGCATCCAGAGGAATAATCCTAAAGCCTCAACCGAGGTAATCTTGGTACTTGATTTGAGGCCATATGACTCAACCAACATATCATGAAGTCAATGAAACACAGTTGGGCCTATTCTAAACATGTTGTAGCATCTGTTTCTATCTTCTAGAGTTCTCTCTACCCATTGCAGTCCAGTTAGCATTGGTTTCCTCCTCTTAGCCCTATTACAGTATTTGTCATAGTGAATAGCAAACAAAAGCATACCATCCATAAATTCACTGGCATCATCCTCAACAAGAAGTCTAAAGATTTCCTCATCACTTGATTCATCATAAGTGTCCCTAGCTCTTGCTGACACACTATCCTGACGCATAAATGCATCACAAACTCAGTTACATATGCTAGTAAAAAGTGCACATGCTCACATCACAATCATAATTCAAATTCATCACACCGTACAACATTGAATTCATAACAGACATAGTGCAAATGCCAAACATAGTTCAAATGACACACAGTTCAAATGACAGACATAGTTCAAATGACACATTTAGTTCAAATGATATGCTAAGTTCAAAAGACAGACTGAAGTTAAGATAATAGGATCTAGATCAGGTTGTTAACCCTTGCATGTTCCTCAATGAAGGCCAGTCTTCCTTCCACTGTAGTTGTTCTAATGAAGAACGTCATATTGCTTTCTTCACTTCAGATCCTGTGCACAACATACCACATCTTTTGGTTTGTCTCCTCTACACCACACTCTCTAGCCAACTGCTGCACATGCATAATCTTGTCATATTTGGTAGCCTCCTTTTGTTGCTTCGCTGCCAAATGTTGCTTGAAGTACTCATTCCTTTGAGCTTGAATCTTAGCGTTCTCGCTTATGTACTTGTTCATGGTCCGAACTGTTGGGCTCTTAGGCTGCTTGCGCGGACTAGAGCCAGTGGTGCTTGTGCTGCTTGCTCTCTTGTGGCTAGTGATGCTAACTAGAGTGCGCACATCAAGGTCCTCAACTGCCTCCTCCTCTTCTTCATCCACAGTGACACTTTCTCCAGCAACAAATGAGGTGGAGCCATCAACAGCTACATCATGGAACATTTGGTCCAATTGATCCATGTAATCTAGCCACCCCCACTTGCATTTCTTCTAGTCTGGGTGGCCCTGCACAACTTATCAATGTGAGTAAGTGTACAGCTAAGTAGATGTGAAACAACAAACAAGTAGTTTGGCAAGTACCTTAGTGTTGTCTTCCCACCATTGATTAGTGGCATCAATAGTGCCATCATCTCTACGGCCTAAGCCAGTGTCATTGCGCAGTCTTTGTATGAATTGCCATAGTCCCTTCAGTTGCCTAATCCTATTAGCGATATGTACTCTATCATGGACCAAATTGGTTGATGCAAAATACCTTCCTATGACCTCTCTCATCCCTGTCTTGTTCATGGTTCCTTTCATGCAGTTACCCTTATTAATTTGGACAACCCAAATATCACACAGTGTCCCAGTATTTGGTTCTGATCAATTTTCCCTATCCACTCTAGCTTAATCCATGCATAACAAGAGTACATACATACATTACGAAAACGGTAAATTACAACATCAATCATATTTGTCTAGGTTTGAGAATATACCGGGACTTGAGCGTTCGGAAGGATCTCTTGGATCTCGTCGTCTTCAGCATCATTCTGGTGGTTGATGTTGAAGTTGTCTTCCGCAAAAGTTGTCGTCGTGGGTCATCAACATCCACCGCGGTTCCTGGATCCAGCAGGCACGCTGGATGTAGATCCACACGAGCCGCGCACATCGGCGGTCACATGAGGCAAGGGAGGGCCACATCCACCACCCTAGGATCACAACACGGTGCGTGTGGCCATGGCGCCTCCTCCACCGCCACTATGAGCCACATGTAAGCCGAGGGTTTGACTGCCACTACGGATGCGAATGGGAGGTAGGCCCATGCTGTCGCTGATGCCTCCATCCTACGAGCCAGAGCGAAGGAGGCCTCATAGCCCGCCATTCTAGGCCACCCTTCGCCAGGGGAGTTGAGATTGAGTGCCGCCATGCCCATCCAGGGAGCATTGAAGCTTGTTGATGGTAGTTAACAACCAATATAAACCATCAATATAACATGTATAAGGGCATAAATATAATCACCAACGAATGTCTAGGGGTTTAAACTAACAAATTCTACGAGTTTTGGTGATTTTGTATTTTCTGCAGGGTTTATCTAGAAAACCATCAAGGTAGACATAAATATCAGATTTAATCACGTTTATCCGCAGCGAAACGGACACCAGACGGTTCTAGAAGACTCTAGAGGACTCCGTGCCAAGGTAGAGGGGCAGAGGCCGACCCCACCTATAAGCCACCCAGTCCCCTAGTCCCACATGTTAGCCCCTCCTTCGAATGTCGGTTCTCCACCGCCTCCTAGGTTGCATCCACATCGTACTTAAAGTCGGTTTGATCCAAGGGCTCACGTTGGATGCTCTGGGCTATATATATCAGCCCCTGCCACCCCCCGAGGAATAAGCATAAGTCATTTGAGAAGACAAAAACCCTAATCATCCTCATAGCTCCACCAACTCTAGGGCATAGCTAGTTAGGCTAGGTCTAGAGGGAGACAGGCAGGCTTCACTTGAATTCCCGATCATGTCAAGAGCGTGGTTTGGTATAATCTTTGTACCCCCTCTCTTTTGTACCTCCATTATTTTTATATGCTAGTTACAATTGTTATGGCAATATTAGTATTCATCTTATGCATGTTCTTTGTTATAATGTTCATCGTCTACTTTGATTATATGCTTAGTATAGTTAGATTATCACCATGTTTATGCATAACTTCGTATAGCGCTCACTCTAAGGTACCATAGGTGAGTGGTCGACATTGTGTAAGCGTGGTGCTTATACGTTGTTTACCTATGGATACACTCTATATTATGGGTCATGTGGTAGATCGCGGATGTGACACTCCCGTTGAGTCCTTTGTAGTCCACTCCCCGAATATAGGCGCACATAGGGTCCGGTTACGAAGGAGAACAAGCTCTGTTCTTAATCTTCCTTAGTAATATCCCTTATGTGTAGATATGAAGATAATCTTAACAATAACTAATAGGTATAATTGCACTAATCAATATATGATTTGACTTGTAATTAAGAATGACTTAGGAATTATTCCTCTAATATTCTACCTGACCATGCTAATGCCATAGAAAGGAGTACTTTGAGTGATTTATCATTATCATTGATCAATACTTATCATATATCTTATCCTATGACTTACCCCTGTTATGAGTAGGACATTGGTTATGGTTTATTTCTCCATTAATAGTATAAGTTATCAATACATGTCCGTGCCAGACCTTTCCTGTGGTAAAAAAATATAAATAACGATACCTGGAATACTTCTAGGTGAAGTGCTACAATGGTATAATTATCAGTGCGCTTACAGATTTCTTATATATATATATAGTCACATAAATAAATAAAGAACTACTTAGTATTATTCTAGTAGCAATGCTACGTAGTACCAACAAGCATTTCTGTCACCATCATTAGGATGACAACTACTACAAGTGATGCTAGGAGATGTAGGCATATCACAGGTGACTACTTAAAACAAGTGACAAGTTAATAAATACCAACAACGCTACTCGAGCCCGGAAAGGGATATGCCGCGTCGGAGAAGGTGTTGTAGCCGCCCGCGGGGGAATACGGATTAGGCTGCGACAGGAAGTCCCTGGTGCGGTTGCCGTTGCTGTAGCCGTCATTGTTATAGTCGTCCATCTGCAACGCGTGGATCTGGATCTGGCGGCAGGAAGGACACGCCAAAACTATGCGCTCGGGAGGAGGATCTGGATCTGGGGGCCAGGGAGGAGGAGCTGGATCTGGACGGCGGCGGTGGGCGGAGCTAGGGTTGGTGGATCGGTAGAGAGCGAGAGCGGCGGGCGGAGCTAGGGTTCGCGCAGAGGGAGAGAGCGAGAGCGGCAGGGGGTGAGTGCGGGGAATGGATAGGGTACCGAGCGGCGGGGTGGGTGGGTGCAGGGGTAGTGGGCGTCCAGCTCGCGCCCCTAGACGTTTTTGTTCAGTTTTGGGCCTCTTGTCCCAAATAGCAAAAGTTTTGTAGCTCAGGTTTTGCTCTTTTTTGCCCTTGCTATTTAAATCCATTTTACCAAAAGATGGACTAAAAGTGCTAAAGTTTTGACAAAAGATGGGAAATAAACCAGGCCTAAAATTTAGTCTCTAGTCCCTATTCTCGTGAAAACAAACATGGCCTGAATGGTTAAGAGCCTTGTTGCATACGTGAATACTGCAAGTAAACATTGGTAATCATTGCATGCGCAATTAAATTCAGTCATGTGCACGTAATTGATTTTGTGCTTCCAACACTGTTGCTCGTGGCTGAATTTTTGGCAGCAATTTCAGTTCGTCAGTTTGTATGTGCTGCTGTCTTCGTCCAACGTCCAAAGAATTTCCTGTCCGTGCCCTTAGAATTTCCGGTCCGGCTTGCTGATTCGTCCGCGTCTTGCGCGTTTAAGCTCCAAATAGAGTTTCGTCTTTTGCATTGACTTTCTATCGATTCAGGAAACTTATCCAGATACTCTCGTCACCGGTTGGCTTGGGTATTTTAAATTCGGGAACTCGTTTCTTTTCAATAGGAGTTGAGTATCATATTTTCTGTTCCTCGATTCGGTGCGAGTGATTCGCAGTCCGTTTACTTCGTGGTGTCCTGCTGTGTTTTTAGAGAACATACACCCACTTATTTGGGTCGTCGGCATCACGGTGTTTGGTTTGCGTGTTTGATGGTGATTTTGGGACAGCGGCCAAAAGTTTCGTGAGAAATTTTACGGCTCCCATTCCCTCTCCCTCTTGTCGCCGTTTTCGGTCCTTCACGGAGGCCACCCTCGTGATGGATCAAGCGAGTATCTTGGCGTTGGTCATCCTCAACGTCTTCGTCATGGAACAAGTGAGTTTCAGTTCCACCCTGGTTTTCATCCTGTCGCGGGATCTATTGTGGAGATGGGGTATCTCCGCATTGAGCTCGCCCGTACCTAGATTAGTCGGGGGGGGAGGGGGGGGGGGGGGGGGGGGGGGGTGTTCGGCACCCAAACAGTTCAGCAATCTTGTCTTACTCTGGATTCCCAGATCGATGCGTCTTCGTTCCAGCTCCCCTGTTAAGCTTGCGTATTCTGCTTTCCGCTTGTACAGTTGGTTCCCAGACACACTGGCTGGACCACTCAACTGCGGCGGAACCAACTCCAGAGAAGCCTCATCGCTCCTTCCAATCTCTCACAGTGGAAAAAAGGGGAATGTATAGGTAGTGGATCGTCTGGAAAAGTTTACCTTGCCAGGTATTGCACACTGCCATCTTCTCTGTTTTTTTTTCTCCATCATAAATTAATTAACACGGGGAAATTGATGTATTCGAGCAAGCTGTAAAGTCGTTATACAGCGGCGTTAAGATATAATGACGGAATACCAATTTGGTTTATGGAGAATACTAGTGGACAACCAGGTTTATATGTGTGTAACCATTAAGGGTTTAGGAGTATTGAACATTTTTCATAAAAAAATATTTTTAGGAGACTGGTCAAATTATTTTCACAGGCGGGCACACATAGCGCGTAAATGGTCAAGAGGGCTTCAGGAAGATATCCGCCTCCAAAAATCATTTACGAAGATCAGCGTCCTAAGACGACTGTCTCTAAAAATCATCGATTAACAGAGGTGGTCATCTTTTAGGACGTCCATCTCCGTAAACCGATTTTCGAAGACGGGCATCTTAAGACGTCAATCTTCGTTAATCATGATTTTTGGAGATGGTCGTTCTAAGTGTCTGTCTCCTAAAACCAATTTACGGAGGCAGATAAGATGTCCGCCCCAATAACTAGTTGCATCAAAAAATAATTTACATATATTTGTTTTCATATAAATTCGGATAAAGACAAACTTTATATCACAATTGTAGCACTCGACGGAATCTACAACTTTGTAGCTAAAATGTTTTTGAATAGAAACAGTTTAATATCCCAAAATATTGTTGAAAGGTCACAAATTTTAAATTTTGAAATTTAAAATTATCGAATAACCTCATATATTGACATGGTTTATATGAAAGTTATAATTCTCAATACAATCTACAACTTTGTAGTTGATTTTTTTTATTTCAAGCCATTTAGAGTCCCAAATATGCGTTCTAATTTTATATATTTTGAAATTCAAAATTTAGAATTCCTAAACCTAGTTCACATAGTTAACACGAAAGCTATAGTGGCCGACCTGAACTACATGTTCGCTGATGACAAGTTTTTTATACTTATAGTCGTTTAGAGTCACAAATATTTATTTTAAATTAACATATTTTGAGATTCAATTTTTCGAAATTTTTAAACAATCTCAGATAGAGATACATCCTATACCAAAGTTGTAGTATTTGACAAGATTTAAAACTGTGTTGTTAATAGTTCTTTCATTTGAGTTTATTTAGTAGCTAAAATATCCAATATAAGATTACAAAATGTTGATATAAATAATAGCATATTATATAAGGATATAAATAAGTGTGTGGTGCAGTGATAGAGAGGAGGTGTTGTTGAATGAATGTTAGGTCACTAGATCAACTCGCAAAAGTCAGGTTTTTTTTGCACGGCGTCTGCCTTCAGAAAGCATGATTAACCGAGGTGACCGTCTCCATTAATATTAACAAAAAAAATGACCTTCTTTGAAAATGATTTTTAGTAGTAGTAATACCAATTTGTTTTCTGATAAATCCAAATAGCATTTTGTTGATATCATGGTTACCTAGTCCTAGGTCAGCGACGGGGAAGGAGGAGAACAAGCGGAGAAAAGTCGATACGCGCGTAGGGAAGTCCGCGCAACTTTACGTGCAAAGAGGCTTTTTTTCCAAATGCCAAAAGATTGGGAGAGTTTGGGAGTTGTTGGAGATAGATTTTTTTCTATTATTCTAGAAAATCATGGTTTGAAAAGGATTATAGGGTACTCTTGGAGATGCTCTATACAAGGTCTTTACTAAACTTTTTGGTACGTAGAGAACAGAAAAATTGATCCACAAGAGCTAGCATCTTGGAAAACTTGAAAGTAACTGTTTTTTAACAAATTTCAAACCATGTTTAAATCTTGGTTTCCTAAAACAAATATTCAAAATATTAGTTGAATTTGAGCATGCACTCAAATACAAACTAATCCTTCCTTACTTTTAGAATGCATAAATTGGATTTTCCGTCTAAACTATTTTTAGAAGTTCTTGTGAAACAAAACCAACACGAGGAAACATTCAAATTTCGAACAAAAGATGAGTTTCAATACAATTCGAACCTAACTTTGATTGAAAGACATACTTAAACTCGTTGTTTTGACACTCTTTCTTACCTTGCAGGCAGCACTCCACTTTAGAATTGGAAGAGGTAAAGAGACGCCTAAAATGCGAGAGCATCTTTCGGAGGAAGGGAAAGATTTTCTTGGAGAAGTGCTTCCAAGTCGATGGCAGCATATCGCCCCACGGCCCATGGGCCACGGCAACTGAGTTAACGAAGCATCCTTTTGTTCAGGGCACCATGAAATTTGCAGACGCCTGAGAAGTGATGGATGCTGTTAAGGTTTGTTGTGGAACGCTTCACCTAGCTCTGACTTCGTGCTACGATACCTAGAAGACTCGAAGAGACGGAACCGATGAGCAGTCATTCTTTGGTTGGTTTCTGGGTTGATAAGTCTGGCTGGTGCTGATTTGTTGCGAAAGAAAAATACTGTTGACTGACTGATAAGCCTTGACTGAAATCAACGAGCGAACAGGCTGGAGGTTAGTTTTTCTGGCTTCATTTATTTTTTTATTTTGAAAAAAAATAGATAAAAGACGATGCTCTGCTATAGTGCATAAGGTTTTGTAAAAATGGAGCCGTTTTTGACGAGACACCCTCCCAAACTGTATGTAGCAAGCAAGTGTTAAGAGGCATGTCAGGAATGAAGACATGATCGAGCACAATAGGTATAGTAGGTGTTTATCTACTGGGCTACAAGCCGTGTTGGTAATGGGATCGGCCGGAGGTCATGTAAACCTGCGCGGCTCGCTCCCTTGCCGTCCGTCCATCGCCCATCGTCGTTGGGCGCACCGCGCTGACCCTGCCATGGCCGTAGGGGGTGCACGTGCCATATGGTGCCTTAGGCCTTCCCCAGCCCAACCAAGGACACCCACGAGCGTGGCCGATGCCGGTGGCGCTCACGAGCGTGGCCGATGCCGGTGGCGCTCGCGCGCCGCTGCTCGCCGCTAGATTCCACCCCGACGACCGGAATCGATCGGCCCTGGTCTTTTCCTCCTCTATGTTGCAAATGTATGTTAAGTGTTTCAGATGTTTCAGAGACATGTTGCAATTGTTACATATAGAAGTTGCAAAAATAGATCGCGATGGTGCACATGTTGTATATTTTTGCAAATGTTTTCAGTGGTACGTCGCAAGCGTTTTGAAAAAAATGTTTCATCTATTTCAGACGTACGTTGCAGCAAGTGTTTATCTAGATGTTCCATATGTTTCACACACATGTTGCAAGTGTTTTATTTAGATATTACATATGTTTCACACATATGTTGCAACAATATATTTAAAATGATTCATCTATGTCCGACATATGTTGCAACCAAATGTTTCATGTTGTAAGTGTTTCACGCGGGCAGATTGAGTGATGGGCGCACGGCCCGAGCGCCGGGGGATGGAGCACGGCAGAGCTAGGGACCGGCGAATGGGGGCACAGCGAGCTAGGTCCAGCTCCTAGGTCCCGCCCCACATGGAGAGAGTGAGAGAGAGGAGGGGCTTAGGGGAAGGAACAGGGTACAACGGGTGACAAGGTGCGCGTGCGAGATGAGGACGGGCTGCGCAGCCGCCCATCTGGGCGCAAGGAGCGGCGGGCACAGTGTCGAGGGCGGGGTGCAAGTGCGAGTCGGAGCGAAACAGACGGATGCGGGCTGCATGGGCATCCGGACGCACGTGTCAGCCCGGACATCCGAACGCTAGCTAATAGCCACGCTGATTTTTAAATTCTTAACTGAGGATTCATCGGTTAGAGAATACTCCACCGCAGATTGTTGATCAAAATTGTGACTTTGTGAATTGTGTGCATCGTATCGTCCCATTAGCCTAAAGACTAGTCCTTGGTCTATTATTAGTTACTACAAACTGCGATTGTCGGTGCTTATAATACACTACGTTCGTGAGTTTTAGGGCTTCTTTGACACAGCTCCTGTCCGCTCCGGCTCCGCTACTGTAGCGCGGAGCCGGAGGAGCCCGAAATCGTGGCTTCACCGGCTCCGGCTCTTCCCAGTTCATTTTCTGCCTCAGTTTTTGAAACGACTCCTGCTACAGTATCAATACAGAATTACTACAGTGCCACGCGCGAAGGAGCCGGAGCCTCCAGGAGGTGCGCCAAAGAGGGCCTTAGTTTAGCTCCGGCTCTAGGGCCCAGGACTCGAGGACCCGGCTGCCCATGACGTCCCGCACCCGTTCCGTAGCAACAGCAGTACGCCGCGGCCGGCTGCCGGCATGGAACACGACGGCACGGCACACATCGATTCGCGATAAATTAGCAGTGAGTTTTCAGTTTTCACTGTACCGAGTTCTCACGTACGGATACGAGCTGCTCAGCAGTCGGAACACCGGTCGGTCAGCCGGAGCCGGTCAGGGTCAGGTGACCCCCAGCCGGCGCAGAAACCGATGCAGAAGAGGGCGGTGCGTGTGCAGAGAGCCCAGACCGCCACCATGCCTTCTCATGCTTGGGGATGGCAAGAAGGAGAGGTTGTAGGGTAGGCCGGGCTGCAGTCCCCGATCTCGAGGTTGACCAGACCAGAGCAGACCAGCTGAGGTCGCCCCGCCCTGCACTGCAGCACGCAGCCCGGCAACGGCACGGCCTCCTCATAATGCGTTTCCGTTCGCCCGCTCCCCAACACCCATCACCAGCAGCAGACTGGGCCTCCCTACACGCCACGCAACGTGATTTATTACAAATGCCCCAATATTATGCTCTTGTCCACCTCACCTTTCTCTCCCTCTCTCTCTCTCTCTCTCTCTCTCTTTTCTTTTCCGCGGTGTGGGGAGGTGATTAGTGTATGGATGCTGCCTTGCTGGAACAATGCTCAGTCAGTCTAATCACCTGCGGTTGGTTTTGGTTCAGATGAAGCCATTTTCTCCTAATAATGCCACGAATTTAGGACTTATTTGGTAGAGCTTTTTCTGATCATGATTCTCTAAGATGAGTGATGCTATGATTGAGAATAATTCTATCGGGTTCTCTAGTATAAACTCTATGCATAAACTGATTCTAAGCGTGGAGTGACCGGGAGCTATATTTTCCTGATCTCAGTTTTCTAGTTTATTTCAGAGAAATACTTCTCGAATAAGAAAAAAGAACCAATCGACACAACTCCTACATTCAGCCTAGAAGCTGCTCTGGAAACTCCACGAAACAAGCCCTTAGTTTCGACGCTTCGTTATTAGGCATTCATGCTAATTATATTGCTAGGTTATTCTTCACTACTTCATTCTCGCAAGAATGCAGTGGTTTTATGTGATCTAGGATCATAATACTATCAAAGGGCAGACAAAATGCTGCCAATACCGCCAATAATAGTATCTCATTTAACAAATTCAAGTTAAAGAACTTGTGATGGGCACGGTCAAATTGTTTTCCCTTCTCGTGAGCACTGTTACGGCTCTCTAGTAAACAGAGTACTTGACAAGGCAAGAACTGGGACCGCACGCCATTGCCATTGCGACCCAATGCAAGGAGACGACAGTTCACCACATTCACAAGCAGCGCCTCTGCCTCCACGCAAAAACCAAAACAAGCGATACAAAACAAAGCATGTGTTTCCTTGACCAGATCAGGATTTGTGTGTGTGTGACTCTGCTACAAGCTGCTCTCATCTCATGCCCTCTCTTGTGTCATGCAATGCCTGGAAGACGTCTTTGTGCTGGCCTCTTTGTCTTTGTGCAGGCTTGTTTCTAGCCTTTAGACCACATCCCCCAAGTGCTCGCCCTGCTCCTCATGCACAGCAGCACAGTGAACAACCCCCCACGCCCTGCTGTTGGTGCAAGCACAAGCAGCGCCATCTTTCAGCCTGTTCGCTTGTTGGTTTCAGCCAGCCCAAACCAGCCAGCCAACAGTGTTTTCCTCTCACAATAAACCAGCACCAGCCAGCCTAAACCAGCCCAGAAACCAACCAGCGAACAGGCCGTTTGCCTCCAGGCTTTCGGTTTACAGAGACTCACAGGTACAGCTATACAAGCTCCAGCTGCCATACCTCATACTGTATCCCTTCAATTCGCTACTTTTTAGGCCCCGTTTAGATCACACCCAAAAACCAAAAATTTTCAAGATTCTTCGTCACATCAAATCTTGCGGCACATGCATGGAGCATTAAATATAGGTAAAAAGAATAACTAATTGCACAGTTTGCCTGTAATTAGCGAGACGAATCTTTTAAGCCTAAATAGTCCATAATTGGACAATTTTTGCCAACTACAAACGAAAGTGCTACAGTAGCCAAAAGCCAAAAATTTTCGGAACTAAACGCGCCCTTAATTTCCCCTTCAATTTCATGTATGGCATTTAAGTTACATGTAGTGCATTTCATATTGCAATCATACAGGCATAAACTTAACTGGAAACTAGAAATGTTTCAGAAACTTTAAGATTCTTTTTTTCAAACTTCAGGGATTTCCTTTTTAGCGCAGAAATTTCACAAGCGACCTGCCCGGATCGATCGTGACGAAACCCGTGTACCAAACAATTCTAGGCATCCATTTACATGGCATTGGACACATGAATTAGATCGATATTCATTCATACAAAAATCTTGTATGATCTGAGGTTTTGTTTTACTACTGATGATCACAACATAGTCAAGTGTTCCACCAGAAAACAAAAACTATCGGTGCTTTGCTAGGACCAGGGCAGCCGGCCATCCAATGAGGTGGCCACTCACTTCTAGGTGGCAGCTGTGCTACTCCTTTGAACCAACAAAATTTAACCAAAGCTTTGGCTCTGTTCGGCTAGTCTGTAAGCTGCTTGTGCTGATTTGTACGGCTGATTTGTTGGGAGAGAAAAATACTGTACCATGGCTGATAAGCCGGCTTATAATGGCTGATAAGCCTGTTTTTGACTGCATTGGTGGCTGAGAAGCTGTGCAGGCTTGTTAACCCTTTCTGGATCATCCTCATGTTTATTCACCCAACAACCATATGCATATGCATATGCAGCTCTAGGTTTGGGCAGTCCAGATTCAGAACTCAGAAGGCAGGCAGGCATACTATATCCTCTCCACACTTTAGATACAAGCTATCAGATGTGCTGCCATTGGTTGACACATGCATTATTGTAGGTTATCTTTAGTTGCCCAATGCTCATCTTAACATTGTACAGTTGATTAGTCCAAGAAAATCCCCTAAACATGTTTGATTTGATCTGCTTTGTGACGGACCTACAAATTTTTAGTGGTCCATTCATCTTGACCAGCTCGATCTCCGAGGTATCATACATGATAAGTACTGTAGATCAGTTTGAATGAAAACCAATGTTACTCTTACTCCTATATGGTATAGGTAAGGGAAGCATTTCCTCAAATTTATTTGGGTGCCTACAGAGACACCTAGTTTATTTCAATATTTTTTTTGCTTCTCTCTTCTGGGGAAAAATGCATAGGGAAATGACAAAATCCATGCTCATATATTCCCTTTCTTCCTTTTTAGTCGCAGCAGCTTATGTACATGTACTTCGATCAGGCCTACAAAATGGAATCAAGATGTTCAAAATCTTATCTCCCTTGGGCACTCTTGATCTACAACTGAATTATTCTGTAAAGCACATGTTGCATTTGTTTATCTGACTGATCTAGGCTAACATTTTCAAGTTCAATCTCCATCCCCCCAACCCCGACAACCCCAAGTACCAGCTGGCCTACCTTCATGTCATGGAAACACTGTTTGAGAATAGCACAGAAGCATTTGTGACCAACTGTCCAGGCTTCAATGCAAGGAACCCCCTTTCCTTTATATAGCAACATTGGAGAAACAAAACAAAGCCATGGAAGGCACATGAATGAGAGAGAAAGAGAGAAGGTTTGGCGATGCCATGTCTGCAGCAGCCTGCAGGTAGCATGCATGCTTGCAGACTGCAGAGATGGTGGTGGTGGACTTGTGGCTGTGCTCTCAGCACAGAAAGAAAGCCACTCCATTGCCCATGGGGGCAGGGCAGGCATTTTCATTGCCAGAGTGCAGGGCAAAAGCTCTTTTTACCAGCTGTAAGGCAGGGTGCAATGTAAGACCTGCATTAGATAGTGGATGAGGCCAGAAGACCAACTTTAGGGTTTAGGCCTTGTTTAGTTCCCTCATTTTACAGATTTTGGCACTATGCAAAAAGAAGATTCCCTGTCACATCAAACTTGCGGTATATGTATGGAGTACTAAATGTTGACGAAATCAAAAACTAATTACACAGTTTGGTTGTACTCTGCGAGACGAACGTTTTGAGTCTAATTAGTCAGCGATGGGACAATTATTACCCAATAAAAACAAAACGCTACAGTGCGCAACAGTGTTGCTACAGTGCATCGGATTTCGGCCTTAGGGTTTTATCATGGGAAGGGTGAGAAAAAAAAATTAAAGGCAGTGGATGTAAAGATATCATCATTATTGTATACAACAACAACAACAATAAAGCCTTTAAGTCCCAAACAAGTTGGGGTAGGCTAGAGTTGAAACCCAGCAGAAGCAATCAAGGTTCAGGCACGTGAATAGCTGTTTTCCAAGCACTCCTATCTAAGGCTAAGTCTTTGGTATATTCCATCCTTTCAAGTCTCCTTTTATTGCCTCTACCCAAGTTAACTTCGGTCTTCCTCTGCCTCTCTTCACGTTACTATCCTGGCTTAGGATTTCACTACGCACCGGTGCTTCTAGAGGTCTCCATTGCACATGTCTAAACCATCTCAACCGGTGTTGTACAAGCTTTTTTTCAATTAGTGCTACCCCTAATCTATCACGTATATCATCGTTCCGAACTCGATCCCTTCTTGTATGACCGCAAATCCAACGCAACATAAGCATTTCCGCGACACTTATCTGTTGAACATGTCGTCTTTTCGTAGGCCAACATTCTGCACCATACAACATAGCAGGTCTAATCGCCGTCCTATAAAACTTGCCTTTTAGCTTCTGTGGTACCCTTTTATCACATAGGACATAAGATGCTTGGCGCCACTTCATTCACTCTGCTTTGATTCTATGGCTAACATCTTCATCAATATCCCCGTCTCTCTGTAGCATTGATCCTAAATAACGAAAGGTATCCTTTCTAGGCACTACTTGACCTTCCAAACTAATATCTTCCTCCTCCCGAGTAGTAGTGCCGAAGTCACATCTCATATACTCAGTTTTAGTTCTACTGAGTCTAAAACATTTGGACTCCAAAGTCTCCCGCCATAACTCCAGTTTCTGATTCACTCATGTCCGGCTTTCATCAACTAGCACTACATCGTCCGTGAAAAGCATACACCAAGGGATGTCTCCCTGTATGTCCCTTGTGACCTCATCCATCACTAAGGCAAATAGATAATGGCTCAAAGCTGACCCTTGATGCAGTCATATCCTAATTGGGAAGTCATTCGTGTCTCCATCACTTGTTCGAACACTAGTCACAACATTGTTGTACATGTCCTTAATGAGCCCGACATACTTCGTTGGGACTTTATGTTTGTCCAAAGCCCACCACATAATATTCCTTGGTATTTTATCATAAGCCTTCTCCAAGTCAATAAAAACCATGTGTAGGTCCTTCTTCTTCTCCCTATATCGCTCCATAACTTGTCTTATTAAGAAAATGACTTCCATGGTTGACCTTCCAGGCATGAAACCAAATTGGTTCATAGAGACCAGCGTTATTGCTCTCAAGCGATGCTCGATAACTCTCTCCCATAGCTTCATAGTATGGCTCATCAACTTAATTCCCCGGTAATTAGTACAACTTTAAATATCCCCTTTATTCTTGTAGATCGGTACCAATATACTTCTCCTCCACTCGTCAGGCGTCTTGTTCGATCGAAAAATATGGTTGAACAACTTGGTTAGCCATACTATAGCTATATCCCCGAGGCATCTCCACACCTCGATTGGGATACCATCCGGTCCCATCATCTTACCTCCTTTCATCCTTTTCAACGCCTCTCTGACATCAGATTCTTGGATTCTCCGCACAAAGCGCCTATTGGTGTCATCAAAAGAGTCGTCCAACTAAAAGGTTGTGTCCGTATTCTCACCATTGAACAATTTGTCAAAATACTCTTGCCATCAATGTCGGATCTCATCCTCCTTCACCAAGAGATGCTCCATTTCATCCTTAATGCACTTAACTTGATTGAAGTTCCTTGTCTTTCTCTCATGAACCCTAGCCATCCTATAAATGTCCTTCTCTCCTTCCTTCGTACTCAAATATTGGTAAAGATCCTCGTGCGCTCTACCCTTTGCCACACTTACAGCTCGCTTTGCAGTCTTCTTTGCCACCGTGTACTTCTCTATGTTGTCCACACTCCTGTC
Organism: Miscanthus floridulus; assembly: GCF_019320115.1. NCBI lineage: Eukaryota > Viridiplantae > Streptophyta > Magnoliopsida > Poales > Poaceae > Miscanthus > Miscanthus floridulus. The sequence continues at coordinate 68,329,964 of NC_089593.1, forward strand.
ATGGTACAAGCGTCTATAGCATTCTTTCTTCTCCTTAATAGTCCTTTGGACTTCCCCGTTCCACCACCAAGTATCTTTAGCATCGCCTCCACTTCCTTTGGTTACTCCACACACCTTTGAGGCCACCTTCCGAATGTTGGTTGCCATCTTCTCCCACATGTTGTTTATGTCCTCTTCTTCCTTTCAAGAGCCATCTTTGATAACCCTTTCCCTGAATACCTCTGATGTCTCCCCTTTCAGTTTCCACCACTTTGTTCTTTCAATCTTAGCTTGTTTATCCCTACGGGCATGCACCTGAAAATGAAAGTCTACCACCAAAAGCTTATGTTGAGAAACAACACACTCCCCTGGTATCACCTTGCAACCCAAGCATGCTCGTTTGTCCTTTCTTCTTGCGAGGACAAAATCAATCTAGCTAGAGTGTTGTCAGCTACTGAAGGTCACTAGATGAGATTATCTCTTTCTAAAGAAAGTGTTGGCTATCATCAGGTCAAAAGCTACCGTGAAGTCTAGAACTTCCTCCCCCTCCTGATTCCTACTACCATACCCAAAACCTTCATAAACTGCCTCGAAACCTGTGCTTGTAGTACCTACATGCCAATTAAGATCTCCTCCTATAAAAAGCTTCTCACTACTAGGTACAGCTCTAATCAGGCCATCTAGGTCTTCCCAGAACTGTCTCTTAGCACTCTCGTCGAGGCCTACTTGGGGGGCATACACACTAATTACGTTCAAGACCATATCACCAACAACAAGCTTGACTAAGATAATCCTATCTCCTTGCCTTCTCACTCCCACCACACCATTCTTGAGGCTCTTATCAATCAAAACTCCTACTCCATTTCTATTCGCGACTGTCCCTGTGTACCAAAGCTTGAAACCTGTATTGTTCACCTCCTTCGCCTTCTGACCCTTCCATTTAGTCTCTTGAACGCATAATATATTTACACGTCTTCTAGTCGTGGTATCAACTAATTCTCTTAAGTTACCTATGAGCGACCCTACATTCCAACTACCTAAACGGATCCTAGTTGGTTCGACTAGCTTCCTTACCCTTCGCACCCGTCGACTCAGATGTGAAGACCCTTGCTCATTTTTCACTACACCCGGACGCCGATGTAGCCCGCCACTAAGGAAGCGACGACCCGATCCTTGCTCACTTGACACCATGTCCAGATCGCTACACGGCGCGTCACCAAGGGGGTGTCGACCCGGCCCTTGCCCATTTAACACCGTACCCGGGTTCCGATATGGCGCGTCGCTAAGAGGGTTACGCCCCAACGGTTTTCTTTCGGGTTTCATCTCCATTAGAATGGCTAGATTTAACGTTGGCTCGCCACGCCTATCACAACCCTCCTCTTTTACCAGGGCTTGAAACCTGCTACGTTGAGACAACATAAGCGTCCATGAATGAAAGTTGTAATATTCTGGGCATGTGTGTGTTCATCTTTCTCTGCATGTGCATGCTGCCACATTGGTAACCTTGTTCTTCCATTTGACTAACGTATGGGAGTTTGTGTTTGAAAGAGTTTTCTTCTTTGAATTGAAGAATTACAATAAACACATGGTTACTTGTCCATTCCTTTGCGCCAACTTGGTAGTTGCCTATGTAATCCATATACATCATATAGTTTGAATTAATTGGTATTATATAGGACGGATTAACTATACCATTTCTCAAAAAATGTCACATGCCACAGCTTCCAAACAACTTGCAAGTTGCACATCACCATTGCTAATATTTGGGCAATTATTGGCATGAAGTGCTAACCTTAGTATCTTTCTGGTATATTAATACTCCCATTCATATGCAACACTTGTCTTCTTTCCAACACAAGTGCACATTGTAATGTGCTGTTGCATACTTTGCTCAGCATGCACAATAATGACCAAAAGGCCACACTGTACTTACTACTAATCATGGTTGACAATGCCTTTCTTTTCGCACCGGCCATCTCTTCCTTTGCATCACTGTGGATTGTGCAAGTGCGGTGCAACAGTGGGGTTTGGCCAAGATTCATCGAGCATGTGCTAAACTGGTTGCAATGTAACAGGGAAAGGGTTGCATTGGATCCTCCTTCCTGAAGAAAAGCAGAACAAGAAGCACTGGCATGGTCCAGCCAGAACTGAATGAATGGTACTGGAAATTTGCAGCAGTCAGCAGAACTGATCAAGAAACCTACAGGGATGCTGTCACATATACACAGGCAGGCACAGCTTGATGCAATCTGATTCCATTCCTCAGGAACAAGAGGGGTTACACAAGTACACAGGGTTTGTTACAAACCAATGTAACCCTTGCAAGTGCAGAGTGAAACACCACTCTCACATCCACTTGCACAAGTGAAAAAAGGAAACAGCTCTCTCTCTCTCTATAAACAATGGCAAAACCCTCAACCTCTCAAGTGTTGTTACCAGTTGTTTTGCATCTTCTCTAAAGCAGCAGCATCTCACCATATGCAATGCAACATTGCATCAGCAATGGTTTATCAAACAGTGCAACTTTGAAGTAAAGTTCACTGTGAAATGTGCCCTTTTGGGCACCAGCATTGGGCTTATTAACCTAAGCTCTCCTCTCCATAGGAAAGCTCAGCCCTCTGCTTTGTTCATCTCTTCCACCTCTCACAAACCAAACCAATCCAATCTGACTACGGCCAATGCCAACCCATGGCAGTGGCTCAAAGAACCTAAAAAATCTCTTCTTCTTTGCAAACATATAAGTTAAAAAAAAAGGAAAGAAAAATGAAAGGGAAGATCAAACCAAGCCCCCCTAGACATCTGGCTAAAAATTGTGTCCCCGGTGGTGCTAGCTTTCTCAACGGATGCCCGTCAGCTCCAGCCTGATCCGCTTGTTCCTCGCCGCCACCACCGTCGCAAAGGCGGTGGCGGTGTCCTTAACATCATCATCAACAAGAACAGAATGATATGTACTAGTGGCAATCTCGTTGGAGCCTGAACATGGCAATGATCTCTTGCTACCTCTCCTGTTCATGTCCCCAACCATCATACTGTAGCAGGCATGTACATGCTCCTGATCAGAGAAACAAACACATCTAATTAAACAGAGAAATGGTAAAGTGAAGCTCATCTAATCCAAGGTTCATCCAGAGAGAACACTCATATGATCAAAATGCTACACAAGTAGGTACTAGTGGATGGAAGCAAGTGACTCACCTTCTCAATAAGACAAGATGGAGAAAGGTAGCTCATCTTGGAACCCAGTGCTTCTTTGGTCAGCAGAGGTCCATAGGTTGCAGCCAAGATTGCAGCTGCAGCCACAGTGGACGGCCTGTGATCAAGCACACTACCAGCTGCACGAACAGCCGAACACCGAGCAGACCAGACAGTCAGAGTAATGCACGCAAGACAGATCACTGGATGTTAGAAACGAGAGAGAGAGAGAAAAAAAAGATTCGATCTTGATGTGTATGAACCTTCAACCGTGGCAAAGATGAAACCGATGGCCTTGAGGGCGACGTGGCCGCCGGCGCCGGCGCCGCCGTGCGGGTGGACCCGGGAGGAGAAGCAGGGGAGGAAGTCGAAGGGCGTGACGGCGCCCATGCGCCACCCGAGCGTGGACAGCACCAGCAGCTCCATCCGGCGGATGGACGCCGAGTCGAAATCGTAGCCGACGGCGTGGAACTCCGACAGCGCCGGCACCTGGCACTCCTCCATCTTGGCGGCCACGGACACGCACGCCACGGACAGCAGCTGCGCCGCCCACGGCTTCGCCTCCCTCTGCAGTCACCAATGCAATGCCCGGCGTCAGTCATTCATTCGCGCGTTGGTCCCCAAAAGCAGAGGCTTTTTTTGAAAAAAAACAAAAGTTTTTTTTTTTTAACGGCGGCGCAGATAGATTACATCGACGCGTCGCCGGAGGAGGAAGCTATCAAAGTAGGCGATGGCGAGGTACGCCGTCCGGTGGCCGAAGCCGAAGCACCCGCGGGTCTGCAATGGGCGAACGATGCAATCAGATGCCATGCCAACCTGACGGCGTCAAGGAGCTAGAGCTGAGCTAATCGGGACTCACTTCAAGAATCCACTTGACGGCGGCGAGGCGAGCTTGCCGGAACCACTCCTCGGAGGCGAGCGAAGGGTATTCTTCGTCTCCGTCGCCGTCGCCGTCGCAGTCGGCGGCTGAGTCGGAGGAGGAGGAGCAGAAGCTGGTCTCCTTGAACACCAACTGCTCCAAGTACTCCTCTTCCTCCTCGTCGCCGGCATTGTAGAGCGGGAAGAACTCGCCGTCGTCTACGACGCCGTCGCCGAGGTCGGCGCAGTCCTCCTCGCAGGTCAGCGAGAAGGCGCACTCCGACCAGTCATCCACCGCCGCCGCCGCCTCCACCGGCGTCATCTCGTCAGTCGTAACCACGCTTATAGTTGATTAGTTACAGTGCACGTCGAGCAAAGCAAGAACCACGCGCGAGGGGCGCGAGCTCTGAAATATCTTAGCTATGGTGGTCGGCGGCGAGGTGGCGGCGGCGGAGGCGGCCGTGGAAGTTTGGAAGAGGCCGGAGTGATGGCGAGAGTGAGATGGCAAATTGGCAACCGAAGCCTCCTCCCTCTATTTAACTAGCTCTAGCTTTTTAACCGCTCTTTTTTTTTAAAAAAAAACAAACAATTGTGTGTGAGTTCCAATGTTACCCCTCTGCATTTCTGGACATTGACAGTTTTGGTAAAACCTTGCCTTTTTTTTTAGCGCAAGTAAAACCTTGCTTTGAGATGGTATAAACTATGACAGTTTTGGTAAAAAAAAATTCACCTTGGGCTAAGAGTACTGTACTAGTACGGACTACGGAACGATGTATGTGAGGTGCATTCATGTATTTGTGCATCTGTCACCTTAATTTACTGGTCATTTACTCTAAAGGGTGAGCCTAATCATTATTATGACCTTGCATTTGGAACTCTAAGTGCGTCAATACTCGTTACACTTTTTTATTTTTATTATCAAATATGCCCTTACGTTGTAAGTTGTAACAGGGTATACAACTTGTTACACTATAACATAGCCGATGAGACATATATTCCATGACCACATCATGCGTTCCAATTCATTTTACAATCAGGTCCATAACATGCCTGGTGTATGGGTACAAAAGGCTTAGAGATCCATGTAATAATCAGGATACACTACTCTAAGGACCTATTTGGAGTGCTGCTCTAGCTTTGAAAAATAAATTTGAAGCATTAGATTAATCCAGATCCATGATGGAGCGGCTCTATTGTGCATCTGAGCTCCCACAAACCTGTCTAGGAGATCCGCCTCCTCCAATATGGATTCATATGTAAATATAAAGAAATTAACCATGGGCTAAAATGGAAAACGCCAACATAGGCATGGGTTTGTCTTCGTCGGCGAGGTAGCTGCACCGGGAGGCAGGGCATGAGGTGCAGCCTGCCTCCCGGTGCAGCTGGAGCTAGTGCGGCGGCGTTAGTGCCTGCTTCGGACGTGGAGTCGACGAGGAGTGGGCTCGTGTTGCGGTGTTAGAGGGAAGGCGGCGAGGCCGGACGCGACGCCTTTCACCTGCGGCGGAGGTCCGGCTACGACGGCACGGGCGACGGAGCTCAGTGTGTGGCAAGGCAGGGTTGAGCAGCTCTAGTCAGCGATGGGGAGAAGAAAAAGAAAAATAGAAACTGATACTTGATTTTCGTCTCATGAAAACACTACCCGATGATTTAAGGTACCCAAACATTCAGGTTCGGGTATGCCCAAAGTAACCGAATTTGATAAAACCAGCAAAATAGATAAAACTTTAGTGACATTTTAAAGCAGTAAACAACAATTTTGACCAGCATTAAAAGAGAGAAATTTATAAGCAATCACACGGCTAGCAAATAACAAAGTAGCGAACAGCATATGTCTTCGACAACTGCACAAATGTTGTTCAAGCAGATAAGCATATGCACTCATACACATCACACGGTACATAAATTTTGGGTATTATGGGTAATTCAAGTAGTGGGATCAATACCCAAACTACCTTAATTAAGTTTGGGTATCTAGAGTTACTATCAGAAACTGTAATCCAGATTTTAGGTTGGGGTCTAGATAATTCGAGTTCGGGAATTAAACATTGGGTTTTATGCCCACCCCTAGGTGAGAGTGAGGACAGCAAGCCGAGAGACGTAGAGAAATTAACATTATGTAATATCAGATATATAGGATTTGTAACCCGCCATAGGGCTTGATTTGGCATGATGCCAAGATGTTTGAGTTTGCCACACACTCTAAAAGAAGAAAGAAGAAAAATGCCTAATAGGATTCTGCAGGACTAGCCCCGGACGGACGGACGCCCGCAACTGCTCTTTTACCGTGTGTAAGCTTCATCTTGACCTGGACCTCAACTTGCTACGGGGCCACCACGCGGGCATCGCGCCGCCGTCGGCCTACCCGAGGCCACCACCTCCGCAACGTCCTCGTGCTTGTCGGGTAGGGTTTCCCCACCGAGCTCGAACTACCGTGGCGAGATGGAGGGAAGGTAATGGAGAGGAGAGGAGAGGGCGAGCCGCAATGTGCGAGGAAGGCGCGAGGTAGGAGCCAAAGCTCTGCGACAGGCCGCTGTCCGCCAGTCACCGGCGCCATTGCAAACATGTACAATACCTGATTTACTTTTGAAACATCCAGATGAAACATTTGCAACATACATCTGAAACAAATAAAATACTTAAAACGTGCATGTATAGCCATAGTAATACATATGCAACATCCAGATCTACTTTTGCAACATCCAGATGAAACACTTGCAACATAATTTTGAAACATCCGAAACACTTGAAACATACGCTTGAACACATGCGTGTATAGCCATAACAACATGTGCAACATCCAGATGAAACGCTTGAAACATACGTCCAAAACACTTGAAAACGTACACTTGCAACATGTGTTTATTGTCATTGCAACATATGCAACATCTCAAATATACTTCTGCAACATCCAGCTGAAACATTTGAAATATAAGTCTGAAATGCCTGAAACACTTGAAACATGGCGTCACCGGCGGCCATGGCCTACCTGGTGGGGAATTGCGATAGCCAGCAAGCTCGGATCAGAGGGACGTCACTCCGCTCGCTCACGCCGTCGGCGTAGCTTGTCGCTCCTCCTGCGATTCTCCCATGCCTACTCACGGTCCAGGCTTGCGCCGATCCACGCGGCCCCGCTGCTCGCTCGTCGTAGTCATCCAGCGTCGTCCGCTCGCGGGGGACGAGATACGGCGCAGCCGGCGATGGGGTGCGGCGTGGTGGTGGGATGGACACCGCGCGGCAGGGAACGGGGCGCGGTGGGGGGAAGGGGGTGCGTCGGTGGGGTGTGGGGCGAGCAGATGAGCGGTGACACCGCGACGGGGCAAGGCGATGTGGTGTTTTTTTAGAGAGATGGGGCCGGTCCGCTTTGCAGGCTTGGGAGCCGCGTCTGGATGGAAGGTCGTGGCTGAGCATTATTACCCAATAGGATTTGTAACTATCCACAGGGCTTAATTGGGCATCCATGTTTGAGTTTGCGACACCATTTCGAAGAAGGAAGAAGAGAAGTGCTCAACGATGCAGAGTATTATATTGGAGTTTTAGTGTCGTGGTTTTAGAAAGCTTTGAGTTGTTTTGATGTAACAAATCTTATAGTTTCCAGAACCATGATATTGCTAAAACTATAGTATTTTTTAAGATTCAGAAACTCAATTCTATACGATTTTTAGAGTTTCTCTCAAAAGTCAAAACTATGATATGTAAACACCCCTCAGCGTCATCATAAACGCATCCTTGTGCTCTGCATGCCTTCGGATATTTGATGCATTGAAAAATAATCGAAAGGTAATCGAGCAACTTCACCGGATTAAGAAAGGAGCCCCCCTTCACTATATTCTTGCATAAGCTCTAGCATATCTTCTTTCCAATCCACGTTCTCTTAAATCTCAATCTCTCAAAAATATTGTCCTCTCCGTCGTTGCTGGTAGAGCTCAGCCTGGGCGTTCGGTTTTAACCGTTAATTCGGTTCGGTTTATTCGGTTATAAAAAACTTCGGTTTCCAGCCTACATCACCCGTTCGGTTCTGCAGAAAACTAAAAACCGCAGAATTCGGTTTCGGTTTTTTTAATTCGGTTTTCGGTTTTAACCGAATTAACCGAGATATTCTGCCAGCAGCGACAGCAACGCCAAATTACAGAAAATGAACACAAGCAACAACAGATTACAGCATATATGATATATCAAGTCTTAAGCTGTCAAGCAAAGCAACAACCAGCAGCACATAATTACACAAAGTAGTGTCGGCATCTCACAGTACACAAATCAACAAGCCTCAAGACAATAGTACACAATTACAGAATTCGGTTTGTTCGGTTAATCGGTTCAGTTTGAGAATAAAACCGAAGCCGAAGCCGAACACCGAACAGTGCAAAACTAAAAACCGAACCGCAAACCGAAAACCGAAAAAACCGACACTTCGGTTCGGTTCGGTGCGGTTCGGTTCGGTTTACGGTTTGCGGTTAAAAAATGCCCAGCCCGAGGTAGAGCTGCTCTGGCATAATGTAAGGCCCTCTTTGATCGAAGGGACTAATAGTTAGCTGCTAATGATGGATCTTTGAATCCAAACAGGTCTAGCTAATTGTTAACTGAATACTTAACTAACAACTATTTCACTACACTAGTACAGAAACGGGTTTTACTCCCAGTTGAGAAACCCCTTCAGTCCTGGTTTCCCAACCGAGAGCACGAATCCAGGACTAAAGGGCTCCTCCTTTAGTCCTGGCTTCTCGTCCGGGACTAAAGGTGCACACCTTTAGTCCCGGTTGGAAGCCCGGGACCACCTTTAGTCCCGGTTGGTCGGCCTGGCGACGTGGGGTGGCCCTTTAGTCCCGGTTGGTATTACCAACCGGGACTAAAGGTTTCCTTTTTTCTTTTTTTTGTTTCTATTTTCAATTGATGATTCGTTTTGGTTTTCAAATATGTTTTCGAATACGCATTCTACGCTGCTAGTAATATACGTATTCTACACGTTTATAATGTTCGAACATTTTGTACAAATTAAAGTATGAAACTAACGTATATATTACATGCATATACATATATTGTATGTTGTTTTATGTACATATAATATATATATATATATATATATTACAAATAAAGCTTGCATTGTATATTCTATCATATTCTTGAGATAACAAATTCACTCCATCTGGTTTGGCTTCCATGTTTCGTTGACGTCATTGTAGAACTCACCGGCGGGGTTGAGGACCTGGTCATTAAGAAATTCTGCTATGGTCTCTTGAATTGCTTTCAGTTGGTCACGTCGTATGACTTTTTTCTTCAACCATAGAGTCTTCAATAAAAGTTAAAGAAAAAATATTAATATATATATGTGTTGGTCACGTGATTACTTATATATATATATATGAGCAACAAAAGAAATTGTGAATATATGCATATATTTATATAACGTACTTTGAGGATCTCTTCAGGAGTTCATTTTGCGTACGCCATGATGAGCTCGCAAACATAGTATCCGCAGTAGTTGTTCCCCTGTTCTTGCCTCAGAACCCACTTTTACGAGAAAAAAGATCCGGTGAATTGAAAGCATGCATGGTGTTAATTGAATTATATATATATATATATATATATATATATATATATATATATATATATATATATATATATATATATATATATATATATATATATATATATATATAGTACTTACTTTGTGTGCGATTACATCCAGTGGCGCTTTGCAATGTTTCATGTGGTGTTCCTCAATGAAACTTTTCTAAACACTGTGCCCAATAAAATAAAAAATTAATTTGGCCTTTAATAATTGTTGCAGTTAAGAGATCGAGGTATATATAGTTGCTAGAGAGACCAAATTACCCTTGGATAATATCTATCATGTCTTGGTACTCTGTTTGCTCTTTTCTTAACGAGTCTAAGATGCTCAACCGACTATTGGCCATATCGATGACCATCAATATCCAGTGATTGCTGCATATGTTTTTATACACAAATATGATCGACATTAACTAGAGTCAACATATATATATATATGGGAGATAGCTTAGCTAGTAAACAAATAATTGAACAAATGTCTATATGATCGACATTAATTATTTAATACTCACTTGAAGTTGTAGGGGAAGAGTATGTTCTTGTTTTGTTGGTTCACTAAGAACCTCATGAGATTTTTCTCGAGTTCAGCTTTCCATTGAGGCGGGGGGTTAGGGTGTTTGAATACGACATTTGGATCAATGAAACCAACATCATTATCATTTCTCTTTCTGAGTTCTGTCATCTCATATCTGCATATATAAAAATATAGTGTGAGGATATATAATTTATATATATACATGTAGCTTTATATATATATACTTTAATAGTAGAAAATAATCACACTTACAGACAATAGCAGCTAATGAGACTTTTGTCGAGAGAGTTCAGGTGGCATAGTTGGTGTAATTCTACAAACTTGACATATATAACGTCATCGCCACAGAAATAATATTGGTTTCTAACTCTGACAGGAACAAAGGCCTCTCCCCGTTCACACGCTGCCATATACCACTTGTTTAGCAGGTACATTTGCGTACCCAGTTAACCTAAGGCCTCAGGGTTGTATAGACTCTTTCCATGTTCAAATTTTTTCTAAGGATCCACTTTCGGAGCAGATGGTCCTTCAGCGAGCACTTGGGCAAGGTCCAAACCAGTTTTCTCGTAAAACCGAGCCAGCTCCTCAAAATCGACGTCTAAGTCTAAGTTCGAACCATATTCATTACGAATGACAAGAGGGGGGACTGATTGTTGTGATTGTTATCCGAGTTGTGCAACACCTTTCCCTGGTCTAGTCTTTTTCTGCGCCGCCTCAAATGACTTGGTGAGAGAGCGGTCGTAGTCCGATTTTGGCAGGGTCTTTTTAGATTCCCGCTTTTTCTGGTCCACCTTCTTTCTTAGAAGATCTGGAGGTAGGTAGAAGTATGGTTTCTCCGGGTTCTCCCTCGCTTCTCGTTGCTTTTTCACTTTTTCGAAGAAACTATCCACATCTTTTTGTACTGCAGCATTTAATTCCTTTTCACTTTTTTCATAAGACAGTTTTTGGGGAATAACTGGATTAGATGTGGCTTTCTTCTTTGCCGGCTGGTGGGCCAACGGCTTTGTTTGCAGGGCGGACCTCTTAGGAGCTGGCTTCTTCTTAGTCATCAAGGGAGGCGGGAAAGGCGTTGGAGACCTCTTTGGAGGCATTGGAGACCTCCTTGGAGGTGTTGGAGACCTCCTTGGAGGCGTTGGAGACCTCCTTGGAGGTGGCGGCGGTGGTGGCGTTGCCACCTGATTTCCCGGAGCACTATGATGATCTGGAGATTGGATAATTGGACTTAGGTTGGCGGAGACCCTGTTGTGCGAGTACAAAAAGGAATAATTAGGTATAAGAAATTATTATTTTTAATCATGCATGTCAATAGAAAATTAGTGAAAATTTTTTGTTCACTTTTGTCCGCACCTATTGTCTGGCAATTGAGGAAGCGGCGGTGGACTAGAGACTCCGAGAATAATGATGTAGCGCTTGCGCCATAGTATGAATGTCTTCTCTGCTTCTCCTAGAGTATTCTCCCCATCACCTCCTGGAATGTCAAGAGCTAGATCACTAAAACATTTGTTAACTCTATCCACTGAGACGCTAACATATCCAGGTGGTATTATTGCCCCATGGATTCTTGGTGTCTTGGTAGGATCTGGAGGAGAAAAAACACCGAGAGCCACCATGATTGTGGTATTCTCTTTTGGAATATGTAGCTCACATGATGTAAACGGTGCAGTGATGTCATCCATAGGGAAACGTAGCATTGCGTCATCTTGATTTGGCAACTCCGTGGAAGCGCAGCTGCTTTTCAACTAATCAGGGGGCTAATATTAATGTTGATTCCTGCATCTGATGCCTGCCTTTGGGCACTCATTGCTATTTGCACTTGCTTTATGATTTCGTCTTGCATTCTAGCTTGCATGTTTTTTTCGTGCTCTTGTGCTTGAAGCAACGCCTCCCGTGACTCACGAATATATTCCTCCAACCTGCTAATACGCGTTGCTTCCTCATCCTTCCTTCTCTGCCGGCTTCTGTAGGTATCTCTGTCGTTAGGGAAACCATGCTCCCAAGAAATGTTCCGTCCTAAACCTCTTGTTCAGCCACTGTGTTCAGCAGTCTCGATGGCATACGTCAGTTCATCCTTCTCTCTATTGGGCCTGAACGCACCAATAGCTTTAGCTTGTAGAGCATAAGATAATCTTTGTGTTGCTCTTTCGAGTTTTGGGCCATGAACCAGCTTCTCGGTCTCTAGGTCCAGTCTTCTCCCATGAGCGAAAAACTAATTCTTCGCGCGTTTAGGCCAATTGAGTGATTCTGGTATGATACTCTTGGCAAGAATGTTCGCTTCCATTTTTTCCCACTTGGGAATGGTAGTCGTGTAGCCACCTGATCCCATGCCATGGTGGTATACCTTCTGTCGGGCATTCTCTTGGTTCCTTCTCACCCGTCCTCACCCTCTTCCGATGTCTTGTACTGTACAAAATCATTCCAGTAGGGCCTCAACTTTGCGAGCGAACCACTAGTATTGAAATTCAGCGTTAGGTTCTTCTTGACGTATTTCGTGTATAGGGATTTCTTCTAAGTCTGGAATTGTGTGACCATCTTCTTCATAGCCCACTTTCGAACTAGCTCATTCAATTCATTATCATTGATATCATCATAATCATCCGCTTGCAACGTGAAATATTGAAGGATATCATCCCAAATTAAATTCTTATCAAGATCTGAGACAAAACTAACATTATCGTTGATCTTTTGCTTTCATTCATGAGCACTGATCGGAAGTCTGTCCCTTACAAGGTACCCACAGTGTTGCACGAATTTCCTTGCATGTGGACCAAGTGGTTTGTCTGTCTCGATATTGAATTCCAATATTATGTAGCGCCCCTCCAATGGCTTTTTTGGGCCTCGAATATTTTTGCTTTTCGCCATTGTGGTCGTCGATCCAGAGGGCTACGTATAAAAAATAATAAATAAATATCATGTGTACACATAATAGATGATAGATATTCAAATATATATATACAATATTCAAATATATATATAAATATATATACCTCGCTAGTATTTTCTTGCACAATATTTTCTTGGTTTTCTTCAAGAGCCAGGTATTGACTCCCGTCATCTACATCCTGCTGGTCACCATCGGCAAATTGAGTGCCGGTGATGATAATATTCATCATTTCTTCATCCATGTTGTCTCTCGGGGCAGCCATCTAGCTTTTACTCCACTAGATATATCTATAAAAAATAAAACATGTTTCAATAAATAACCATCCGTACTAGTTTACCTTGCTTACGTGATCATCTCGGCGGGTATTTCTCCACTGGACGGCACCGTACTTGGCCAAGGAAGAGCTCCGATTCTACGAGGAAGGGAACACGGTCTTCCATGACCGTTGCCGCTCTCCCTCGTACAATCAAAGCTCCTCCTTGACGTTCGTTACCGCTCGGCAAAGAACATGCTCGTCGAGATGAACACGGTCCGTAAATTCAACTAATACGGATGTTGCCACTTTGATATGTTGAATTATTGACACTTATTTATGTTAATTGTTAAACAATTTCAATTTATGCATAAATTCTATGAATGTATGAAATCATGCTCAAATATGTGTTCTATATTTGCTACATATTATAAATTAGAAATGTATGGTGTTATACAAGCCAAATATTAGGCTTTAGGAACAACCTATCACGCAGGCTAAAAAATACTAGGTCAAGAATCTTTGTGGTGAAACATACATATAGTTATAGTTAAACATACATTAGGATATCCAAAAGACAAGCAGGTGCCAAACCAATCCGGCATGCGCGCGTGAGCGGGCTCGGGCGGAACCGACCAAACGAAACGAAACTGCTCCGAGCGGGAGGGAGGGAGCGAGGGGCGCCAAAGGCCTAAGGAAAGCTCTGCGAATTTGGGCTCCCGCGCGGTGGGCCGCAGCTGGTTTCCGCTTCTGAATTTTGATTCCTGCGGACAGAAGGGGACTAACCAAGGCCCGAACCGGCAAAAACAGCCGCAGCGGCGGCGTGGGTGCGTGGCTTTGCTGAGCAGCGCGGGCAGTGAGCTGCTCAGCTGTACTAGCTTGTTCAATTGGTCAGAATCTTTGTGGTGACACATGTTATAGTTCAACCGGTCATGGTTTCTATGTACTTATTCATCGGACGTGTGCAGTTACATACATATAGTTGTCTGTGTTTATACCGATCTTTAAAAAACAACACGAACTAATGCAACTGTTTGGGCTCCGATTCTATGAACGAAGAGCTGAACCATGACCGGCAAAACCATGACTGGCACCGCAGCCGATGGAAATGAGCAACGCAACCGCAAAACCATGACCGGCAGAGCCGAACGACAAACGATGAAACGAGCCGCACCGCTGGGCACCGCAGCCGCGTGGAGTCGGCAGCATGAGTTCTCCGCCGTCCCGCACGTCGTGTTTTACAGAAACTCAAACACGCTCAATCATACAATGCTACTGATAGGCACATACAAGAGAAACTAATTACAAGGGAGCTCGGCCGCGCTCCGGTGAGGCAGCGCGTGCGGGGAAGCCTTGGGCGAGCTTCGGTGAGGCAGCGCGGGGAAGGCTCGGCTGCCCTCCGGTGAGGCAGCACACGCGGGGAAGGCTCGGGCGAGCTCCGGTGAGACAGCACGGTGAAGGCTCGACGTGCTCCGATGAGCACGAGCGAGGTGGGGGCCGGGGACGAGGATGGCGCACGCTCCAACGAGGACGAGCGAGGCGCGCTAGCCGGCTGGAGAAGAAGCGCGCTGGCCGGCCGGAGAAGAGGCACGCTGACGAGGCAAGGCTAGGGTGGTCGCCTGGGAGCGGCGGCACTGCTGGATCGATGTGGTGGAGAAGATGAGGCGACGACGTGGCGGAGACAGAGAGGAAGAGAACTAGGGTGTGGTTTATAAAGGGATACCTTTAGTCGCGGTTGGAGATACCAACCAGGACTAAAGAATATTTAGTCCCGGTCTATTATTAGAACCGGGACTAAAGGTCTGAGCTTTAGTCCTGGGTGTACCCACGACCCGGGAGTAAAGGGCATTTAGGCGGGCCGCGAAAACTGTAGCTCTACCTTTAGTCCCGGGTGGTTGATCCACCCGGGAGTAAAGGGGGATCTGTCCCGGCTAGTGGATACACCCGGGACTAAAGCTCCACCTTTAGTCCCGGGTGGTTGATCCACCCGGGAGTAAAGGGGGAGCTGCAGTTGGCTTTCTCCAATTACCATAAGTTTTTTCTTTTTTTATATATTTCTTTTATATAAATATGCAGAGAGTTATTAATTCCCTAATAAATAAAATATTATCCAAAAAATTATAAAAAAATTCTTGGACTTGGTTTCGCATTATTATACGCAACAAAAATTTGTAAACCAAACTCTTTTGTTTTACTGTATAAATATTTAATATAGTGTAAATAATAATTACAATTTACACCATGCAAAAATATACTACTTAATTAAAATTATTAAAACTATTGTTATTTGACAGGAAATTAGTTTTCACATCTTATTAACGTTCATCATTTGGTTTTTCATCACACATTATCCACGGGAAATCCATCGTCTAGCAGAAAATTCATTTAAACCGTAGAAAATATGAAAACACAACAATAAAATCTAAAGTCACAATTATTACATAATAGGTCCAATACATCACTATATATATATCAAGCGGGCACAGTAGTGAACTTCTTCTTAACATATATCCCTTGGTTATGATCGCGCCGTAACCATGGAGTGTCCTCATCATTTAGCTGGATGCTTGGGTCTTTGTTCACTGTGAAGGGTGGAATTCAGTCATCTTTTTCATAATCTTCTGATATGTCTGACTTGTCTTCAATTCCAACGATATTGCTTTTCCCTGAAAGAACTATGTGGCGCTTTGGCTCATTGATTGGGTCGTTGTTGTTTTTCCCTCTTTTCGGTTTTGTAGCCATGTCCTTGACATAGAACACCTGATTCACATCCTTGGCAAGGACGAACGGTTCGTCTTTGTACCCAATATTGTTGAGGTCCATGGTTGTCATTCCATACTGGTTGTCGACTGCTACCCCGCCTCCAGTCGCCTTTACCCATTGACACTTGAACAAAGGTACCTTAAAAGTTGGTGCATAGTTTAGTTCTCATATCTCCTCTATGCGGCCATAATATGTTTGCTTATTTCCATTAGGGTCGGTGGCATCTATGCGGACACCACTGTTTTGGTTGGTGCTCCTTTTATCTTGGGCTACTGTGTAAAATGTATTCCCATTTATCTCGTACCCTTTGTATGTGAGGATATACCACGATGGCTGCCTAGCCAACAAATAAAGTTGCTCATCAATACTCTCATCATCCTGACATTCTTTTCGCAACCAGTCACTGAAAGTTTCCATGTGCTGATGCGTAATCCAAGCTTCAGACTTCTCTTGAAACTTGGATCGGAGCAACTCTTTATGTGTCTTGATATACGGATCCACCAAAGAGAAGTTTTGTAGAACTGTGTAGTGTGCTTTATTAAAATAATTGTCCTACATACCAATATATGGTTTCTTCACTAGTGTCCCCTTTCCACTTAGTCTCCCCTCGTGTCGCAATTCAGGAACACCAATCGGGTCAAGGTCGGAAATAAAGTCAACACAAAACTCAATGACCTCCTTTGTTCCATAGCCCTTGGCGATGCTTCCTTCTGGTCAAGCATGGTTGTGAACATATTTCTTTAGGACTCTCATGAACCTCTCAAAGGGGAACATGTTGTGCAGGAATACAGGACCGAGAATGCTAATCTCCTTGACCAGATGAACTAGGAGGTGTGTCATGATATTAAAGAAGGAAGGAGGGAACACCAACTCAAAGTTGACAAGGCATTGAACCACATCATTCTGTAGTTTAGCTAGATCCATTGGATCGATTGCCTTCTGAGAAAATGCATTTAGGAATGCACATAGCTTCACGGTGGCTAGACGTACATTTGGAGGTAGAATTCCTCTTAATGCAACGGGAAGCAATTATGTCATGAGCACGTGGCAATCATGGGACTTTAAGTTTATGAATTTCTTCTCTGGCATATTTATTATACCCTTTATATTCGAGAAGAATCTAGATGGTACCTTGATGCTTGCTAGGCATTCAAACATGCTTTCCTTCTCTTCTTTGCTAAGAGTGTAGCTGGCAGGACTTAAGTAATGGCATCCATCATCTGTCTTCTCTGGATGCAGGTTGTCTCGTTCTTTCAAACACCGCAGGTCCTGTCGTGCTTCAAGTGTGTCCTTAGGCTTCCCATACACACCCATGAAGCCTAGCAGGTTCACATAAAGATTCTTCGTTAGGTGCATCACGTCGATCATGCTACGGACCTCTAGGACTTACCAATAGGGTAGCTCCCAAAATATGGACTTCTTTTTCCACATGGGTGCGTGACCGTCGGCGTCGTTCGGAACAGGTTCGCTGCCATATGCCTTTCCAGATACTACTTTCACATCCTTGACCATATTGAGTACATCCTCACCAGTTCGGTTGCCCGACTTAGTCTGGTGGTCTGCCTTACCTTTAAAATGCTTGCCTTTCTTTCTTAGGGGGTGATTCGCAGGAAGAAATCGATGATGGCTAAGGTACACGACCTTTCGACATTTTTTTAAGAATATACCTTTAATGTCATCGAAACAGTGTGTGCACGCATTATATCCCTTGTTTGATTGTCCTGAAAGATTACTTAGAGCAGGCCAATCATTGATTGTTATAAACAACAATGCTCGCAGGTCAAAGTGCTCCTATTTGTGCTCATCCCACACATGTACACCTGGTCTATTCCACAAAAGTAGAAGTTCTTCAACTAGTGGCCTTAGGTACACATCGATGTCGTTGCCAGGTTGCCATGGGCCTTGGATGAGCACTGGCATCATAATAAACTTACGCTTCATGCATAACCAGGGAGGAAGGTTGTAGATACATAGAGTAACAGGCCAAGTGCTATGACTACTGCTCTGCTCCCCAAAAGGATTCATACCATCCATACTTAAAGCAAACCTTAAGTTTCTTGCGTCATTTGCAAACTCTGAGAATTCTCTATCGATTGCTCTCCACTAGGACCCATCAGCAGGGTGTCTCAACATATTATCTACCTTACGGTCTTCTTTATGCCATCGCAATAACTTTGCATGGTCTTTGTTTTTGAACAGACGTTTCAAGCGTGATATTATAGGAGCATACCACATAATCTTGGCAGGGATTTTCTTCGTGGGACGTTCGCCATCAATATCACCAGGGTCATCTCGCCTGATCTTATATCACGATGCATGACTTACCGGGTATGCATCTAACTTCTCATACTCCTCGCCATGGTAGAGGATGCAGTCATTAGGACATGCATGTATCTTCTGGATTTCTAATCCCAAAGTGCAGACTACCTGTTTTGCTTCGTACATAGTGGCGGGCAATTCGTTATCCTTCGGAAGTATCTTCTTTTGGATTTTCAGTAACTCCCCAAATCCCTTGTCAGATACACCATTCTTTGCCTTCCATTGCAGCAATTCAAGTGTGGTACCCAACTTTTTCTGCCCGCATCACAAGTTGGGTATAGCAATTTCTTGTGATCCTCTAGCATGCGCTCGAACTTGATCTTCTCCTTTTCACTTTCGCATTCTCTTTGTGCGTCACGAATGGCCTGACCAAGATCATCAGCGGGCTCATCTTCTGCCCCGACCTCTTCTTCAGCTTCCCCCATTGCAGTATCATTGAAGGCCCCATATTCAGCAATAATGTCATCATCGTCCTATTGTTCTTCTTCACCTTCTTTCATTACAACCCCGGTTTCTTCGTGCTTCGTCCAACAAATATAGTTTGGCATGAAACCCGACTTCAACAAGTGTGAATGAAGACTCCTTGAGCTAGCATATTCCTTCAAATTCTTACATATGGCACATGGGCAGCACATGAAACCATCGCGTTTCTTTGCCTCGGCCACACGTAAGAAAGAATGCACGCCCTCAATGAACTCTTGAGAGCGGCGATCAGCATTGTACATTCAATGCCGGCTCATCTGCATTACATGACATACATACCATATTAAAACCTAGAACATAATTAGTTAATTATACGACATGCATGCCACCACACAAGGTATTAATTTATGAAAGTCTCGCTACAATGTAGACAATCCCAACTACCACTAAAAAAACTAAAACTAAAATGCACTTCAGCAGCATAAGGATTTTGCGATCAATCTTAACTAAAACAGACAGATTATGCGTTTGTTCAATATCTATGGGCTTCTTCCGCAGGATCACTGCCTTATCAGCCACCGTAGCCGCCTGTGCAAGAGAATTTTGCACGTGTTCAATATACTCTTCCTCCCAGTACCAGCCTGAACATCCAGTGCCATCCCACTGAAATTAAAACAAAAAATTAGAACTTTAATCACAATCATCATAAAAATAAGTATAAATTAACCATAATCATCAAATGCGACAAAATAACTCACATTGCGATCCGGACACTTGTAGAAGATACGGCCCTTGTTGGGACACTCCTTCCTCACCCGGTACTCCATCATAATCTTCTCCTCACCCTTGCCGCATGCAATGAGAGGGAGGTCCGGCATCAGTTGCTTTTGAACCCGATAAGAGGCCGAGGACCCGGAAGCAGTTGCCATCTACTCTCTATACTTATTTTTAATATAATATAAATTTATCATTTTATAAACAAATAAAATTAAAAAAACTCTAAAATTATCTATATCTCTAACGCATGAAGTGGGCTATGCATGCTAGAAATGAAAGCTCAATACTAGTTTTGAATAACTACTTTAACCTTCCTTCATCCAAATATGCAAACTTTAAAATGATTTTGAGCTTAAATGGCTTACAAATAAAAAAAATCTACCATAAAAAAAACCACATATATCTAGTCCACAAAATGAAATAAGCTACTGATGAAACAAGAGAGTATAAAGTTGGTAACCTTTAGAACCGAAGAATTGATGGAGGAATGGAAGAAATCTTGTGATCACCGGTGACGAGGAAGAATAGAGGCCGGCGATGAAGCAAGAACATTGAGCTCGAAGTGGCTCGGGCTCGGGAAGGAATAAGGGGTATATAGGAGGGGACCTGTAGTCCCGGTTGTAGACACAAACCGGGACTAAATGTCCCTTTCTAGTCCCGAACGGAGCCTCCAGCCGGGAGTAGACTTTTACTCCCGGTTGGAGGTACAAACCGGGAATAAAAGTGAACCTTTAGTCCCGGTTTGTAGCTCCAACCGGGACTAAAGGTCCCCTGCAGCAAAAGCCTGCCGCAGTAGCCGTTGGGCAAGGACCTTTAGTCCTGGTTGGAGCTACAAACCGAGACTAAAGGTCTCTCTATTCCCGGGCGCGAAAAATACCGGAACTAAAGCCAAATTTCGAGGTGGGATCAAAGGTCGTTTCTCTACTAGTGCTAGTTGGACCAAACTAGCTAATAGCAACTATATTAAATCTATTAGTTATGATCTACTAGTTAGTACAAAAACTATATTAGTTATGATCTACTAGCTGGCTAATGGATCCAACTAGGACCTAAGTAAGTTCGGCTTTAGCTTTCACACAAACGGATCATACATGCAAGATTTATAGGTTTAGCATACAACAGTGTGCATCTAACTGTCCATATGCTCATCTCAAAGGGAGAGAAAAAAATAAAGCAAGAACAATATCCACACGTACGCTCCAGCTGACAAGGCATGCTTACTTCTGAAATATTTTTATTATGATAAAGAATTATCTGTCGCCGGGAAGCCCTAGAATCTAGTGTGTGGAAAAGGCAGGCTGCAGGCTCTCTGTATAAAATATATGTATACAAAAGGATGGATTCGCTTGAGAGACCAATCCCAACTACCTCCCAGCATCATGTCCCAAAATTTCTTAATAACGCATCCAAAAAAATACCAAAAAAAAACAAACAAAATTGCAACGCTCCTCCTGCAGAAATGTACACGAGGTGAGACAAATCACCCGTTTTGGACACTAACCCGTGTGGGCCCGCCAGGCGGCCACAAATCCAGAAAGCAGAGCCATCTGAAAGCGAGCAGGGACATAATACAGACACAGCGTGGTATCTGCTCAGGAATCATGAGGCTAATCTATAGCATCTTGCCACACCACACAAAAACCCCATCACAAAATTCAGAAGCTTTATTATCTCAGCAACAGTTTTACATGTATACAGTTGCAGTCTAGTATTAAAGTTCAAACCTTGTGAAAATGAGCTGAATCATTTTAACCGAAAAATGGTGAAATACCGTGCCTTGCAGTAGGTATCCAAAATGTCCATTTGCATCATATAGGAGTATATATATTTCCATGCTCGTGAACTAGGGCAAGCTGTCTGCACAAGTCGCTGTCATACAACATCCACAAGTTTTATTAATAGTGGGGGCATGCATGAGATATATATAATCATATATAGATAAACAGATATATATATATATATATATATATATATATATATATATATATATATATATATATATATATATATATATATATATATATGTCATATATGTACAGTACATATATATGAGGTCACATGACAGGGGCTGAGGGTGCAAAAATGGTGGGCATGCAGCGAGCAAAATGCATGATTCAAGGGCAGTGTTTTGGACTAGCGAGCAGTGCCAGTTCTACACGCATATATCGTCCAAGATGCGGATTCATTCAGTGCCCACCCGATTGCTGCCATATATTCCAATACAAAATACGCTGAGGGAAGGTGCCAAGATTTGGCCAGAGCTCAGCTCACCGAGATCAAGGAGCCATGGATGGACCACCGCCCGGCGTTTGGTGATCGATTCAGGCAACAAGACGAGCGGGAATTCGCGCCTGAAAACGAAGGGTGCATGACATGAGGTTCATCAGGAGTTCTGAGACCTGACCTGAATCCTTTGCTTTGGCCGACGAACCCTGCAAAAACTAGAAACAATGAACAATTCAGAGGAGATGCATCAATTTGAATGCTTTGCAGTCAATTGAGACCATGAAGAATGAGGTGGTGTTTAAATCTACGGACAAAAGTTTAGGGATATCACGTCGGATGTTACATCGGGATGTTATATGAGAGTGTTTGGATAGTAATAATAAAACAAATTATAAAAGTCCTCAGTAATCTACGAGACGAATTTATTAAGCCTAATTAATCCTTCATTAGTACATGTTACTGTAGCACCACATTGTCAAATTATGGACTAATTAGGCTTAAAAAATTCGTCTCGCAAATTAGTCGCAATTTAATACTATAGGCCCCGTTCGCTTCGCTGAAAAAACAAGCCGAAACACTGTTCTGGCTGATTTGTTGTGGGAGAAAAATACTGTTTCAGCTGAAAAAACAAGCTGAAAAGTACGGATTATAAGAGAAACGAACAGGGTGCATGTATCTAAATATCCGTTGGATAAGGAGTAACCTTTGAGCGAAAAACTAAAAGAGCCCTCAATAGTATTTCATGCCGCAGCGCTGATCCACTCACTGTGACCGACGGTCCTGCATGTGGAACCAGCACCCAGCACGCTGCATTAAAGATTGTACAAGGCACCCTGCACAACAATGTCGCCAGTGACGGACAATTGTACATGAATGGTACAAACCTGCCACCGCTATTTGAATTCGATTTCATCGACACGCATTTATGGATCGCAAGCAAGCAGGTATGTGTCACGAATCGAGCAACCCAGGAAACATCTTGTCAAGTTTGCTACAGGGCCCTGCATAGCCCAGCCCTGAATTCAGGCTCCCCAGCCCCCACAGGGCCACACGAGAGAGAGAGAGAGAGGCGGGCAGCCGGCCATGTATGCATCCTACTATTCAGAAAACAAATCAAGGGTCAAGCCACAAGTGTTGACTCACGAGAACCTCATCAGTCTTCCAAATCACTTGTATTAGGCAAACCTAATGCAGATGGAACGATAATAGCAGCAACTAGCAGAGGTCTTCAATGTCAAGGTCACAAGGCGGGCCCTCAGCTTCTTGCCCCCACCCCCATATTTCAATGACAGCAGGGGGCTGTGTCAATCACTAGGGGACACAATGGGCCTTTGCTTGTTACAATGAAGTAAGCTAAAGTGGGCACTGTGTGGATGGAGGTCATGTCCACTAATAAACACACTAAAGTCACACAGTGCCTAAACTCTACAAGTGCCAAACTTGAACATGCTACTTGTAGCATTTGCTTAGATTAGCCTTTTGAGTCACCAAAACACCAATGATCATATAGTACGAACTGTTCGGGCCTTGTTTAGATTGCAAGTTTTTTCACTCTCTCTCCATCCCATCAAATCTTTGGACATATGCATGGAGTATTAAATATAGATAAAAAAATAACTAATTACACAGTTTGATTGTAAATTACGAGACGAATCTTTTGAGCCTAGTTAGGCCATGATTGGACAATAATTGTCAAATACAAACGAAAGTGCTATAGTGTCAAATACTGATTCCTAACCCAATCCAGTAGAAGGAGCAATATCTGGTAGCCCTATAGTTTACCTTTTATTTCCAGGCCTATTTGGGGCCGGTCAGTCTTGCTGGTTGCTGCCCAGACCCCGGAGACAAAACAATTGTTGATGATGCTATTGATGCTGGTACACGCAGTACCACTGCACTGCAATGTCACGGACAACAATACCTCAAGGATGGGTTGATTGGATAGCTCAGGACAGAGTGCCTGCCAGCCACCCATGCTGCATAGATCCAGAGATTTTAAAGCACGAGTTCAAAAGAAATTTGAATGGCAATTGCAACACAATGACCTCTTAAGCTGGTGAAAAGCAATACTAGAAACCAAAGCAAGCAGCATCCCTCAGAGATTTATGGACCATTTTCGTGGACTCTTAATCAGAGTATGAGGATAAACAATGCGAATATCGATTAAGAGTCCACGAAAAAAAGGACGTACCCCGTGCAGAGAGCTCCCGCTCTGTGCGGGGTCTGGGGAAGGGTGTCAGTGGCAAGCCTTACCCTCGCCTGTGCAATTCGAGTCGCGGTCTTCTCGTATTGCACAGGCGAGGGTAAGGCTTGCCACTGACACCTTTCCCCAGATCCCGCACAGAGCGGGAGCTCTCTGCATTGGGTACGCCTTTTTTTTTTCGTGGACTCTTAATCGATATTCGCATTGTTTATCCTCATACTCTGATGACTGAACAACGAAGAACATTTGAAAGTTTTGTCAAACTCTGCCAGAATCCATCAACATCAGCCATCAACCGGGTAGTCGGTTTTATAAATCCTGTTCCAACCCTTGGGGGGGCTTTGTATGCATTTGTGTTGCCATCATTGATGAAAAGCTGGATAAGCCCTTGCACGTTGGCTACGATTACTGGTCAGGCTTTATGCCAACCCAATCAGATTAAAGTGGTTAACCAAAAGGTCTAACCTTTACAAGCTTTAACCTAATTACTTATATGATACAGGTTCCCAATGTTTGACCAGTGTATGGGCTCAGCAACACTGAGCAGTGCACATGGACGCAAGCACGCATGCGATGCATTTAACAAGAAAGGCTCCAATACACTTGTAACGTGGTAGCTACTAGCCATTAGATGAGACAATGCACTAGAATGCAGGGGAAAAGACAGCCAAAGGTCTAGTATAAAATGACTTACTGCACTCACAGGGATGAAATATAAGTTACATGATTATACAGTGAAATGCAAGTTGATAAGATAGTTGCACAAAGCAAAATGCAAGGGACCACTTATCTGCAGTGTCATTACCACTTCATTTCCTGCAACTGCATAGGTATTATACATTTGTATGTGATATGCCATGTGCATATGCTTTGCATTGGGAATAGGATGTGCATCCCTTCAGGCCTACAAGGGACAAAGATGCAGCACTAGTCTGTACATCCCACAATGCCAAAAGTATCCTTCGAATCGTGTATAGATGGGGCTAATCGATTATAACCAAAGTACATACAGAATTTATTGAGAAAATGAATTGTTCAAATCACTGGATAAATTCAGCTTGTTACAATGTTTGCCTTGCAGAATAGCTGGCACAGCACGAGAGATGAGACCAATTGATATGAGATCACATGTAAGTGGGAAACATTCAGCTCTCCAACCTGCGCTGTCTTTATAAAATCAGTGGAAACTTGCTGGCAAGTGATGGTTTGCCTCATCACTATACAGATCCCAGATGAGTTTGAGAATATCAGGAGCTCAATAGAGCAGTGCCATACTAGTAACACTGGTTTCATCAAGGGAAAAAAAAAGAAACACTGCTATCTATAAGTTTGGCATATGCCTGTGTGAGGACCAATTAGAATTGGTATGTCTTCTTATACAACAAACGAAACATGTCAGTATAAACAAGCATTCGGACATTCCATACGAATTAAACATTATGCCTCCAACAAATTATGTCATGAAATCAGAGATTAATGTCAGTTTTCATCATCTTCATCCAGCAGGTAGTCCGCTATCTGATCTCTGAAATAAACACTTTACCGAATCAGTGCACTTGAAAGAATGAACAGGACATGATATTAGTAAATGAATAGAGAGCCCACAACAACAACAACAAAGCCTTTTAGTCCCAAGCAAGTTAGGGTAGGCTAGAATTCAAACCCAACATGAGCCCCTAGTCACGGTTCAGGCACGTCGATAGCTGCTTTCCAAGCACTCCTATCTAAACAAAGATCTTTAAGTATATCCCAACCCTTTAAATCTCTTTTTATTGCCTCCCCAATGTCAGCTTCGGTGAATAGAGAGCCCAACATACAGAATCCCCCATGTCAGCTTCAGTGAATAGAGAGCCCAACATACAGAAATACACCCAACATGTTTGCCTTAGTAAATCACTGATAACATGCACTAAAAATACCCAGACAATGAGGCAGCACGTAAAGAAAGATGTGTCAGCCTCACCTTACTGAGCTATGGCTGGCAGATGCAGTGTCCACTTTCTCAGTCCAAAACTTCGGTAGTAGTGAAAAGAAATGTCCATGCATATCTGTAGCTGCTGGGAGAATCTGGAAATGGCAGCTTTGACAACAATGAGCAGTATACAGATCAATTTTCTTCTGAGCCTTGTGCTTTGTGTTTTCCAAATTCTGGAGTTCTGATTCACTGAACGGGCTTCCACATATCAGGCAAAGAATCTCAGAGAAAGTAGACTCGTTGGCATCAATGTTCTGAAACTTGGGACGAAGCCGTGACGGCAGGAAATCATGGTAACCGTTTGCTGAGAACTTGTTAAAAGAGAATGGTTTAAGCTTTTGTGCAGTTCTTAAAATGGTATGCTCTCGGGAAGGGTTCTCTTCCTGTAAATAGAAACGAGAAAATGTTTAAAACTATGGCTTGTGCTGCCCCACAAGATATTCATAAAAGTAGTCATCAAACAAGAGTACAGCTTCAGCTCAATTACAGAATAGCTAAAATTTTAGGTCTGCAAGAAAGTGACATCCAAAGAACAAGAGGCCCTACCCTTAGCCGTGAAACAAAGGATGCAACTAAGCCATTGATGCCGCTGCAAGGCCTATTGAGAAGTTCCTGTGTCTTCAAACTGACCAGAGAACCCATTATTTATAATAAAAACCACTGCAAGAACAACAGACAACTAGGCTAATAAGCGAGCGTTTATCTTACCTATAAAGCTCACAGAGCAAGTTAAGCTCTTGGGCCAGGCAATCATGAAGTGGAAGAACCACAGGCACTTCCCACCGTGTATCAACATACTGGACATCAGCTGGTAAAGCGTAGCCTTGCCCCTGGGAAAATTAGTATTCCATTATGCTCTCAGAGCTCTCTGATGTTCTTTTCAAGAACGATCAAACATCACCAGATCAGCTATATACCTTCACGGTTGCAGATAGCACATGGCATGCTATTCCAGAAGCACACGTTCCCAGCATGATCTTGGTGTAGCCATTTTCCAGTGCAATCTGAGCAAAATATCAGACATGAAATGGTAAGTTCGACCTATATAAAGATAAAAACATGTGAAAGCATAGACAAGCACTGAAGGGAAGCACCTTCTGCAGTGAAAGCATGCGCAGGCACCGAATAAAGTCGTCCCTACCCGTCTCATCATTGATCACGCCGACCAGCTCCTTCAGCCTGGCCGCCTTGTCATCTGATCCAGACGAGATCACGTCCTCAAGAGGGGCGACGTGCAATTGCTTATCTCCTGGTGATAAACTCGACAAGATCAACTTGATATCTTCGATCGCCGTGTCAATTTCGTGTCCCGGCTTCACTGAAAGGACGCTCTCGTCGACGAATGCGACACCAAGGCTGAAGGCTGGCAGGGCCTGGGAGTTGCTCGTCTCCCAGCTTTGGATCGCCTTGGACTGCATCTCGTGTATGAATTGCAGAGCCACCCTATGTTTGTGCGGCAACACTTACACTCAGTGGATCATAACAAAACAATTCAAGTGAAGCAACATAAAAACAGCCAAACTGATTATCCTGCAACCCATGATTTTGTAAATTGTAATATAGCTCGAACCCAACGCTATATATGTTGGCCGTGTCCATTGATCCCTTTTCTTTTCGAGATGTTATGTATTGATCTTTCGTCACTGTGCACAGTTTACCCAAATTAGCCGCCCAAATTACCCGATAGAGAGAAGGCCTAGAAATAAGGAAGGGAAAAAATAGGGAGAACTGGGTACCTGTTGTGCATTGATCTCTCGTCACTGTGCACGGTTTTTCCCAAATTACCCGGTGGAGAGAAGGCATAGAAATAAATAATGAAGGGGAAGAAATAGGGATAACTGGGGACCTGGAGGCGGGACCGCCGGAGAAGGCGAGGAGGACGGCGTCTGTGGGGCGCACCATGGCGTTGCTCGTGACGGCGAGCTTGAACTTGCCGAAGAGGTGTGCCCGGAAGCAATCGGCGCACATGCCGACGCCCCCGGCCACCGCGACGGCCGCGCCGCCGCCGTCGCACTTGCCGCACGTGGCGGCGGCAGCGGAGATCGAAAGGCGTCCCATGCTGTCCGCCGGAGCATCCCCCTCGCCGCCTGCGGAGGAGGAGCACTGCGGCCCGCAGCCGGCGCCGCCGCAGGCTGAGGAGGCGGCTGCCATGGCGGGCGCGAGGAGAGGGAGACGTGGGTCTACTAGGGGTTTGGGGAATTGGGAATTTGGAACTGGAATTCCCTTCTCGCCTCACGTGCGTCCGTGCGTGTGCGAAACGTTTGTTGGGCTTCGTTTCGGGCCCATCTGGAGCTGGGATGGCCTAATAAGGGCCAAAGTAAGCCCACACTCATAGAAAAAAGTCTATTCTACCTCCCAGAATTATTAGCATAGCGTGATTTTTCTCCTTATAGACTCTAAATTTGGATTTTTACCTCTTTAAAACTGTTCAAATTGCTTCCCTGCCCTGGTTTGGCGTGGTTTTATCTTTTTCAGTTAATTTTTTTATAAATACTTGATAAAGTTTTTAAGTCAAAAAATATCTTTAAGCATTTAAAAATTCTAAAAACAATTGTGTAGATACATTAGGAGACGTCAAATCCCAATAAAATATTTAGAGATCATGAGTATATCTTTATATGCTTCAAAAATATATATTCAGCTTCAGTAAAATGGAAAAATAACGGAAAAAATTCTGGTTTTAGAGTTTAAGGAGTAAAATCAGACTACGACAATAGTTTAGGGAGGTCTAATAGACTTGGTCCATGATGATATGGTACTCAATTTCTAGGAAAAAGTCTATTATACTTCACTAAGCTATAATTGTAATCCGATTTTCCTTCTTGAACTCCAAATCAAACATCTTATCCCCTGAACTCTTGAGACTATTCAAATTAACCCAATGCTCTGGTTTGGAGTGGTTTTGTGTTTTTTAGTTAAAATTTTTGATAAATACTTGATAAGGTTTTAAAACCACAAAAATTTCTTAACGCTTTTAAACTGGAAAAAAATGGAAATAGATTGGGATATGGCAAATCCAAATGAAATATTTAAAGCTCATGAAAATATCTCTAAATGCTTCAAAAAAATATTTAGCTCTAGAAAAACAGAAAAAGTATCCAGGAAATATAGAAAATTCCCAAAACATTTTAATCGGTGTATCTCTAAATGAGATTAAACTAGCACGAATGCAACATACGTTAATGTTGAATGCATCCACGCTATGCATTTGTGTGGCTGCGTAATATGTTTTATATGCGATAGTTCAGCGAGGTAGAATGGATTTTTTTCTAATTTCTATGGTCCAAGCCCGTATCCCATCATGATGATTCATGGCCAATGAATTGTTGATAAATTGGGTGGAAATTTAGTATACAAAATCAAAGATGCATCTCGTATTGTCAAGTTCAACAAATTTTTAGAGTTCCAACAAGGTCAACAAATGCATATCCTTTTTATCTATCGTATGTATGATATGAGGACAAAAACAGACGGATCCACAGCATGGATGGGGCTATGTGGGCTCAAGCCCTCCAACCATACCCACTAGAGAGGGAGAACCTGTTGTTACGCTTCCTGTAGCCGCGCTTGGGCTTGCCTTTCCTCCATCTCGTGCCTTCACTTCTCCAGCCGGTTTCCCTCCATCGGCATCACCAGTGCTCACAGCCTCCCTCGCCCACTCCAACCGGAGCGAGCCGGCTTAGCACAGATTCAAGGTCATCGGTCACCCGGCCGGCTCTTCTTTTCCTCGTCATCAGACGCTCCCGTCCGAATCTCATCTGCATGCATGCAAAAGAGTAGCAATTAATTCAAATGTTAGTGGAAATCATAGTCATGGATCAAATCTGCGCAAGAGTAAAAAAGGCTGGTGCCAAACAGCAGCAGCAATGCGACTTGGAACAAGCCATTTCTGTGCATGCATGATTTGGATAGGCTAGCTGTTGGCTGTCATCTTCAGACTAGCTAATTGTATTCTATCATCTGTGCAGTTACAATATATAATCCGAGTTTATATAGTAGAATATGTAGTAATATCTTGGGATGACGACTTGGATCAGGATTTATATGAGCAATCTGCTTCAAACAACATCTACAGACGTACTGAGGATAGATATTTGTCAATGGTCAGGCAAAGGCAGTGAATCAAAGCAGCGCACACATGACTGAAGGATTCTTTTGTTATCTGGTCAGATTCTCAGACAGTGAGCATGTCAAGTTAAACTGAAACTCGGAATAAAGCAGAACATGCACATAGGCACAATTCACAATTTACAGTGCTGATTAAATTAATGCCGAGCATGCATGCAGACGACACACAGAGAGCATCGAGTCAACTGCTCCTCACCGCTATGAAGAATCAGTGAGCTTGTTCCTCATGTCAGATGTTTATCAGTAGCAAGGTCAATACTGAGTTTCTCTGACAAGCGAAAGAACTCGATCAATTTTCTTTTCTGAACTGCTCCTGCTTATCTACAGCTGGCATGCATGTTTCAGGTTACTCTCCTAATTCAACAAAGCTACCATTTCCTGAAGCACAAGTTAGTAGTTCCCAAGAAAATTAAGATTGTACATGCAGTAACTGTTTCACACGTATCTTTGAACAGCAACTTCATAAGTAAACAAGTACTCTGAATATCTATCTGAGCTCTATATGTTAGACAGAATGCAAGATTCGATCAGTATCTATTGTCATCAGCAAGTTTGACGATATTTATGGTCTACTGAACATGTGTCATGTAGCTGTTAGTGTTGATCTCTCCAGCTCGGTCCAACGGTCGAGTTGGACCTTGACCTCGCGCCCTGATCGGAGGCGCTCAACCCTACATGGTTGGTGGACCCCGTCGCACTGCGCTATAAAGAGAGGTGGGGGCCGCGGCTCTCAGTACGAGGTTCACCGTGAGCCGCCACACCCACCAACAAACCCAATCCGATCTAGTGAGGGGCGCAACCAGCGACGAGAAGCTCCACTGCCATCTTCACCGCCGCCTCTGCGCCACCACTGCACTGCGACTGACCTCAACACCGTCACCGCGACACCGCTGCCCCGGACCGCATCACCTTCGCCATGGCTACGTCGAGCTCTTTCTCCAAGCCCGCGGATGGTCAGTGACATCTCACCTCTCTTCCTCTCTCTCTGTCTCTAGATCATGTTCTAGGAAGTTTTTATCCCGTATGTAAGGTTGTACTCGCTAGATCTATGTCTAGGTGATCCACTATGCCTATCATTGGTATCAGAGACAGGTTGAGGCGTAGATCTAGGATTTGGGGTAGAATTAAGAAGGAGGTGATTCGATTTGATTTGATTCGGATGAAACCCTAACCCTAAAGAACATGGACGGATCAGGAGAGGGACTCACCAGGGCTCCTCCACCGCCGTCGCATTGCCGTCGCGCAGGAAGAAAGCCCCGCTGCCACGCGGGAGAACGAGCTGAGCCACGTGCCGTCGGGCAAAGAGTGCCGCCGCAGTGGCTCGAGCTCAGGGCACCGACGCAAGGCCGCTCGATTGCAGCGCGCTCACCCTTGGGAACGTGCGCGCCGGCGAGGGGGCCTGCGGCGGCGCCGCTATCTCTCCTCCGGCCGCCATGGACGGCCACCGCTGATGCTCTCCTCACTCGGTGCGGCGCTGAGAAGGAAGCAAGAGGAGGGAGAAAGCAAATGCTCTAGGGTTCGGGAGGAGCGATCGGGAATCGGGGTTTTGTCCCCGCGACATCACCGGGCGGTCGTCGAATCCAGATTACAGCCTGGGCGGGGAAGAACTTTCCTGGCCTAGGCCCAGGTTGCGGCGTAGGCACCGGGAGCTCGGCGTGCGCGGCTGGGCCACGGGCCAAAATCGTCGCCTGGCCGCTGAACAATATGAGAAAGTTTAGTCTAATCTATTTTTAGAAGCACATTTTGAATGATTTTTAGTTAAATTTGAAGGTTTAAATCTCTGTCCAAATTTGAACCAACGGGATAATTTTTCAGAGAGTAGATGAGTATAGAAAAATGCTTCTGAAAAGTAGATAAATTTCATTTTACATGTTTTCGCTGCTAAGTTAATGTTTCATCCCCTAATTAAATTGAAATCAACGGAAAAATTTAATTAGAGGACTAGTCATATTTGTTTAAATTAAATTATGGTATTGTTATTTTTCTGACCAATGTTGGTGATAACAATTTATAAGTGTATTTACGAGTTGTTTCCATGCATTAATTCCATTCCTGCCCAACGGTGTTATAGAATTAATGTAGAAAAATGTTATATTTATGATTTTGCTATTTTCTTACCAAATTGATGATAGCAATATTATAAATGTCTTATTTATGAGTTTATGCATTAATTCTATTTCTGCCCAACAGTGATGTAGACTTAATGTAGAAGAATATTGTATGTTTTAATTTTGACCAACGTTAAATTAAGCCATGCAATTATTATGTTATGTTTTCTCACTTTCTCTGATGATGTTTTCAGGACTCAATCCTATGGCAATCATCTCGCATATTCCACCTCTTGAAGGGGCAACTATCGCGTATGGCGAGAGAAGTATGAGTTGGCACTTGCGCTGTCCGAGAATGACCTAGCACTTACCTCTCCGTTTCCTACTGAGCCAGTGGACCCGGTGGGGGCAAAAAATGAAACTGATACTAATTTCACTGCTCGGCAGTGAGATCATGCAGAAGTGAGAATGAAATACGATCTTGATCGTAAGAAGTGGGACATTTCGAACCGCAAGTGCTTGATGGTGGCTAAGTCCATAATTTCATATGCAATAAGGGGATCAATCCCAAATTGTGACACCGCCACCGAGTATCTCAAGAAAGTGGAGAGTCAGTTTATTGGCTCTTCAAAGGCTTATGCAAGCACCCTGATCAAGAAGTTATTCAATGAGAAATACTTTGGTGGAGAGATAAGAGAGCACATATTGAAGATGAGCAACACGACATCCAAGCTCAAGCCAATGGATTTGGGGCTCAAAGATGAGTTTCTGATTCATTTGGTTTTTGCTTCTTTGCCCAAAGAGTATGAAACTTTTGTTGTTAATTACAACATGTAGCCCGATAAATGGGACATTGAGAAGCTCATTGCCATGTGTGTGCAAGAAGAGGAGAGGCTTAAAAGCTCACATGGTGACTCTGCTAACCTTGTGAATGACTATAAAAAGAAGAACTTTAACAAGAATGCCAAACCTCAAGAAAAAGCCCCTCAGAATGATCATCATCATCATAACAACAATATTCAAGTTGACAAGGATCAATGCAAATGGTGCAAGAAGCATGGACATTACCAGAAGGACTGCCCAAATTTCCTGAATATCATTTTGAAGAGAGGTGAGGACATTATTACATTCATAGATGAGTCCTTGTATTTAAGTTATGCAAAATCTACTTGGTGGATTAACTCAGGTGCAACTATTCATATTACAAATTCATTACAGGGATTCCATATGAGGAGGACCCTGCAAAGAGGAGAAAGAAGAATTAAAGTAGCAAATGGAGTTGAAGCCATTGGAGATCTCTCTCTAGAATTAGATGATGGTTTTGTACTTCAGCTTTCAGATGTCTTTGTGTAGAAATTTGATAAGTGTTTCATGTCTAGACGATGATGGATATGATTGCCATTTTGGTAATGGCAAATGTCAGATTGTGTTTAATAATAAGTGTATTGGTCTTGCCTTCCGACAAGACAAGCTTTATTTATTATCACTTTCTGAGAATGTGAATGATGTGAGCACTGAGAAGGAGAATGCCTCCTCGTCTATGAATGCAAGAAATAAGCGAAAGAGAGTTCATGATGTATCATCGAAATTATAGCACTGTCGTTTAGGCTATATTTCGAGAGGGAGAATAGAGCGATTGATTAAGAAATCAATTCTTCCGCCATTAGAATTTTTAGATTTAGAACAATGCATTGATTGCATAAAAGAAAAGTATGTTAAGAAAATAAAGAAAGATGTCAAACGAAGCGCAGAAATTTTAGAAATAATTCACACAGACATTTGTGGTCTTTTTTCCTATGAAGAGTGTGGATGGTTATGATTCATTTATAACATTCACAAATAATTATTCTCGTTATGGCTATATTTATCCAATTAAGGAAAGATTAGAAGCATTGGATAAATTTAAGATATTTAAGGCCAAAGTAGAAAATTAGCATAATTTAAAGATTAAGATAGTAAGATCCGACTGTGGGGGGGAGTACTACGGTCGACACACCCCATATGGCCAAGTTCCTGGACCTTTTGCAAGGTTCTTACAAGAAAATTGCATAGTTGTCCAATACTCTACACTGGGCGAGCCTCAGTAGAATGGAGTAGCTGAAAGACGCAACCGTACCTTAATGGATATGGTGAGAAGTATGATAAGTTACTCTACTCTACCGATAAGTTTATGGATGGAGACATTAAAAACTACCATTCATATTCTTAATCGAGTGCCAAGCAAGTCAGGTGCCCAAAACACCATATGAGTTTTAAACAGGAAAGGAACGCTCACTTAACTATTTACGTGTGTGGGGTTGTCCGGCTGAGGCTAAAGTCTTTAACCCAAACATAGGAAAGCTAGACTCCAAGACAATCAGTTGCCATTTCATTGGCTATCCAGAAAAGTCAAAATGTTATCGCTTCTATTGTCCTGACAGACATACGAAGTTTGTAGAAACAAGACATGCTGTGTTCTTAGAAGAAGAGTTGATCAAGGGGAGCATGGTAGCGTGAGAAATTAACCTAGAGGAGAAGTGGGTACATGTGCCTACTCCAATGGTTCAGGAGCCATTCTTCACACTACCTGTTGTTGCTGCACCAACAGTGCAAGACACTGTAGTAACATCACCTGTTGTTAGTTCTCCCGTGATGACAATGAATGAACATGAGAAACCTATCCTTCAGGATCCTGTAGAACCCATTGTCACACATGAGGAAGAGAAACAACAACCTCATATAGAACAAGCGTCAACTAACGAGGCCCCTAGAAGGTCTCAAAGAGTCAGAAAACCAGCCATTCCTAGTGCTACGAAGTCTATGAATGTGAAGAATTTCAAATGGAGGGTGATACCACCTTATTTGAAGAAGCCATGAGAAGCACTCACTCATCAAAGTAGCTTGAAGCCTTGCAAGATGAAATGAGATCAATGAATACCAACGGTGTTTGGGACTTAGAAACAATTCCTAAAGGAGCCAAGACAGTAGGTTGTAAATAGGTCTACAAAACTAAATATGACTCCAAAGAGAGTGTAGAAAGATTTAAAGCGCGACTTGTGGTGAAAGGCTTCACGCAAAGAGAAGGCATAGATTACAATGAGACATTTCTCCAGTCTCATGTAAGGATTCTTTTAGAATTATAATGACGCTTGTAGCACATTACGATTTAGAATTACATCAGATGGATGTAAAGATGGTGTTCCTAAACGGGGATTTGGAGGAAAATGTTTACATGGCACAACCAAAAGGTTTTGTTGTAGAAGGAAAAGAACGTATGGGATGCCACTTGAAGAAATCCATTTATGGATTAAAACAACCATCAAGACAGTGGTATTTAAAGTTTGATAGTACAATAAGGAAGTTTGGGTTTCAAGAAAATGTAGAGGACAATTGCGTTTATGCAAAGTTGAAGAATGGGAAATACATTTTCCTAATCTTGTATGTCGATGACATCTTACTTGCTAGTAGTGATATTAATCTACTACTAGAAACGAATAAGTTCTTGTCCTTGAATTTTGATATGAAGAATCTCAGTGAAGCTTTGTTCGTTCTAGGAATAGAGATTCACCGAGATAGAAGAAATGTGGTTTTAGGATTATCACAAAAGGCATACTTAGAAAAGGTTCTAAAGAAATATAGTATGCAAAATTGTAAGCCTTCATCTGCTCCCATAGTCAAGGGCGATAGATTTGGGGAATTCCAATATCCTAGGAACCAATATGAGATCGATCAAATGAAAGTGGTTCCATATGCTTCAGCTATTGGAAGTTTATAGTATGCTCAAGTGTGTACACGCCCTGATTTAGCGTTTGTTACTGGGTTACTTGGCAGATATCAAAGTAATCTAGGAATAGAACACTGGAATTGGTAAAGAAAGTTTTGCGTTACTTGCAAGGCATAAAAGGCCTCATGCTAACGTACAGAAGATCTGATTCCCTACACATAGACGTGTATTCAGATTCAGATTATGCGGGAGATGATAGAAAGTCCACGTCAGGATATATATTTACTCTCACAGGAGGAACTATATCGTGGAAAAGCTCCAAGCAAACCGTCACTAAATCGTCTATGAGTATGCCGAGTTTGTAGCGTGTTATGAGGCCACATGGCAGGTGAATTGGCTGAAGAAGTTCATGTCGGGGTTGAAAGTGGTAGACGACATACATAAGCCACTTAAGTTATACTGCGATAATAATCCAGTTGTATGTTATGCTCACAACAATAAGTCAAGTGGTGCTGTCAAACACATTGACATAATATATTATGTTGTGAAAGACAAAGTCTAGGATCATATAATTAGTCTTGAGCACATAAGTACAGAAAAGATGCTCGCGGATCCGCTTACAAAAGGCTTACCACCTAACGTGTTCAGAGAACACTTAGCCGGCATGAGTTTAAGGGAAAACCTATGATTCCTGGACAATAAGGGCCTAGTGGACAATCTGTTTCAAAACAGAGAGGTGCATTATAGCTGTTAATCTAATGGCACTGACCGTGACGATGAGGCACGCTCTATGCACTGATCTGTGGTAAAAAAGAAAAAGATAAATTAAGTTAAGTTTAAGTAATAAGATGAGATCAAGGCGGAGATTGTTAGTGTTGATCTCTTCAGCTCGACCCAACGGCCAAGTTGGGCCTTGATCTCGCGTCCTGATCGGGGGCGCTCAACCCTACATGATTGGTGCCCCTGTCGCACTGCGCTATAAAGAGGGTGGGGGCCGCCGGCTCTCAGTACGAGGTTCACCGTGAGCCACCACACCCACCAACAAACCAAATCCAATCTAGTGACGGGCGCAGCCAGCGACGGGAAGCTCCACTGCCGTCTTCACCGCCGCCTCTGCGCCACCACTACACTGCGACTGACCTCAACACCGTGACACCACCGATCCGGACCGCATCACCTTCGCCATGGCTACGTCGAGCTCTTCCTCCAAGCCAGCGGATGATTGGTGACATCTCACCTCCGTTTCTCTCTCTCTATAGATCATGTTCTAGGAAGTTTTTTATTCCGTATATAAGGTTGTACCCGCTAGATCTATGTTTAGGTGATCCACTATGTCTATCAGTAGCAACTATTTTACTGGTCTCTTGCAGAAAACTCAGAACTGTTATGAGAACACTAATTATGCTACACTACAGTATACAGATGAGTTTGCAGTCCCTTCAGCATGATATATCAACTGAAAATGATTAATCAGAATTCATAAGAGAATCCTATCAAATAGCAATATATAGGTGCACAGATCAATAGCAAGTAGTACTTGACGCGGAAGCAGCATACAATAATCAAGGAAAAGAATGTACATAAAGCATATAATTTGGCTGTAAATTGGGACATCCAACGGTGAACAGTATATATATACACACAAGTAAGTTCAGTAAAACGGTGCTCAGTTTTCATGTATGTAAGTTTGAGCAGTAAGTTTGAGTCAAAAAATTGAGACCATCCAAGTTCAGTAAATTAAAACGGACTGCATCTGTGCTTCTGATCACCCAGCAGAGATTGTGGTAACCAAACCACAACTATTGTCACTGTGCAAAATCGCTCAAACTCCATCCAAACTACAACAGGGATGGAGCAGCTGGCCTCACAGCAGGGCTGTAGCTGTAGGGGTGCTCAACATTAACTGTCTGTTTATTCATTCAATCAATCTACCTCTCTTTATCTGTAGCTTGTTTCATATTAGTCCTAGCTCCTATAACCAAACAAAGCATAACATTTTCCTCAAGCACTTGTAGAAACCCAAAAACGATATACATGTTGGAGACTAAATGACTAAAATAACTATTAAGAACCCATTGAAAAAAAATCCGAGAAGAAGATATTAGATGTAGTAACTAGCCAACAATGTCTTCAAAACTACAGAAAAGTATATAAACATCTGAGCTAAAGTAAATGGTAGACAGGTTACAATTTCTACTGTCATCGGTATAACACTATGATCCATCTCATATTTTGCAGAGGGGAACATTTATTCTTGTTATCACCTATTTGGGATGAAAATGCCAATTACAACCACTGAAACTTTGCAGCATTGTTCAAGCATTATTTCCACATAACGCTCTCACCCATTGTAGTCTTGATACGCCGATTCAAACCACATCAAGTTAGCATAACACATCAAACCAAAAAACAAGAGGTGTTCCTGAGTTTTTTAAAGCGACAGAACAACAGAAGTGTCGCCTATTCTCATATCCCAGTGCTGTTGTTAGTAGTCTTGCTCCCGCATTCCGCTACGGTGCATCAACATTTGGGTGCCGCAACACCATTGCCGCTGAATTTGAAAGGAACAAGTAAAATCAGGGATACAGTTATGCACAATGCAACATATTGTGGTTCTGCAAGTGCTGAAATATTTATAACAAGATCAGCGTATTGGTAGTAGACAGCAGAAAAAACTGTAATGTCTGGAATGTGAACCAAAGTTTCACAACTGAATGTTTTGAATGGACAGTTTAGAGCCAAGACATTCCATCGTTTAGGAAAACATTGCTCACCTGCTGACCTGGTGGTCAGGACAACGATGTCCATCGTTTCCTCGCTGAGAGGAAGATCGACGACTAGAGGTGTGACTCGCCCAAGAGCGCCGGCCCTCACGCACAGCGTGATGTTGTTGTAGTTATCATTGAGTTGGTTCGCCAGGTCGCCTATCAGGTAATGCAAGGACCGGCCATCGAACTGGAGCGTTCCCCAGCTGGGCAAGATAAAGATACCGGAGTTGTCTGCCCGGATGTACAGTACCATCCGGCTCAGCACCACGGGAGCAACAACACCGTTCTGTTGTAATAGAGCACTTGCGTTTAGCATAACAAGAGTAGAGATGCACTGGTAGCTGAATGAAGAAGCTCTTGACAAATGGTGTGATAACAATGCAAGAACCAGCAGTAGCGAAAAAGTACATCAAGAAGTACATAGCAGAATCCCCTGACTCACCGGAATTTGATCGGGAAT
This sequence comes from Miscanthus floridulus, assembly GCF_019320115.1. Classification (NCBI taxonomy): domain Eukaryota; kingdom Viridiplantae; phylum Streptophyta; class Magnoliopsida; order Poales; family Poaceae; genus Miscanthus; species Miscanthus floridulus. Next base: position 68,369,020 of record NC_089593.1, read on the forward strand.
TGCTGGCGGCGCAAGTCTTGGGGGGATCGGCTCGACAGTCCAAGGCAAGTTGTTCAAGTGGTTCTAGTTCCCGACTAGGTGGCGCAGGAACACGCCCCCATTCCCGTCCTCCGTGACCTCCCACATGATGTCGGCCTGCATCGGCGTGTTGTACAGGCACTGGACCATGCGGAGGAAGCCGACGGCCGGGGTGGGCTTGCGGCGGCGCGTAGTCGGGCCTGACTCCGAGGTACCGGCCGTAGGCGGCGCTGTGGAGGAGGACGTCGTCGGTGGTGCCCAGGTGCGCGCGCGGTACGAGGTGCACCGCCCACGCCGTGTTCAACGACGCGCGGTGAGGGCTCAGCGAGACTCTCCACCCGTCCTCGTCGGCGTGGAGGTACGTGCCGTCCTCGCGGCTCCGCAGGCGGACGTGTTCCCCGTCGGGGAAGAACTCCATCGCCGCTACCTCTGCTGCCGGCCGGGGAGGAGGCGGACGGTGGCGAGGGTGGGTTTCTCGCGCGGCAGTCGGTGGTGCTCCGATGGCGAGCGGAGAGAGGCCGGAGAGGAGAGGGGAGCAGGTATTCGTTGCGTTGCGACGGTTAGTTTTTCATTGGGCGCCGAGCTAGGCCGGGCGGGGTATTTCAACAAGAAAGAAGAGGCAATGCGCAAGTCGGTTAGTTGCTGATGTTTGATGCATAGAATCGATCTAGAGTAGAACCGAGGGACTTCTAGGTAACTAGTCAATCTAGATAAGCCCTAGTATGTCTTGACCGAGAGGTGGAGACGGAGAGATAAAGAGAGAGGTGTTGGTGTTGAACCTGAGCCCTCGAAGGGAGTCGTGGATGAACAGGAGCCGGCCATCTCAGGTTCGGTGATGAAGGTCTGCGCATGGGCAGCGGCGGGTGGAGTAGAGGTGGCACAGACGTCGATGCAGTGCAGACGGACGGTGTGGCAGTGGCGACGGCGAAGTCAGTGGAGCTTCCCGTCGCTGGCTGCGCGCCCTTTCAGATCGGTCTAGGGTTTGTCGGTGGGGTTTGCGGCTCACGGTGAACCTCGTACCTCGAGCAGCCGGCCCCCACCACTTTATATAGCGCAGTGCGACAGGGTCCACCAACCATGTAGGGTTGGGCGCCCTCGATCAGGGCGCGTGACCAAGGCCCAATAGGCCGTTGGGCTTATTGGCTGGGAGATCAATCTAACATTCTCCCCTTTGATCTCACTATTACTTTTATCTTTAAACTTTATCCTTCAATCATTTTATCCTTACTCATTTCTTCACAGATGATGCATAGAGTATGTTTCATCGTCACGGTCAATCGCCGATAGATTTAACAGCTACAATGCACGTCTCTGATCTGAAATAGTTACTTTAACTTTTGGGCCCTTTATAGTCCAGGAATCATAGGCTTTCCCTTAAACCCTTGCCGGCTACATGTTCTCTGAACACGTTGGGTGGTAAGCCTTTTGTAAGCGGATCCACGAGCATCTTTTCGGTACTTATATGCTCAAGACTTATCATTTGATCCCGGACTTTATCCTTCACAACATAATACTTTATGTCAATGTGTTTGGCAGCACCACTTGACCTATTGTTGTGAGCATACTGTACTGCTGGATTATTATCGCAGTATAACTTCAGTGGTCTATTGATGTCGTCAACCATCTTCAAACCGGGTATGAACTTCTTTAGCCAGTTCACCTGCCCCGTTGCCTCATAACACGCTACAAACTCGGCATACATTGTGGACGATGTAGTAATGGTTTGCTTTGAGCTTTTCCATGAAATAGCTCCCCCTGTGAGAGTGAACACATATCCAGACGTGGATTTTCTATTATCTCCCGCATAATCAGAATCTGAATATCCCACTATATGGAGTGAATCAGATCTTCTATACGTCATCATGAGGCCTTTCGTTCCTTGCAAATAACGCAAGACTTTCTTTACCAATTTCCAGTGTTCTATTCTAGGATTGCCCTGGAATCTGCCAAGTAACTCGGTAACAAATGCCAAGTTAGGGCGCGTACACACTTGAGCATATTGCAAGCTTCCGACAGCTGAAGCATATGGAACTACTTTCATTTGATCGATCTCATATTGGTTCCTGGGGCATTGAAAATCTCCATATCTGTTGCCCTTGACTATAGGAGCAGGTGAGGGACTACATTTGTGCATACTGAATTTCTTTAAGACTTTTTCTATGTATGCTTTTTGTGACAGTCCTAATACCCCTTTACTTCTATCTCGGTGAATCTCGATCCCTAGAATGAACGAAGCTTCACCAAGATCTTTCATATCAAATTTTGAGGACAAAAACTTTTTTGTCTCCAGTAGTAGACTGACATCACTACTAGCAAGTAAGATATCATCCGCATACAAGACAAGAAAGATATACTTCCCATTCTTAAACTTTGCGTAGACACAATTGTCCTCAACATTATCTTTAAACCCAAAATTCTTTATTGTCTGATCAAACTTCAAGTACCACTGTCTTGAAGCTTGTTTTAATCCATAAATGGATTTCTTTAGGCGGCATCTCAAACGTTCTTTTCCTTCCATGACAAAACCTTTCAGTTGTGCCATGTAAACATTTTTTTCTAAGTCTCCGTTGAGAAATGCCATCTTTACATCCATCTGATGTAATTCTAAATCGTAATGTGCCACTAATGCCATTATGATTCTGAAGGAATCCTTACATGAGACTGGAGAAAAGGTCTCATTGTAATCAATCTCTTCTCTTTGTGTAAAGCCTTTTGCCATAAGTCGGGCTTTATATCTCTCTATATTCCCTTAAGAGTCAAGTTTTGTTTTGTAGACCCATTTATAGCCTACTGTTTTGGCTCCTTTAGGAATTATCTCCAAATCCCAAACTTTATTTGCATTCATTGATCTCATTTCATCTTCCATGGCCTCAAGCCACTTTGATGAATGATCACTTTTCATGGCTTCTTCAAATGAGGTGGGATCATCCTTCATTTGAAATTCTTTAGTGTTGTACACTTCATAATCAGTAGGAATATCTGATTTTCTAACTCTTTAAGACCTTCTAGGGGCCTCCTCATATGGCACATTTTCTGTTTGAGGCTGTTGTTGCTACCCCTCATATGTGGCAATAGTTTCTATAGGATCCTGAGGAACAGGTTCCTCATCATCATTCATTGTTGCCACAGGCGGGATAACAACAGGTGCTGGCACCACAATGTCTTGTACTGTCGGTGCAGCAACAGCAGGTAGTGAGAAAAATGGCTCATGAATTATCGGAGTGGGTGCATACACCCGCTTCTCTTCAAGGTCAATTTCTCGAGCTACCATGCTCCCCCTAATCATTTCATCTTCTAGGAAGACAGCGTGTCTCGTTTCCACAAACTTTGTATGTCTGTTAGGACAGTAGAAACAAAAACCTTTTGACTTTTCTGGGTAGCCAATGAAATGGCAACTCACTGTTTTGGGATCTAGCTTCCCAATGTTTGGGTTAAAAACTTTAGCCTCAGCAGGGCTCCCCCACACACGCAAGTGGTTAAGTGAGGGTACTCTTCCTGTCCACAACTCATACGGTGTTTTGGGCACCGACTTACTTGGTACTCTTTTGAGAATATGAATGGCGGTTTTTAACGCCTCTATCCACAGACTCATCGGTAAAGTGGAGTAACTTATCATACTACGCACCATATCCATCAGGGTACGGTTATGCCTTTCAGCTACTCCATTCTGCTGAGGTTCACCCGGTGTTGAATACTGGGCAACTATACCATTCTCCTGTAAGAACCTTGCAAAAGGTCCAGGAACTTGTCCATATGGGGTATGCCGACCATAGTACTCCCCCCACGGTCAGACCTGACTATCTTAATCTTTAAATTATGCTGATTTTCAACTTCTGCTTTAAATATTTTGAATTTATCCAACGCTTCTGTTCTTTCTTTAATTGGATAAATGTAGCCATAATGGGAGTAATCATCTGTGAATGTTATGAATGAATCAAAACCATCCACACTCTTTACAGGAAAAGGACCACAGATATCTGTGTGAATAATCTGTAGAATTTCTGCGCTTCGTTTGGCATCTTTCTTAATTTTCTTTACATACTTTTCTTTTATGCAATCTCTACATTGTTCTAAATCTGAGAGCTCTAATGGAGGAAGAATATCATTCTTAACTAGTCTTTCTATTCTCCTCCTCGAAATATGGCCTAAACGACAGTGCCATAATTTCGACAACGCATCGTGAGCTCTCTTTTATTTTCTGTTTGCATTGTTCGATGAGGATACATTGTCATTCACATCACATACGGAATTCACATTTTCACGAAGTGATAACAAATAAAGCTCGTCTTGTCGGAAGGCAAGACCAATACATCTATTATTAAACAATATCTGACATTTGCCATTTCTAAAATGACAATCATAACCATCATGGTCCAACTTTGATACACTAATCAAGTTTCTTTGCAAAGAAGGTACATAAAGAACATCTCTAAGAAAAAGTATGAAGCCATCAGCAAGCTCTAGCGGAAGATCGCCAACGGCCTCAACATCTGCTTGTTCTCCATTTGCGACTTTAATGAAACTTTCGCTTCTTTGCAAAGTTCTCATCGAACGGAATCCCTGTAATGAATTAGCAACATGAATAATTGCACCTGAATCAATCCACCAAGTAGATTTTGAAAACTTGACATACAAGGATTCATTTACGAACGTAATAATGTTCTCACCTTTATTTTTCATAATCATCTTTAAGAAATCGGGACAATTCTTCTTATAATGTCCCGTCTTCTTACAGTAGAGACACTGGTCTTTATCCACTGGGAATTGCTTGTTCTGAGACTGTTGCATGGGACCCTTTCCAGATGACTTGGAGGAAGAGCTGTTATTATAGTTCTTTTTCTTATCTTTTAGGTAGTTGACAGTACCACCCTGTGAAACTTTTATTCTTTCCTCCTCCTACACACATATGGCTATGAGCTTTTCTAAATCTCATTTCTCGGGCTGTATGTTGTAATTAACAACAAAGGTGTCAAATTCTTTTGGCAAAGAAGCAAAAATCAAATAAATAAGAAACTCATCCTTGAGTGCCAAATCCATTGATTTGAGCTTAGATGCCAAATTGCTCATTCTCAGTATGTGCTCTCTAATGCCACTGCCGCCACCAGAGTACCTTTATGTGACCAGCTGCTTGATCAGCTGGGTTGCATATGTCTTTGAAGGGCCAGTGAACTGACTCTTTATTCTTTCTAGGTACTCTGTGACCGTGTCACAGTCTAGAATTGAGTCCACTATTGCAGGCTCAATTGTATTCTTTATCACAGCCAAACATTTCTTATTGGTTGTGACCCACTTTCTATTTTCAAGGTCAAAAGACATCTTTACGGGAGCAAAGTCCCGCTCTCTGTTCTGCCATGCAGCATCAGTCTCATCTGTCTCCCTCACCGGTGCTACAGGTTCTTTGGGACACGGTGTGGTGATTACCCAGTCCACCTCAGCCAATATGAAGGCCAGATCGATCTTTTTCTTCCACTCAATATAGTTATCACCTTTTAGAGTGGGGATCTCTTTAATACAACTCATCAAGTTGTATCCGCCTGAAAACACAATTCAAATAGTGTGAGAACACAAATAATAACAACAACAATTGCATGCCTTAGTTTAACGTTGGTCAAAATTAAAACATACAATTGTTTTATACATTAAATCTACATCACCGATGGGCAGAAATAGAAATAATGCATAACACAAAACAATAATAACATTAATATTATAATATTGCTATTAATCAACGTTGGTTAGAATAATAACAACATTATAATAACTATAAAAATTTTCTATATTTCAAAATTAAATTCTCCCGTTGGTTCGAATTTAATAATGAAAACAACAATTTTTAAGTACGCAGCGGAAACTTTAATAAATCTTTTAATTCTATTTTCCAGAAGCAACTTTACTATTTACTGAACAAAAAATATCGTTGGATAAATTTTGTATAGAAATTTGCATCAAAATGCAATTCAGATTCATCTAATATGCATCAAAAGTTTCTGGAAAAATAAAACAAATTCTATTTCACTGTGTTCGGCCATTTCGGCCCATAGCAGCGCAAAACGGCCCAAAAACCGGCAAAACCGGCTCGGCCTAGCACTGTACTCGCGCGTAGGCCGCACCCAGGCCACAACCTGGGCCTAGGCCGGCAAAGCTCACGCGTCCGCGCACCCGCCTGGGCCGCGAGTTGGCCCAATTGATCTCAGCCGCTCGCGCCGATCCGACGGCCATCCGCGTGCATCGCAGGAACAAAAACGGCGACCGCAGCGGCGCCCTTGAACCCTAGCGCCATTCGGCATTCTCCACTCTCTGTCTTCGCCGCTCTCTTTCTCTCTTTCCTCAGCGCAGTCGCAGAGCGGGCGAGCAATCCATGGCGAGAGCAAGCAGCGAGCCTCGGCGCCGTCGCCGGCCCCCTCGCCGGCGTGCGCGCTCCCTAGCGGGTGAGCATGCCGCCATCGAGCGGCCTGGCCGCAGCGCCCCTGTGGCCTGTTCTGGCGAGGAGTGCCCCAGCCAGCCTTTCTCTTCCCCACACGCCGGCGTGACAGCAGTTTCGCGCAATGGCGAGGTAGGCCACCCCCTTTTCTTTTGATTCATTTGTTCGGATTTCATCCGATTTCCCGATTAGGGTTAGGGTTAGGGGATGGCCACTGTTTTTCTTTTTCCCCGATTTGATTTCTTCTCGGGTTTGAAGTTCGGTTTCCAGTTGAAACCTTGTTATCATCTCTGTCCCAAAACCCCATCTAGGGTTTGGATGTTTCTTTTCTTTTCTTTTCCCGAACCCGATCTAGAGTTAGGGTTAGGTTTTCTTCATCTGAACCTTCATCTTTTCTCAGATCCTAAGGGATCGAGGTTAGGGTTCAACTGAACACTTTGTCGGTCGAATCCCCTTTCTACATTCTAGATCCGCACTAGATTTCTGTTTGCTAAGCCAGATCTATACCTAAACCGTGGCTCTGGTACCAATGTTTGATCCATAGAATCGATCTAGAGTAGAACCGAGGGACTTCTAGGTAACCAGTCAATCTAGATAAGCCCTAGTATGTCTAGACCGAGAGGTGGAGACGAAGAGATAAAGAGAGAGGTGTTGGTGTTGAACCTGAGCCCTCGGAGGGAGTCGCGGATGAACAGGAGCCGACCATCTTAGGTTCGGTGATGAAGGTCTATGCATGGGCAGCGACAGGTGGAGTAGAGGTGGCACAGACGTCGATGCAGTGCAGACGGACGGTGTGGCGGTGGCGACGGCGAAGTCAGTGGAGCTTCCCGTCGCTGGCTGCGCGCCCTCTCAGATCGGTCTAGGGTTTGTCGGTGGGGTTTGCGGCTCACGGTGAACCTCGTACCTCGAGCCGCCGGCCCCCACCACTTTATATAGCGCAGTGCGACGGGGGCCCACCAACCATGTAGGGTTGGGCACCCCCGATCAGGGCGCGTGACCAAGGCCCAATAGGCCATTGGGCTTATTGGCTAGGAGATCAATCTAACAGCTGAATATGCCAGCTTTCCATTGGCAGGCAGGGCCAGACGAGGATCGATTTGGGTGCGCAAGGAAGAAGGCCAGCATACATGTTCCTGAGAGAGAGCAAAACCCACTCATGTCACACTTTCATTATTCGTTTGAGATGAACTTCGTTGTATTTACATTTTATCTTGCACATATCAGTACTTTTGTATATGCTAAAAATAATAGAATATAGAAATAAATGGATTTGGTTGTTACGTTGCCAATTTCAGAAGAAAAAAATACACTACTTTGGAACTGTTGCTTCACCATTTTACTTGTTCCTGGCGGTGAGGAGAACGCAAGAGAGAGAACAGAGAAACATGAGAATTGGGATTAGAGTGGAGGGAATATCGACCGAACAACCTCTAAAGATCCAGGGCATGTTGATCAAAGGAGAACCCCCACTCTAGGAAAGAAGTTCTTCTCTCGATAAGTTCTCCCTAATACAAACTATAAAGCCTTTATAGATGAAGCTTTCCTAGAATTGTAAAACGACTCAATCTAACTTAATCTAAACATATCTCCTATTTTCAAAATAATCCCTAACGTGCCTGACATCCTACGCCTATATGTGTGGCCCACAAAGCAGTCCACGACATTCCCCCCTCCCCACGAACAAGTCGTTCGTGAGCTAGAAGGTCGGGTAAGAAGCAGTGAAGTCCGACAATGGTGTCCAAGTAGAATCCATAGAAGCTTGTCCCTTCTAGTGAACCAAGAGCTCCCAAGTGCCTCAATTAAGTCATGTATTCAAAATAGGCTCCGGTTTCAGAACAACACGACCTCATCACACAATTGGTGGCAACAACATAGGAGCCACGGGAGGAGCTCCCTCATATTTCTTTAGGAGGGCGACATGAAAGACATTTTGGATGCGAGCCCCAGAAGGTAATTCCAACCTGTAGGAGACAGTGCCAATACGCTCAAGAATGTGAAATGCCCATAGCATCGTGGAGAAAGCTTGCTCGGAGATTGTGGAGTAATGCCAATAGCAGAGCGGTACTGAAGACGCAGCCAAACCTAGTCCCCCATAACAAACTCCAAGTCACGGCGCTAGGAGTCATGATGAGCTTTCATAGTGCCTTGGGCTTGGAGGAGCGGCTCTCTGATGTCGGCGAGAAATTCATCCTGCACATCTAATTGTTGCTCGACAACAGGAACACGGGCAACACCGGCCTGATAATCATCATAGGTGGGGGATCCCAACCGTAGACCACCCAAAAGGGGTTGTGCGGATAGGAGTATAGCAGTATTCATGCCATGGAAGGCACCGCAACCATAGGAGCGAGGTTTGTCACAAGCCAAACAACGCAAGTACATGGTGATAGTCATGTTCGTAACCTATGACCAGCCATCTGTTCGAGGATGAAATGCTGAACTTATGTGAAGTTTGACACCCACAAGATTGAATAGATCCGACCAGAAGGTACTTTTGAATATTGGATCTTGACCACTGATGATGGAACATGGGAACCCATGAAGGCCGACAATGTTGTCGAAGAACGCATGGGCCACTGAAGTAGTGGAGTAGGGATGGCCACATGCGATGAAGTGCACAAATTTGGAAAAACGATCAACCATTGTCAGGATGATAGACTTTTCACCAACCTTCGGAAAACCTTCAACAAAATCCATGGCAATATCACTCCAAACCTCCTAAGGAACCAACAGGGGTTGTAAAAGACTAGCTGCATGGAGATGCTCATGCTTGTTGCATTAGCAGATTATGCAGTTGCGGATGAAGTCATGAACAAGGTGACCTATGCTGGGACAATAGAAGGCAACACAAAGGCGATGGTGGGTCTTCTAATCGCCTTCATGACCGGTATCATGAGATTGGGTGAGCACCAAGGGAAACACAAGGAGTCAATAGGAATAAATGCATGACCATTGAACACTAATAGACCATCATGGTCCTCCTAGCCGACCAGTTGGTCGCGTAGAGCCTGTGTTGCTGGATGGTTGACAAGCTCTGCCCAAAAATGATGGGCTGGAGGCGATGCAAAAGCTGGAGGAGTCCTCATCATGGCGAGAGAGAGAGAGAGCATCAGCCGTAATGTTCTGTTTCATTGGTGAGTACTCCACTGACAAGTCATATCCAAACAGCTTAGATACACATGTGTTTTGTGGAATTGTAGCGAGTCTCTGGTCAAGGATGTACTTATGCGGGTAATGATCTGTACAAATAGTAAACTCCCATCCTCAAAGATAAGCATGGCAGGGCTTGACAGCCTTCACCAAGGTGATAAGTTCTCGCTCATAGGTTGGCAGCTTTGCATGTTCGATAGCCACTGCACGGCTAAAGAAAGCCAGGGGTCTATCACCTTGATGGAGAATAGTTCCAAACCACAAGGTTGAGGCATCACAGTCGATGTAGACATGATACTCAAAATCCAGTAGGTGGAGAAGGGTCGCAGATGTCAAGGCCCTTTCAAGGCCTAGAAAGCATCATCAGTGGCAGTGGACCACTAAAAGGCTCATACTTGAGCACGTCTGTTAGCGGTGAAAGGTCCTTGTTTGGTTTTGATAACTGAGTGACAACCTAGGTGGACTAATATGTGTTTATGTGAGATACATAGAAAATTAGTCCACAGGTACACATGTGATGAATGAGCTTATTACATATGATACATGATATAGAGTCATGTGGCTAGGTGGAGAAGATCAAGACATAGCTTGGCTTGATGGACCGGTTGCAAGTGTGAAGGGCGAGTCGGAGGCTTTGGAGCGATGCACCGCACATGGCGGAGAAGCTTGAGCAGGGACTTGTCGCCAATGGACAAAGCCAATGGTGAAGAGCAAGTGATGTTGAGATCGATGAATCATGGGTACATGATGATATGAAGTGGATCATATCACTTGTGATGAAGGTTGGTGCTTGTGTGGCATTAAATTGGAGGAGATGAAATGGAATGCGCAAGGCAAAGGTATATTTGTAGGGTATTTCATTTCACCGGTCAAAGGTTGTGTAGAGAAGTGCATGAACGTGTTTAGGATAGATGGACATACTATCAAGAGGGGCAAACTTGTTTGCATATCGGTTGTCTAGTGCCACTCGAGTGATCTAATGTTGCATGCGTACTAGGATCGAGTGGCGTGGTGAAAAGAGAGAAAAGTCATTTTAACAACATTTGTAAAAAGCTAACACACATGCACAAGGCGGTGTACACTTGGTGGTGTTGGCACATTTGTAAAAGGAGATAAAGAAAAAAAGTAAGGGCGGTGAATTTCCATGGGTCGGACCCTAGAATTTCTGGGTCGGACTAGTTTCCTCTGGTCCGGCTAGCTTCCTGCTGAGGGCGCGAGTGGGCTCAAGACGAGTCAAACCATGGCCTGAGGCGAGTCGATCAGTCCAACTGGATCCTAGGGGCGTGTGGCAGAGAGAGGACCGGTGAGTTGGACTCCGCGTGGTGGAATCATGCGCCTACATCGAAGGGAGTCAGACCTGTTCGCTAGGGCTTGGCGCTTCATGCTCTGTCGCTAAGTTGGACCCGTTCAATGAAGGAGTTAGACAGGATGGGAACACTATTCCCTCTTGGGCCCCACCTATCAGTGCAAGAAGCAGAGAGAAGAGCGCGCCTTGCAAGGGAGTCAGACCACACCAAGTAGTCTGACACCCAGGAGTCGGACTTGGTCCGACCAAGTTCTATGCTCTCTGGAGGTTCCTATTGTGGCTCAGACCCAAGGAGTCAGACTAGTCCAACCAGTCCCAAAGTGGTCTGACTGAGGCGCAACAACTAGCTGTTTGGTATGATAACGGCTACATTTAAACGGCTAGTACATGTGGCAAAAATCCATGGATCGGACCATGAGTCATACTAGTCCGATGGTCTCGACAAACTGGTCCTACAGTCGGTTTGATAGTTGTTTTGGTTGCCAATGGCTCTATTTGTCTTGGGAGCTATAAATAGAGATGTTGGCCGGCCATTTGAGGAGTTGAGCATCTTGGGGATGTGTTGCCCTTGTGTTGTGCTCACACTAAGGCCTCTAACTCACTTGTGATTGATACGGTTCATCTCTGATAGTGAGTGTGCGATACCTAGTGCGCTGAATTGGGTAATTGCATCGAGTGACACTAGGTGATCGAGATGCAAGTTGGTGGTGCTTATTACTCTTGGAGGTTGCCATCTCCTAGATAGCTTGGTGGCATGTTCTCCATCGTGAAGAAGATGACACAATGAAGATTGCTTATGGAGAACACAAGCATCTTCTTCCCGTTGGTTTGCAATCATAAAAAACACAAGCACAAACCAACACAAGCATCTTCTTCCCATTGGTTTGCAATCATAAAAAACACAGGCACAAACCAACACACAACATCTTCTACTAGTGAGTACGACTTCAAGATGGCATTCATCAATGCCTGGAAGGCCAGTGAAGCATCGGTGAGGTCGAATGGCATCACTAAGAACTCGAAGTGGCTATGGTGGGTGCAGAACGTCATCTTCTCCACATCCTCAGGCACCATGCACACCTGGTGATAGCCGTTGTGCAAGTTGAGCTTGGTAAAGAACTTGGCATCGTGAAGCTCATCTAGGAGTTTGTCAACAAGGGGAATTAGGAACTTGTCCATGACTGTGCATGCATTGAGGGCATGGTAGTTGACGCAAAATCACCATGTGGAGTCAACCTTGCACACCAGCAAGACTAGGGAGGAGAAGGATGATGTTGACTCACGTTTAATGCCTTGCTCCAGCATATCGGTGCGCTATAGTCCAATTTTGTCCTTTTGTAACTAAGGGTATCAGTAACGATGAATGACAATGGGAGGCGTCTCAAGAAGGAGGTGGATCCTATAGTCCTAATGGCGAGAAGGTAGGAGGCCACGAGTCTCAGCGAAGATGTTAGTGTAGTCATCTAGCAGTGCTGCCAATAGGTCCTGCTCGGCAATGGTGTTAGATAAAGCTACATCCGAGCGGCTACCAATGTCGTGCCAGCAGACGGCATGATTGGCCCGCCAGAAGTCCATTGTGGGTATGTTGAAGTCCCAAGTCACCTGCCCCAAGGTGCGCAACTAGTAGACTCCAAGGATGATGTTGAAGCCATCGAGGGGTAGAATGTAGCAGTTGATGGTAAAGAGTTCGCCATGAATGTTGATGATGGTGTCTGGGCAAACCCCTACATAGGGAAGACAATCGTCATTGGCCACTTTGACAGACATGTCTAGACGAGGATGTACCAGCAAGTCCAGGTTGTGGGGGATTTTGTTGCTAATGAACATATGTGTGGACCTCGAGTCAACCAGTGTCATGACTGAGCGTCTGACGATGATGACCTAAAGATGCAGCGTTGAAGAGGGGCAGAGACCAGTAAGGGCATGGATGCATATGCCCAAGTCGTCCATCTCCTCCTCCGTATCCCCTCCTTTGCCTTGAGCAAGAAGACCCCCTTGCCAAGGCACTTGTAGTCAAGTGTATACTTCTAAGGGTAGAAGAAGCACTCCCCGTTGCGGTGCTTGGCCAAGAGCTCCTCTAGTGTGAGGCACCAAAAGCGAGGTTTGGTGGGTGCAACTGTATTACAGGTTCAGCACTGGCGAGTGCTTTGGTGGTGAGCGGCCTTGAACTAGAGACTTGTGGCACTGAGTTTTTAGTGGAGGGCAGCGCGCCAAGGGCGTCTAGGCTTGGTGAAAGGTCCTTGTTTGATTTTGGTAATTGAGTGATAACCTTAGGTGGACTAATATGTGTTTGAGTGAGATACACAGGTGATTAGTCCACAAGTACATCATGTGTGAGCAACCTATGCCATGGAGGTGAAATAGCTTGGATATGTTGTAAGGCTCACACATGTGATGAAGAAGCTCATTATTGCATATGAGACATGACATGGAGTCATGTGACTAAGGTGGAGAAGATCAAGACAAGACTTGGCTTGATGGATCGGTTGCAAGCGTGAAGGGCAAGTTGGAGGCTTTAGAGCGATGGACCGCATGGCGGTGAAGCTCGAGCAAGACTTGGCACTGATGGACGAAGGCAATGGTGAAAAGCAAGTGAGGTCAAGATCGATGAACCAACAAGGTCATGTGTTGATATGAAGTGGATCATATCATTTGTTGATCAAGGTTGGTGCATGTGTTGCATCAACATTAGAGGAGATGGAATGGAATGCGCAAGGCAAAGGTATAACCTATAGGGCATTTCATTTCACCGGTCATAGGTGTGTAGAGAAGTTTATGACCGGGTTTAGGATAGATGGCCGTACTATCAAGAGGGGCAAACTTGTTTGCATATTGGTCATCTAATGCCACTCGAGTGATCTAACTTTGCATCGTTGCTAGGATCGAGTGGCGTGGTGATTTGAGTGACTAATCCTTTGGAAAACATTTGTGAAGCTAACACACATACACAAGATGGTGAACACATAGTGGCGTTGGCACATTTGCAAAGGAGTTGTTGGAGGTGATTTGGATCAAGTTGGAGATAAAAAGAGCAAGTTTGGGTTGTCCAAGGGTTAGAAAACGCAACCAAACTTGTACCCAACGCACAGCCCTTCCTAGGGGGGTGGCACCACCCTTTTCGGTGTGCACTGGACAGCCTAGGGCAGTGGCACCGCCACCCCAGGTAAGGTGCACCGCCCCCCCTGCAACGTGACCAAATCAACACTACCACCCTTTCGTATTTTGGGCATAACTCTTAGCTCTGAACTCTAATTTCGATGATCTAGGACTTTTTGGAAAGCTAATGAAATGCTCTATAGGCTTGAGGTGGTGAAAATTGATTTGGAGAAAGTTTTGGTCACCAGACTGTCCAGTGACCATGGCGGTGTGGCACCGCCCCTTTTTTCCAGAAAGGGGGGAAACTCATCGGGGGGCACCACCACCCCTAGGGCAGTGTGCCGCCCCTATGTCCAGTGCTAGGGTCCCAACGGCTAGTTTGAAATAGACATTCCAATTTGACCGTTGGGCACCACCACCCTATGTCTGGTGCCCGCATGTTGCTGTCCGATGACCAACTTCAGAAATGTGCTACTTGGCTCCAACGGCTCTATTTGGCTTGGGGGCTATAAATAGAGGTAGAGCTTAGGCTTAGCTAAGGTTGAGCACATTGGGGATGTATTTCCCTTGTGTGTTCTTGGTTTGAGAGCCCTCTAACTCACTTGTGCTTGCAAGAGTGCGATCTAATTGCGAAGTGAGTGATTTCTAGTGCATTGCATTGAGTGATTGCATTGAGTGGCACTAGGTGCTCGAGTTGCAAGCCGGTGGTGCTTGTTACTCTTGGAGGTTGTCACCTCCTAGACAGCTTGGTGGTGGTGTCCGTCGACGCACACAAGGAAGATTGTACGGTGCTCCGAAGAAGTGATTGTGAGGGGTGTTGTGCTCACCCCGCGGGAGCCGCGAATAGCAACTCTAGTTGAGCATGTCATTAAGCTACCTTGACTTGGTTTGTGGGGTTCTTGCGGCGCCCAACGTGTGGGATTGGTGTGGTGCCAATTAGCCACCGAACCACCAAGTGAATAGTCAACACAATGGGACTAGCGTGTTGGCAAGCACATGAACCTCGGGATAAAAATCATCGTGGCATCCTTGTCTTCCCGTTGGTTTGCAATCCCCTTACACAAGTTTGTAATTACTTTCAGATACATTATGCTTGTGTAGTTGCTCTTGTAATTAGTTGGCTTCTGTAGCTTGCTAGTTACCTTATTGCTTGTGTAGCATAGAAGTAGCTCCCTTGCGTGACTAATTTGGTTTGAGTAACCTTGTTAGTCACATGGCTTAGTTTGTGTAGCTAAGTAATTTGCGCTCTATAATTTGGCTTGTGTAGCCTTGTTATTAAGCTTTGCTAGTGAGCTTAGGAGCTTTGTGCTTTTGCTTACTAGATTGTGTAGGAGCTCCCCCGTTGCTTGAAGTGCTAGTGGCATAGGTTTGTGTGACCTTGCTCCTAGAATTGGTTAGGTGAACTCTAGCTAGCCCGGCACCTTAGTTGCTAGTTTAGGATCTTTTTAAGGTGCTTGAGAACATAGATAGAGGGGTGTAGTCTTGGCTAGACCGATAGTTTTAATTCCACATTTTTTTGTTAGCCGGTGCGTTTATTTTTTGAAAGGACTATTCAACCCTCCCTCTAGTCCGTCATCTTGACCCTACACTAGGACTCGCTGGCTGCCATCCTGCATTCATAGGCGCGAGCTAGATTCATTGCCATCTGCAGGTTGGAAGGGCGTTGGAGTTCAACGTCAGAGCACAAAGGCTGCCCCAAGCCTATGGTGAACAAATCAATCTGGTGCTGTGGCGTGAGGTGTTCACAACGCCACAATGTGCAAGCGGAACTAGCGGTGGTAGTCCTCCATGGACCCGGTGCGGTGGAGGGCTTTGATCTCACCCAAGGCATTGGAGCGGATGGTAGGACCGAAGCGAAGATTGACGTATTCAGCAAAGCGAGGCTAGGACATGATGCCGAAGCCGCATTCCATCTAGATGTACCACTTGTTCGCAAACCCATTGAGATGAAGAGTTGCCATCCAGACCTTCTCCTCCCCCAATGTCTGATGCCCCCGGAAGTAATTGTCGCATTTGTTGAGCCAAGAGAGGGGATCAGACTCGTCGTCATAGTGGAGAAATTTCAGGTTGGGCTGGCACGGGCGATGGTGGTACTAGTCGTCGTCGTAGTAGCGACGGTTGCCGTGGCCACCCGAGCCGGCCGCCCCCTGCGGCCTCGCTCGCGACCGCACGGAGGGGACTCTAGAGGGGTCTTCACAGTTTCCCCTTGCTGGAAGTTCTCCATGTGAGCAATTCGGTGATCAGGGAGTCGAGGCGAGTGTTCATGGTGGTCGGCTGGCCGAGAATCCGGTCGAGCTTTTCCATCACCTCTGTAGGATCGTTGCTAGGGTCGGCGGTTGCCGATGCTCCAGTGGTGGTGGTCTATGATACTAGATTGGTATGGGCGTTGGCTGTGGGGAGAACGCAGGGGAGACAATAGAGAAGCACGAGAATTGGGATTAGAGCGGAGGGGGTATTGACCGAACAACCTCTCGAGATCCAGGGCATGTCAATCAAAGGAAACCCCCCCCCCCCCCCCCCCCCCCCCCCCCCCCCCCGCACCCTAGGAAAGTTCTTCTCTAGATAAGTTCTCCCTAATACAAACTTTAAAGCTTTTATAGATGAGGCTTTCCTAGAATTGTAAAACAACTCAATCTAATTGAATCTAAACATACCTCCTATTTCCAAAATAGTCCCTAACATGCCTGAGAAGGCCTCTTCCTGCGCCAGTACATATGTGATCCACAAAGGAGTCCACAATAGTTCCCTTATGAGTTCAGTTGCCGAGGCGCTAGTGTACTCCACTGTTGGTTCACTATAGAGGAACACAAGAGCAAGACTTCAGACAACAAGATCATAGTTTATCTGTTGAAATCAAGAGTATCACTGTTTAGGATACAATGAGATCGATGAAAACTATTTGTACTTCTTTTGTTCTGATAGGCTTAGAAAACTCAAAAAGCCCCTCTATTTGGTACTAGTACCTAGTATAAGATCTTAGTTCTGAAAAGTTTTTTGATTTTAGATCAGCGGAGATCAACGTTCACACCCTCATCTGTTTTTTTTTGTTTAAATTTTTTTTTTCCTTCTTTGTAACCTATTATCTCTGGCAATCTTGCCGTTCTTTTGGGAAAAAACATAAATCTATCACAAACCAAAGCAAAGTTAGTTAAGTGAGACATAACAAACCGAATGAAAATAAAATGAGTCAAAGTAAGACCTTGTTTGGATGTTGTCGGATTCACATCAATCTACATGTGTAGCGGTGGATTGAGGTATAATTTAGTTTAAGTTCCACTCCAATTCACCTCAATACATGTGGATTGATGCGAATCCGACTATATCCAAACAAGTCAGTGAGACCACGTTTCTGAGTGGCCCGCAATAGTCCAATATAGAAAATGTCTTTACCATAATTGAAAAGGATATCGAGACATTTGAATATATAATGCAAAAACAAAATTGCATTACTTTTTTATTTCAACAAAAGTTTTATGAAGTTTTTATTCCACCACGTATTTACAAATTCATGCATGCATGAAGCATAAACGCGTCAGGGTGGGAAGTCTGCATTCCTTCATCAAGTAGCATACGCTTAAACGCATCCATCTTGCCCTGATGTTGCCAACACTTTGGGTTGAAACTTATAGCCACTGTACGGAGTCCTTTGGCACTTGTGAGCACGGCTTTCATGAACCAGAGCTCACAGTCTCACTGGTACAGAAACAAGCTGTACTTTCGGTTGGGAAACCCCTTTAGTCCCGGTTTTCTAACCGAGAGCACGAATTCGGGACTAAAGGGCCCCTCCTTTAGTCCCGGTTTCTCGTCCGGGACTACCAATCAGGGCTAAAGAGGCCTCCCGGCCTGGCCACGTGGGCCGGCCCTTTAGTCCCGGTTGATATTACCAACCGGGACTAAATGTTTTCTTTTTTTTTGTTTCTATTTTCAATTGATGATTCGTTTTCGTTTTGCTGCTAATAATATTCGTATTATCCGTTTGTATCCAATCCAGTTTCGAAAACAACAGTGGTACATTTCGGCCATGGCGGTGCTCCACAACCAGCGTACCCATATACACAAAGAAAGAAGATGGATTTGCGGCACAGTGGAGCAGCACGCCACGGCCATGGCGCAGCAGGCACAAGAGCCGGCTCGATGGCTCAACGCAAAATCGCGTAACAAAAATCGAAGAGCCATATCCCATTACAAGATTGTCGGCACGAGGGCTCGGCACACGCATCCATCCGATTACAAAAGGGGTAATAAGAAGAAAAGGCGGTCACCGTGGCGGCTTAGTGTAGATGTACGGGGCTCAACCGTCGGGGACGTCGGGGCAGTTGTCGAGGGGGTAGCTGACAGCTTGTGGACAGGGCGCCGTGTGGCCGAACTCGGGGTCCGGATCGACGCAGACGTGCTCGTGCTCCTCAGCGGCGGCGCTGGACTCGGGTCCGCCGGTCTCGGGGAAGATGAGACCCGCGGGATGGGAGGGCGTCTCGTCGCTGGCTCCGGGGCTCCTCGTCCTCGGCGGTGCGTCGGCTCGGGCGGCTCCTCCGCTGTGGCGTCGAGCTCGGGCGCGGGGAAGGTACGGCAGCGCTTCCACTGGCGTGCTGCAGTGGCGATGGGCGACGAAGACGAAGAGTGAGAAGGAAGAAGAAACGGCCGCCTTATATAGGGAAGGGATCTTTAGTCCCGGCTCCTGTAAACGCCCGGAACTAAAAGACCTTTAGTCCCGGCTGGTACCAGCCGGGACTAAAGGTCCCGAGACTAAAGGTCTTGGTGCAGACGTAGCGTTATCTGCAAGGACGTTTTCCTGTCGCGCGACAGTGACTCTTCGGTACGGTTTGTTTTCATGTGTGCTCTCGGCTAGCCTAGCCACCTGTTAGTGTCAGATACAGTGTATATTAGGAGTAGTAAACGCAAATGATGAAGTCATGTACCATGCATACCTAGAGTAAATCTGCGGGTTCAACTACAGATGTGCTCGACGATGTTACCAGGAGTGCTAAACATTTATGATTTTTTTACCGTAGTAGTAAGTACGTGTACAAGAGTGTACAACTAGTTACCAGGACACCCACCCTATCATTATACTCCTACGGTCTACGGTGTAGTACGTCGAACAGACGAGCACTACTACTCTCCACTGTTGACGATAGTGATCTCCGATCCGGACACGCACCCACTATTGCATTGCAGGCCGTCCGGACAAGCTAGCCTTTTTGAGCTTTAGTCCCGGTTAGAGACAGCAACCGGGACTAAAGGTCCATTTTTAGTTCTGGACGGAGCATCCAGCCGGGAGTAGACTTTTACTTCCGATTGGAGAGACCAACCGGGAGTAAAAGTTAACCTTTAGTCCTGGTTAGTAGCTCCAACCGGGACTAAAAGTGCCCTGCAGCAAAAGCCTGCCGCAGTAGCCGTTGGACAGGGACCTTTAGTCCCGGTTGGAGCTACCAACCGGGACTAAAGGTTTCTCTAGTCCCGAGCGCGAAAAATACCGGGACTAAAGCCAAATTTCGAAGTGGATCAAAAGTCGTTTCTCTACTAGTGTCTGTTCCTGTCAATCCGCTAAGCTCTACTTCCTGTAGGTGATCCTTGGAGATTTCATGTGATGTCCAATAGTCTTGGTGATCGCATTCGAGACCTAATCCAGCTTTTAAGTCATAGTGCTGCAGCACGGATATATTTTGGTTTAATGCGATGAGATTGGAGAGAGGAACCATCTACAAAAAGAGAACTGAATAAGACCAATGTGTTTAGGATGAGTAGGTGCTCACCAGGGTGAGGAAGAAGGGCAAATGTAGACTGAGGTGCCTAAGATTGCTGAATCGCGTGAGTAGGCTTGCCACGCCCACTCCAAAGTCATGTCGCTCAAATGAAATAGAAACATTAACGGTCAAAGATGTGATATGAGGTAGGTGTGGGATCCTACTTTGAATCAAGTCCACGTCGTCCTCGAATACCTTGATCAAAGTTAAAAGAAAGTAAAGTGTTAACAAGACAATAGATAAATTAAATATTGTTAAAGGAGGATAACAAATTTATGCAAATCAAGCACGTAGAACCAAAATGCAAGTCTAAACTAAGAAAGAAAACATACGTAGGAGATAAAGCGAAGACATTTGAAGCGATAGAGTATTGCATTTCATATGAAAAATGATCGTAAATTTGCTAATTTTAAACTCACAAATGATATAAAATCTGATATATCAATTGAAAGTTCAAGATGATAAATGTAGTATATATGTGTCACTTGTCATACATGTGTTTCATGGATTTGGCGATTATTAGTACCATGCATATTTGCGAGATATATAGATATGATCCTGAGAGATGAGATGTACCTTTCGACCATAAAGAGTCACCTCAAAGCATGTGATGGAGCTATAGTGATTGAGGAGTAGTGTGTTACTATGGTTCTCGGCCTCGCCGTAGTGAAAGTTGTCGGCCTCGCCATAGTGGGAGTCATGACAGCGATGTGACCACAGACCTAGCTTGAGTCTCCGCATGCACGGCGAGTCCCCGTCGATCTCAAGACATCCAGGCGGCCAGCCTAGCTGAAAGAAGAGTGCAAGTTGTTCAAGCCTCGGCACGGAGATCCTAATCGCCTTGTGGAAGCACTTGTCTATGTGTAGAACCCGGAGGCTAGGCGTCATCAGCTCCAGCGTCACCGAATAGACCTCCTCCACCCACAGCTCCGAGAGCACCTTGGCTTCGAGCCGCATCTCTTCTTTGAAATCATCAGAAAGCCAAACCTTGTTCAAGCGCAGCTTCAGGCACGGGCAGCTCGCCGACGACACGAGGCGGGCAAGGAGGTGAGCTCCGCCGTTAGTGATCCTGATCCTTTCGAGCGAAAGATCCCTGAGCGATGCGAATTCCATGGTGGTGGCGGCGGGGAGCCGGAGCCTTACTCCACCTAGTGCCAGACGCATGGTCTCCAGCAGCCTGCTTGGAGGGCTACTACTACTAGCAAGCTCGTCAAGAACGAGCTCCTTTTTTTTCCAGACCATTCCGTCGTACTCGTTGCGGTCATGGCAATCTAGATCCAGGACGAAGCGCTTCAGACCGTGCTGCTGAGAAACGGCGTACCGGATCCACCCTTGCGCGGCATCGATCAACGCCGGCATCAGTTGTTCCAGGTGCTCCTCGGAGCCCGTGGCCGTACACGAGATCGGCAGGCTCTCGATGGCGGCGCAGCCGGATTGTTGAGTACTAGGACGCCGCCGGGCAAGGACGTCGTTGACGAAGGAGACGTACCGCTCCAAGGCGGCGCACCGCTCGGCGCCGCTGGTGGACACCGCCGCCGGGCCCTGGCGAGAGGCGAAGCGGAGCGCGGGAACGCGCGCCCAGAGCCCGAGCCACCGCCGCGAGAGCGCGCCCATGCGCGCCTCGTCCGTCGCGTCGGCCACCAGCTCGAGGATGTAGAGGAGCACGTCGTCGTCCAGGCCGCTGATCAGGTCGTCGTCGACGACGTCACCGGCCCGATCCGCGTTGCGCGAGTCCACCGCGGAATCCATGCTTCTGCCAAAAGGCTCGATCGCCCGGCGGCGAGGGCTTAGTTTCCGTTGACCCAGGAACTAGATGCGTTTAACACACACACGACCACCATATATATCCACCCTGACACGTACGCTATTTTCCCACTTGACACGTACGCTATTTTTTTTTTTGAGGGAAACACGTACGCTAATCGCTATTCACGACGTGAACAATCCAACACCAACGTCGTACTTACTCTAAAACCATGGACTAGGGGAGCCTGCCCGGATCGAAATCGAAACGGAACTGCTACCGCCCAGTCTGGCGCACGCCAGAACGCCTCCGCCAGCTTGCCCATGCTGCTCTGTTTCCATGCATGCGCGCCCATGCTAGGCTACGTCTCGATCTGCGCACGCTTTCTCAAATCCCGCACCTGTTGCTCGCGTCCCTCCGCTCCCACACGTATGCACGCGGGCCCAGCAGATACAAACAAGTGGCTATGATAGGTGGGTCCAACTACAACATTCAAACACAGGATCTGCTTTTGCAATATATAGATGAGACCTTAGCAGCATACGTCTAAAATAGATGAAACATTTGAGACATATAGTTGAAACATTATTACAACATGTGCAACATCCCGATCTACTTTTGAAACATCCAAATGCAACACTTGCAACATACAAAACAAGATAGATGAAACACCTGAGACATACGTCTGAAACACTTGCAACATACATGCACAAAAAACAGTGAAACATTGAGGATAGACGCTTGCAACATACGTGTATAACCATTGCAACATATGCAACATCCTAATATACTTTTGCAATATCCGCATGAAACAATTGAAACACACATATGAAACAACTGAAACACTTGAAACATAGGCTAGCAACATGTCTCAAAAACGTCTAGAAATACTTGAAACACAACATCGTCGCGCGTCCATGACCTACCTAATGGTGAACTGCAGTAGATCGACGAGGAGGACATAGAGCGGATGGAGGCCGCCCTGGCTGAGGCGCTAGAATACGTGGCAACGGCGAGGCCCAGCCGAGCAGGGGGCTGAGGAGGGCCGCCGCCCAGAGGGGGCCCCGCAAGGAGCGCCGTTTCCTAGGCCACCCCTGACGTCGTGGGCTACTCTAGCACCCTCGCCACCGCTGATGGCACGTACCCCATCAGAGTCGGCTGGCCAGGCTACGACAGGGTGGGGGTAGTGTGGGTGGGTGGGTGGGTGGAGGAGGAGATGAGGCGCGTGGCGTAGGATGGAGCATGGCCCGGGAATAGGGAGCCAAGCGTTGCGGGCGGCCGTGCAAGGGTGGATCCAATATGCTTTTCAGCACGGTGTGAAGTCTTTCGTCCTGGACCTATGCCTGCCTCTGGAATGTGACGATGCCGACAAGGAGGAAGAGAGGACGACTGCAGTGATTGTATACGCAGATGACCTTGCATCATTGTATTATGATGAAGAGCACTGTGGTATTTGGCATTGAAAAGTTGGACTTGGCATTGGGCGGCGCAAGTCTCCGGCTCCCCACCACCACCACCACCATGAAATTCACATCGCTCGTGGATCGAGATGGCAGCCGGCGGCGACGCTCGCCTCCTCGCCCACCTTGTGTCTCCGGTGAGCTGCCTATGTCGCTGGAGAATGTTCTTTCTCTTAATCCACGCTTGTTAGTGTGGGGTACCGTGCACCTCCCTCCTAATTAACCGGGCATCTTTGTTGGTGAAATGGTGAGGGCTTGTTTGGATCAGTTTTAGATTTGTAAAAACCAACTATTACCTCTAATTTTTAAAATCTGGTTTATGAGCAAAATCTTAGTTTTTAGAAGCTGGTTTCATTTTTTATTAGTGTAATAGACTATTGTACCCTTCATTTATTGCTCTTAAACAGCCATGGCGTGATCTTTAATGAGGGCAAATGGGTACTTGTGCAAAAAAAAAAACTGGCAATAGCTGGGTCTCATCATCTTATGGGTTTTTAAGAATCTAGGTAGATAGATTTTAAAAACTGCACCAGAATCTAGCCTGTTTGAAATCCAGATTCTTAAAATCTGGGTGGATCCAATCATGCCCTGAGTACACATTCGTGGTCCTTGCACTAGGTGTGTCTTATGTTCCATCTCTCGAAGCTCGAGGTTCTTGTGACTAGTGCAAAAGTCTTACTTGTTATCCATCAACCTTTGCCTCCACAGTTTATGTCATGATGGTCTCTTCTCTGTTGGACGACCACCGGTTTATTTGTTTTGTTCATTCATGGTCTATTCTGCCGGGGCTGTTCTTCTCTATTATGTATATAGGGTCGGGTGGGCAAGGCACTGGTGTAAGGATGGGAGCCTTGAGAAACTCGATGGACTCTTTGGGTAACGTTTGAGTTGGAAGGACACAGCGTTTAAACCAGTCTTCTAAAATGTCTTACTCATTTTTGAAATTGGTTTTCACAACCCTTTTTCAAATATTTTAATAAACTTTTGGAAAACTTAAAACTTTTGGTACAATTAACTTTGCTTAACCTTAATGCTAGTTATGGGGTTAATGTTTAAGTTTAATAAAGGTTTTATACTTAATTAATTAAGGCAAGTTAATTAATTAAAAATCATGTTTATGTTTAATACCCAGTTATTTACCCACTTAAGGTTAATCCAATATTAATCCATAATTAACCGATAATGACGAACGAACGCTCATTTCCGGACCTGCTCGTTCCTCCCTCGCCCTTTCCCCCACCGCAGCATCTTCGCACCCGCCGCACCCACGCCACAACGCTCCTCTACTGAGCCGCTCCCCCGTGCCCCGCTGCTCCCCTCTTTCTCCTCTTGCTCCGGCGCGGCGGCGGCCCCAGCGCAAGCACGAGCTCTAATCCATGCGGCAATCCCCGGCGACCCCCTTCCTCTTCTCCGGCCAGCCACCCCCGGCCTCAACTCCGGTGCGGGGATGAAAGGTCCTAAATGGCTCGAGGAGGTGAATAGCCTATAAAAATCTCTACAAATTCACTAGAATAATTTGTTAGTAAACTAAATGGCAAATTGCAGTTTTGCTCTAGTTCTACAAGGGTTGCAAGCAACCTATACCACATTTCTAGTTATCTATGATCTCTATGTCAAGCAAAGGCTAAGTCAATACAAGCTAAGTTAGTGAGCTCTCAAAGACTAGACTAAAGAGGCTCACTAACCAAACTACTCAACAAACAAGCTAACTCTTAAAACTAATTACACTAAAGAGCTTAGCTACACTAGAATATAAATACAAGAGAGTAGGTGAGATGATTATACCGTCGTGGCAAGAGAAATGAACCAATCAATGAATAACAAGCGAATCACCATTGTGTCGACCAACACTTGGTGGTTTGGCGACACAAGATTTTTCTTCCGAGGTTCACGTGCTTGTCAGCACGCTAGTCCCCGTTGTGTCGACCAACACTTGGTGGTTTGGCGTCTAATAGGTATCACACACCTAGCCCAACACTTGGGCGCTGCAAGAACCTACCTACAAGTGAGGTAACTCAATGACACGAGCAATATACTAGAGTTACCGTTCGGCTCTCCGTCGGGAAAGGTACAAGACCCCTCACAATCACCAGGAGATGGCCACGAACTATCATCAACTCATACCAAAGCTCCTCCGCTGCTAGGTGTCGATAAACACCAAGAGTAACAAGAAATCCACAGCCACAACGATTCCCAAGTGCCACTAGATGCAATCACTCAAGCAAATGCACTAGAAATCACTCCCAAGCTCACTATGATGATGAATCAATGACGGATATGAGTGGGAGGTGTTTGCTTAGGCTCACAAGTATGTATCACTGATGAAATTGTGCAAGAGTTGGAGCCCAAACTAAGCCAAGTCTATTTATAGAGACCCAAGTCTCAAATAGCCGTTGGTGCCCCGGGGGGCGACTGGACTCTGGCCAGGGTCTGGTCACTAGGGTCTTGTCCACCGATGGAAGCCACGTGTCCCCCTTTTGAATCCCTCGTGTTGGATCTCAACGATCAAATATGTTAGCGTGAAGTCAAGCCCTCTGGACCGGACTCACAGCCCCAGGGTCCGGTCGTTATTTCGCGTGAGTCCAAATGTTTCCAGAGAGTTCCCGAGCGCCTAACATGTGATCAGACTCTTGCTAGGGTCCGGTCTTCACAAACCACGACAATGCCCCTTTATGAGTCATGACTAGACTTAGGTAGCATCGGGTCTAGTCCCGTCGTGATGCCAGAGTCTAGTCGGCGTCAAATTCACAACGAGAGCTCCCAGACCCCTCGGACTAGGTCTGGTCATACATGACCAGACTCACCCACTGGGTCCGGTCGCTCTACGCGCGCCATGTTGCCTCTGCGCCACTGAGCAACACAACAGGACTCTAAGATCAGGGTTTGGTCCTATCCCAATGCTGGGTCTGGTCTAGACCTAGCCTATCAGCCTCAGCCCAAGCACTGACCGGACTCTAGCAGACAGGGTCCGGTCCTGGCCGAGCCAGGGTCCGGTCACAGTTCGATACCTCCTTTTCTTTTTTTATCTCCTCAACCGCTTCACTCTTGCTTGCAAGTTGCTAACCACAAAGTATATAACTTATGTGCCCATGTGTTAGCATTTTTAAAGCATTTTCAAGGGTTAATTGTTAGCACACTAGGTCCCTAAATGCATATGCATGAGTCACTTCACCGAGTGGCACTCGATAACCGCTTAGCCAAAGATTTTCCCTCTTTATAGTACAGCTATTGATCCTAAATGTGATCACACTCTCTATAGTGTCTTGATCACCAAAACAAAAACCTATTTGATACATTTGCCTTGATCAACACTTGGTTTTGTTTTTCTCTTTCTTCTTTTCCAAGTTGGTGCACTTGATCTTTAAGTTTGGTCACCACCATCACCATGACCATCATCTAGCTCCACCACATGGCTTTGGACCATCCTCTCTTGCCTACACACTTAACTCAAGTATTAGTCCATAGGTTTCATCAATTATCCAAAACCAAACTAGGGCTTTCAGGGGATGAGTGCGACCTCGACGCGGGCGTAGATCTAGAACGGGCGTGCGACCTTACTCCGGCACGGGACACATAGCTCTAGCATGGGTGACCGACACAACCTGCCCCTCCTCTACATTCCTTGACCCTCGGTGGCTCCTTCCCCCACCTCGGCATCCTCCTCCCCTACCCCGACAGGGCCCCTCCCCTAACACCGGCGTCCTCCCTCACATGGAGCTTCCAACGCCCTCAGATCCAGCGGTCATGGCGCTCCCCGCGCTAGGCTCTCCCCCCTATGTTACAATTATATCTCTCAATTGTTTTAGATGCTTCAGAGGTATGTTGCAATTGAATCATATGGATGTTGCATAAGTAGATCGGGGGATGTTGCATATGTTGCAATTGTTTCAGAGTATGTTTGATAAGGGCATGAGCTACATGCATACGACCATGCTAGGAGATAGAGGACGAGGAGATCAGTGAGGGTGTCCTAACCAAGAAGGAGGCCCGAAGCTCATCCAGTTCGAGTCACCAAGGTGGAGGCCCAAATCAAGTTCGAGCCCATCTCGTGTTCCAGGACCAGTCTGTCATAAAACTGGTCACACGGGCGCGTCTAGGCTCCGTTTTTTATGATCCACATATGGATGGAAAGCTAATTAGATAAGGAATCCAATGCAAGTGGTCTCCTATCAAAAGCCCTTTGGAATCAACGGGAATCATCAAAACAAGTCAATGTCCAGAATCTATCAGGGTGCTGCCACACCGTCTTTTGGTCCGTTGGACCGTGTATCGTGTTTGGGCCCATTAGGGGCGCATCCAGGGGGTGACGCCCAAGACTCTATATTATACCACCATCGCTCTCGTTAGGGTTTGAGTTTTTGTTTAGTTCTTGATTTCCTCGTAAAACGGACATCGCTTTGCTACAACTGTGCTGCCAAGGCCGCTTGCTGTGAACCAGGGCCCCTGTTCTGGTGTGACCAGACGCTGGCACAAAGTCCGATCAGTTCATTTGATCAAGGTGAAGTCATCTGGTTGCGACCGGACACTGAGAGGTGAGTGACTGAACATTGGGTGCCAGAGTCCGGTCAACTCCAGTAAGGTCCCAGAGAAGGAGAATCTTGATCAGACACGTCCAATCAGTGCTGACTGGATGCTGGTCATGTTCTGGCTACTGACCAGACGCTGAGCAGCAAAGTGACTGGACGCTGGATTCCAAAGTCCGGTCAACATCAGTAAGGTTCCAGATGGCAGTTTTTGTGACCAGACTCGTCTGGTCAGTGCTGATCGGACACTGGCCAGTGTCCGGTCATAACTTAAACTGCTTAGTGGTGGGTGAACTGACCAGAGCGTCCGGTCACCTTGACCGGAGTGTCCAGTCACCCCACAGAGGCACATAACAGTTTGTTTTGAACAAGGGTGTATAAATACTTCCTCTATTCATGTGAGGGATCACTTTTGCTCATTCTAACAACTGAAAACACCCTTGAGTGTGCCAAGAAGAGTAAGGTCCTAGTGAGGTGATTGTGATTTGAGAATCCAAGAGAGAGGCCTCATTAGTGAAAGCAAGAGTAGCAAAGTGTGCATCCACCCTTCTCATTAGGCTTGTCGTGGTCAAGTGAGAGTTCGTGCTTGTTACTCTTGGTGATCGCCATCACCTAGATGGCTTGGTAGTGATTGGGAGCTTAGTGATCATCCGGCGGAGCTTGTGGATGACCCAACTCAAGTTGTGAGCGGTTGTGGGTGATTCACCGTGATAGAGTGTTAAAGAATCAACCCGTAGAGAGCACTTGATCCTTACATGGATCAAGGGGGAGCTACACCCTTGTGTAGGTGCTCCAATGAGGACTAGTGGGGAGTGGCGACTCTCTGATATCTCGGCAAAACATCGCCGTGTTCCTCCTTCTCTCTTTACTTTGAGCATTTACTTTGAGCAATTCAATTCTTGTCTTTACATTCATAGAATTGCCATGCTAGAGTAGGATTGGAACATAGGTTGCTAAACTTTTGTGCGGTAGAACAATAGAAACACCTTCTAAGCATAAGGGGTGAAGTGGGCTAACCGTAGGGTTTAATTATTGCAAAGAATTTTAGAATTAGCCCAATTCACCCCCCCTCCTCTTGGGCATCTTGATCCTTTCACCCTTCTCAATGAAGAAATCCCAAAGATGCTCATACCAAGCTCTTGGGGCTTGCTTTAGCCCATATAGCGCCTTGGGCAACCTATAAACATGATTAGGATATCTAGGATCTTTGAACACGAGAGGTTGATCAACATAAACTAGTTCATTTATGAAGCCATTTAAAAATACACTTTTAATATCCATTTGATATAATTTCATTTCATGATGAGATGCATATGCAAGAAGGATACGAATGGCTTCAAGTCTTGCAACCAGTGCAAAGGTCTCTCCAAAATCCAAACCTTCAACTTGAGAGAACCCCTTTGCAACTAGCCTTGCCTTCTTCCTCACAACAATGCCTTGATCATCTTGCTTGTTGCGGAACACCCACTTTGTTCTAATGACTCTTGCATCTTGTGGTCGTTCTTCAAGTGTACAAACTTCATTGTAGGTGAAGTTGTTCAATTCTTCATGTATGGCATTTATCCAATCCGGATCTTGAAGAGCTTCTTCTACATTCTTAGGCTCAATGCAAGAAACAAACGAGTGATATTCAATAAATGAAGCAAGTTTTTGAGAGCGAGTCATTACACTCTTTGAAGGACTCCCTATGATGAGATCTTATGGATGTGCTTGAAGTAGAGGCAAATTTCTTCTATAAACCACTTGGGGAGGAGGTTGTGGAGCATCAACATCTTGAGCTTATGCCACCATTTGATAATGGAAAACATGAGTATCTTTATTTTCTACTCTCCCATCTTTGTCATCATCTTGTGGCACGTTTGATGAAGAAGGTGGATCAATCACTTGTACTTCACCTTCATCATCTTTAGGCTTGATGTCTCCAACCGAAATGTTCTTCATGGCCTCCCTCAATGGTTCATCACCTACATCATCAAGATTCTCATGTGCTCCTTGGGAGCCATTAGATTCATCAAATTCCACATCATATGTTTCTTCAACCAAGCCAGTGGCATGATTAAATACTTGATATGCTTTAGACTTTGATGAGTAACCAACAAGAAAACCAATATCACAATATCTTTGGAACTTCCCTAGATGTTGCCGCTTCTTATAGATGTAGCATTTTCAGCCAAACAACTAGAAGAATGAGACATTCGGCTTCTTTCCATTGAGCAACTCATAAGAGGTCTTGCCAAGAAACTTTTGAAGAAATAGGTGGTAGGATGCATAGCATGCAGTGTTGATAGCTTCTGCCCATAAATCTTGAGGTGTATTGTACTCATCAAGCATTGTTCTTGCAAGAGTGATAAGTGTCTGGTTCTTTCTCTCAACTACACCATTTTGTCAAGGAGTATAGGTTGTAGAGACCTCATGCTTGATCCCAACTTCATCATAATATGCTTCAATATTTGTGTTGTCAAATACTTTCCCATTGTCACTTCTTATCTTCTTGAGCTTCACTTCAAATTTATTTTGTGCTCTCTTGGCAAACTTTTTAAAACATGCCACAACTTCGGTCTTGTCATGAAGGAAGAACACCCAAGTATATCTAGAGTAGTCATCAACTATCACAAGACAATAGAGGTTGCCTCCCAAACTCTTATAAGTTGTTGGTCCAAATAGATCCATGTGGAGAAGCTCTAGCACTCTTGTTGTTGACATGTAAGCTTTGGTTGGATGTGTGTTAGCAACTTGCTTGCTGGCTTGACATGCACTACAAAGCTTGTCCTTCACAAATTTCACATCCTTTAAACCTCTCACCAGTTCATTCTTCATTAACTTCTTAAGTGAGCTCATCCCAACATGTGCAAGTCTTCTATGCCAAAGCCATCCAAGTGATGTTTTGGTGAATAAGCATGTCTTCAAGTTTGCATATTTGGAGGTGAAATCCACTAGATATAGGTTGTTGTATCTAAAGCCTTTGAATATAACTTGATCATCATCTTTCTTTGACACAACCACTTCCTTCTCGGTGAATAAGCATTGAAAGTCAAGATCACATAATTGTCCAACAGATAGCAAGTTGAAGCTCAATGAAGCAACATATAGCACATTTGAAATTGAGTGGTCATTTGATATTGCAACTTTGCCCAACCCTTGTACTTTGCCCTTTGAATTATCACCAAATGTAATCTTTTCTTGACAATCCACTTCTTCATCTAGTGAGGTGAATATACGAGGAGCACCGGTCATATGTTGAGTGCAACCACTATCAATATCCCAATGACTTCCACCGATCTTGTAGTTAACCTACACACACAAGAGATCAAGCTTGATGTTTAGGGAGCCAAACTTGATGAGGGCCCTTGACTTTCTCAACTAGTGACTTAGCAACCCAAATTCACTTAGGCCTATTCTTGTTTGGTGGACCTAAGAACGTGACCTTCATCTTTCCACTAGAATCCCTTCTAAGCATGTAGTGAGCATTGAAAGCAAAGGATCTAGCATGCTTGGGTAATGGTTGTGGTGGTGAAGTTTCACACTCATGAGCAAAGTGACCTTCTTGTCCACACTCAAAGCATCTCTTTGGCTTAGGCTTTGACTTGTATTATTGTTGATGTTGAGCTTGAGCTTTCTTCTCTTGATTTTCCAAGAATCCAATACCACTTCTATCCATCTTCATCATGGTGTTCATAAGTAGCTCACTTTGGAGATGTTGGCCTCTTGTGAACTTGCTCAAACCGGTCTTGAGATGCTCTTTCTCTAACTTGAATTTCTTATTTTCTTCTCTAAGTTCATCATGAGTTGATAGCTTTTCAAGATCCTTCTCAATCTTGAGTCTCTTGTTCTCTTCTCTAAGCATCTCATTCTCAAGAGCCATGTCATGATCATTGTCAAGTGTCTCCAAGACAACTGTGTTGGTGGTTGCTAGTTTCTCAAGATCTTTCTTAAGCTTCTCATTCTCATTCTTGACCTTGATGTAATCATCATAGTTGTCGGACTCAACCACTTTCTTGCCTTTTCTACTAGAACCTTGCTCAATGCTCTCAACAATCAAGTCATCACATGATGTAGCTATATCAATCTTAACAACTTGGTTAGTAGCATCATGTGGTTCATTGGATAAATACTCATGAGAAAACACAAGATTATCATGGTTAACTTTGAGAGTGGTGTATTCTTCTTTTAGCAAGTTGTATCTAGTAGTGAGCTCATTGTGTATCCCCTCAAGTTTATCATGTTTTCTCTAAGCTCCTTTTTAGAAGTTTTGAGCTTCTTGAGCTTGGATGACACAATTTCATTTTTCTTCTCTAAGCTCACAACTAGCTTTTTCGGCTATGTCATATTTTGCTAAAAGAGACTCATTCTCAAGTTTTAGCTTTTCATTTTTAGCTCTTGTCTTTCTTATTATTTTAGTGTAGTCATTTAGCAAGACAACTACATCGTCATATGAAGGTGATTCAAATTCTTCATCACTATCACTATCATTTTCATCACCACTACTATCATCATCACTTTGTACCTTTCGATCACCCTTGGCCATAAGGCATAGGTGTGTAGAGGATGATGGCAGCGAAGGCGGTGGAGGTAGTGAAGTCCCAATCACAAGAGCGACCACCTTCTCCTTCTCATTACCACTTTCATCACCGGATGAACAACTTGATAATTCAATGTCCGTGAGCCAATCACCAACGATGTAAACCTTGCCATTCTTCTTGTGATATTCTTTCTTCTTATCATCCTTCTTCTTATATGGCTTGTTTTTCTTCTTCTTCTCATCATCATCATCACTTGAGTTATCTTTCTTGTCCTTATACTTCTTCTTGTACTTATCTTTCTTAGGCTTGGGGCATTGATGAGCTAGATGACCAAGTTGTCCACAATTGTTCTTTCCATCAAACTTGACCCCATTCTTGTTGAGCTTTTTGAGCATCTTGAGGGTTCTTCTCACCATGAGGGCAAGGCTTACATCATCGATCTCATCATCACTTGAGCTATCATGATCAACTTTTGCTTTGCCCTTCTTCTCTTGGCTAGCCTTGAATGTCAAATCTTTCTTCTTGGTGGAAGAAGAGCCATCTTGTGGAGTGATGTGCATGTACATCTCATGTGCATTGATATTCCCTAATATTTGAGTTGGCGTAACGGTGGAAAGATCACTATGATGAAGCACCGTCACAATATGCCCATACTTGTCAATGGGGAGGACACTCAAGATCTTTCTCACAACATCGGATGGTTGTATTTGAGTGAGTCTAAGCCCATTGACCTCCTCTACAAGAACATTCAAGTGAGAATATATTTCATTAGCACTTTCACTAGGAAGCATTTCAAATGAATTAAGTTTCTTCATCATAAGGTGATAGCGTTCCTCACGCTCACTCTTGGTTCCCTCGTGGAGCGCACAAATGTCCGACCATAGTGAATGGGCGTCTTTGTGGTTGCGCACATGGTTAAAGACATCCTTGCAAAGGCCTCTAAAAAGGGTGTTTCTAGCCTTTGCATTTCACTTCTCGTAGTGAACCTCATCACCTTGAAGGTTGGCGGGATCCTTAGGTTTTGAGAAGCCTTGTGAGGCGGCTCTAAGCACTCCAACATCTAAAGCTTCTAGGTATGCCTCCATGCGAATTTTCTAATAAGGAAAATCATCTCCCTCAAAGATGGAAAGGGGTCCATCCTAGTGGGACATCTTGCTCTAGGCAGTTAAGCCTAATTTAAGGAGCACGAGGCTCTAATACTAATTGAAAGGATCAAGATGCCCAAGAGGGGGGATGAATTGGGCTAATTCTAAATTTCTTGCAATAATTAAACCCTACACTTAGCCTATTTTACTCCCTTATGCCTAAAAGTGTTCGCTATGATCAACCTCACAAAAGTTTTGCACCCTAGGTTCCAATCCTACTCTAGCATGGTAATTCTAAGAATGTAAAGACATGAATTGAATTTCTCAAATATAAATGCTCAAAGTAAAGAGAGGGAGAGGAACACGACGATGTTTTTCTGAGGTATCAGAGAGTCGCCACTCCCCACTAGTCCTCATTGGAGCAAACGCACAAGGGTGTAGCTCCTCCTTGATCCGTGCAAGGATCAACTACTCTCTATGGGCTAATTCTTCGACACTCCGTCATGGTGAATCGCCCACAACCGCTCACACCATGACCTGGGTCATCCACAAGCTCCGGATGATCACCAAGCTTCCAATCACCACCGAGTCGTCTAGGTGATGACTGAAAGGATCAAGATGCCCAAGAGGGGGGGTGAATTGGGCTAATTCGAAATTCTCTTGCAATAAACAAATCCTATGGATAGCCCAATTAACCCTTGTGCCTAGAAAAGTGTTTCTATCAAACTAATGCACAACAAACTCACAACCTACGTTCCAACCTTTCTCTAGCAAGCAATTCTATGGATGTAAAACAAGTATTGAATTGCTCAAAGTAAATACTCAAAGTAAGTGCTCAAAGTAAATAGGGAGAGAAAGGAACGCGGCGATGTTTTGCCGAGGTATCGGAGAGTCGCCACTCCCTACTAGTCCTCGTTGGAGCACCCGCGTAAGGGTGTAGCTCCCCCTTGATCCGCGCAAGGATCAAGTGCTCTTTACGGGTTGATTCTTCGACACTCCGTCGCGGCGAATCACCCAAAGCCGCTCACAACTTGAGTTGGGTCACCCACAAGCTCCGTCGGGTGAACACCAAACTCCCAATC
Organism: Miscanthus floridulus; assembly: GCF_019320115.1. NCBI lineage: Eukaryota > Viridiplantae > Streptophyta > Magnoliopsida > Poales > Poaceae > Miscanthus > Miscanthus floridulus. The sequence goes on from NC_089593.1 coordinate 68,403,169, forward strand.
ACCACCAAGCCGTCTAGGTGATGGCGATCACCAAGAGTAACAAGCACGAACTCTCACTTGACCACGCGAAGCCTAATGAGAAGATGGATGCACACTTTGCTACTCTTGATTTGCTAGTGAGGCTACTCTCTTGGATTGTCAAATCACAAACACCTCACTAGGACCTTGCTCTTCTTGGCACTCACAAACGTGTTTCTCAGCTGTTGGAATGAGCAAAAGTTACTCCACACACGAGTGGAGCTTCTATTTATAAGGCAGCCTGAAAAACTAACCGTTATGAGCTTCTGCGGGACGACCGGACGCTCCGATCGTGATGACCAGACGCTCCGGTCAGTTCAACCTGCAAACCAGTTTTCAAGTGATGACCGGACGCTGTCAGGGTCCGGTCAGTACCGACCGGACGCGTCCGGTCGCTCTTGGATGCTTACTGTAAACGACCGGACGCTGGATACTCAGGGTCCGGTCACTCTGACCGGACGCGTTCGGTCACTCTTTCCCAAGTCAGGACCCTTACTGGAGTCGACCGTACACTGGCCCTTAGCGTCCGGTCACATGACCTTCTAGCGTCCGGTCACACCAGACTTAATCACCTTAGTCAAACGAGCTGACCGGACCCTGCGGCCAGCGTCCGGTCGCACCGGAGCCAGCGTCCGGTCAGTGTTTGACCCTCCATTCACTTCCAACTTTCGAACATATGTGAATGAAGTTTGCTCCAAAGGATCTTAGGCATTCATAGGAGCTACCTAGAGCTAGTTTTAACAAGTGTGCACCACACCTAACTCACTAGACTCAACTAGGTCAAGCTACCCATTCATACCCCCCTTCATAGTACGGCCAAAGGAAAAAACAAAGTCCTAAACTACTCTAAGTGTCTCTCCAACTCCAATCGACACTTAGAACTAGTTATCCTTAACCTTGTCGTCCGTCCTTTGAAAACCGAAACGATTTCCATCGTAGGGGCATGACAACCTTGATTGCCCAATCGATCTCCATTACCATGACCTAACTTAGTTGCCTCTGCAAAACACACGTTAGTCATAGTAATCTTGTATTGACATTAATCACCGAAATCCAACTAGGGGCCTAGATGCTTTCAATCTCCCCCTTTTTGGTGATTGATGACAATACCACCTCGAGTATGTTATGGAGTGAGGTTTTTGACGGGCTTGGTTCATATAAGCTTTTGTCAATAAGAACAAAAGAGTTAGTCACGCTTATATGACCCAAGCCAACACAATATACTCAAAGGATATGAATTAAGCATGAGTACAAATAACAATGCTCATTTGCTTCGAAGTATAAACGCGGAAGCAAACACAAATGAGCATAAATGATATGACATAGAGAAAATGCAAGGTAGAAATCACATATGTCAAATATCACAACCACGTAGATAGCACTATCACATATATATAATAGTATGCATGAAAGTAAACACACGAATGCATAAGTAATAGTGTATCACACAAATAAAACTCCAAATGTATATAATAAGCTAATACTAGATAACTAGCTCCCCCTAAAGCTCGCTCCCCCTGAGTCTACATACTCAAACCCTCTCCCCCTTTGGCGTCAAACACCAAAACCTAAGGGTTGGTCGGCGGGGCTGCAGCGGACGAGTCGGGCGCTGAAGTACGTGGAGCAAGATGGAACTGGGCGCCATCATCATCTGACCCGGAGCTCTGAACTGACTGACCCTCTGAAGCAGGAAGTGTCGCTGAAACGGTCTGGGTCTGAGCTGGGGCTGGTGCTGCCTGTGAAGCTGCAAGTATGTCTGTCGTAGGATCTGACGAGGCGACAGACGAGGGGAGCCTCTGAGTAGTCATGATAGCTGGAGCTGCTGTAGACGGACCGGCAGTATGCATGTGAGGCGGAGTAGGCATGCCGGTCAACTTGCTGAATGATGCTCCAAGACTCCTGGAGACTGACGACTCAGGCACGAATAGGGAGGATGACTGCTCTGGTGAGAAACCCGTGTGATAAGGAGTGAACTGCGGGGCTACACTAGGTGAAGCTAACCACTGGGACACCTGTACTGGAGGTGACGTGAACTGAGCTGGAGGCTGTCCCTGACTCTGAAGCCCGATGGGCTGTACTGCTGGAGTCGCCGAAGTGGTAGGAGGCTGTGCAAGCTGGGGCGAAGTCTGTGGCAGTGGAACCCCAATAGCTGTCACTACATGCTGCATGAATCCCATGAGCTGCTGCTGCATAAGTAACTGCTGGTGCTGAAGGAGCTGCTACTGACGCTGGAACTCGTCCTGACGAGCCTAAAACTGAGCGAAGTTGGCAGCTGTCTCCTGTGCCTGTCGTGTCTGATCCTGCTGCATCCGCTCAAGAATAGCTATGAGAGCGGGGTCTGTCTGTGGAGCAGGTGGAGCAGAACTAGAGCTACCGGCCTCTGCATCGTGTCTGCGTGGAGGCATCTGAGGTATAGGCTGGTAGTCGTCGTCGGAACTGTCACTGTACTCGCTCACCTCCTGCTGTGCCTCTAGCTCCTCCTCCTCAGTAGCTGCAATCCCTCTGATGATCTCATCCTGCTGAGCTGCAGACTCTGGCACGTTGGGGTGACGGCTAGGCTGACTGGGTGCCTGAGGAGTGGCGTATCTGATCCTTTGTGACAGGTTGTAGGCCGGGAATTCTGTAGTGGCACCTGTATACTCATCCATCATGCCAGGGGGCTTATCAATCACAACTCTTCGGATGAGGAACGTGATCCAGTGAGCATAGGGAAGCTGCCTGCGACCCTTGAATCCCTCAGCTATAGTATCCTCCATCTCTGAAAGAAGGAGGTCCCAGATGTCAAACACTGTCATCTGCATAATGGCATTGAGAAGCCAGAGCTGTAAGCGAGTCAGGCCCTCCCTGTATCCCAACCTGGGAAGCAGTGTCCTCCTGATGATGGCCTCTAGTATTCTCGCTGTAGGAGTCAAGTCACTGGGGTTCCTGCTCGACCCCTCACCGAAAGGCTCCTTGAAGCAATGCCGCACTAGATCTGTAGGGGGCACCTGCCCTCCATGAGGACGCCTAGGAGGCTCCTGATGTCCATAGCAAACCTCATGCATCTTTATAGGCTGCTCCTGCAGTCTCAGTATCTCCCTGGCTCTGCCACTAGTCACTCTGTGGTCTTTGCCGTTGAAAGCAAAGTGAATGTATCTGTGATGAGGATCAATGTAGAGCGAGGCATAAAACTGACGGACCCAAGAAGGTACGTATATCCCTGTCCGTCCAATCAGATCTGACAGTCCTGGCAAATATGACAAGTATTGCCGAATGCCCTCTCCGGCTGCTTGCCACAATGGACTCTATCTGACAGACCCTCTGTGATCTGAACACTGCCCCACTGTTAAGATATGCATTGTAGAAATCCTCCTGCAGTGGCGTGTAGAACCCCTCAGCTGCTCTCTCATCCCTCCTCGGAGGAAACCAAACCTCAAACTCAACAAACCGCAGCTGCTGAACCTGCCTGGCTATAGCGGCCCTCAAGTCGAGGTGAACCACTGGAGGCGGACCCTGAGGTCTGGGCGGAGGGCGTGAACCCCTGCGCCGTGTAACTGGCCTCGGTGGAACTGCAGCACTGGTACGACTCGAGCGGCGTAGCTGAGGTGCCGGCTCGGTCCTCCTGACTCTCCTGAGTCTCCTGGGCTGGCTGAGGCTCTGCTGGTGGAGGCTGCTGCTGTGCTGACGGACCCTCCTCAATGGCGACCCGTCGTCCTGCAAACGTGGCAGTCCCAGCTGGACTACCATGACGACGCTCAACCTCCTCAATCGCAGCTCTGACTGCGGGTGAAACTGGCTGATCTGCAATGACAACTCCGCTGCGGGTACCACCTCTCTCGGCACGGTCTGCGGCCTCTGCAACAGCTGCTGCTCTCGCTGTCTCGGTGTCGGGGTACTTGCGCTTCTTGGATGTCAGCTGCTTGGTTGACTTGCCTTTGGATCCGGCTGGCTGGCGAGGCGGGGGGCCTCCGATCATCATCACCTGGGCCACCACCAACATTCTTGGTGCGAGCCATCTGAACTGACAAAATGGTGAACTGTCGCTGATGAAGATCAACTGTCAAACTGCCGCTTTCGAGGCTTGGCCTCGATCCTTACTCGTGAGCTTGGCTCCGAGTTGACTGTCAGCTGCCAGACGAAACACAACGGAACCGACCTCGCTGCACGATAGAATAGATGGATATACAAATAAATACCATATATCTACTAGATGCGAAATCCTAATAGAGAAAGCAATGTAGATGCGAAATTGAATCGAGTGGCTTTCTACCTGACAAACGGCGATCCGAGAAGAGATAAGATATCACGTGGGGGATACTCGGAACCGGGCTAGGGTTAGGTCAAATGCCCTGAATGCAATGGGGAATCAGTGACTTCAAATCGATCTAGGTCACAATTTGAGATCAAGAGTGAAGCACAAGACTTGCCTTACCAATCAATGGGAGGATAGGGCAATAGCGGCGAAGATTGGCAGCCTCGGCAACGATGAAGCAACGAGCTAGGGCGCGAGGAGGCCGGCGAGGCACTGAGCAGAGGCAAGGCAAGGCCGGAGCTCGGCGGCGTTTGGCTGCGACGGGCCGGTGGTGGCGCGGGACAGCGGTGAGGGGCTCGGTGGCGTGCTAGGCCGGGGCGCGAGGCTCGGCTGCGGGCTCGGGGAGGCTGCGGCGGTGCGGCTAGGCAGGGGCACGACGGCGCGGACGCGAAGTGACCGGCGCAGGTGGCTACGGCGGAGATGCGGCGGCGGCTCGAGCTAGGGTTCGACGGAGGCGCTGGTTAGGTCAAGGCAGAGGACGCGGGGTTAAGTAATCCCCCAAGAACGTGACAGAAAGGAAAACGGGGAAAAGAGACTGAAGTCGCGCGAGATCCATTGACCGGACGCTCCGGTGGTAGCGACCGGACGCTATCACTCAGCGTCCGGCGATTCCAGAGAGGGTCCAAATCCTCTGGAATCGCGACCGGACGCGTCCGGTGATCCATGACCGGACGCAGGCAGGGTCCGGTCAGTACAACTTGACCTTCCTCCATTGACCGGACGCAGAACCCTTTCTGACCGGACGCACAGAACGCAGCGTCCGGTCACTCCTTCAACATCAGTTCACCTCCTGTGAACTGACCGGACGCTGGACAGCAGCGTCCGGTGCAGCGTCCGGTGCAACCTTTTCCAGCAATCTTCAACCTTCCTTCGCGCTGCCTGTTCCCAATCAAGTCCCAACTTGAATAAGATCCAAATAAACACCAATTGGGACTGATGTGAGTGACCTCTCTCAAACCCTCATATTTTTCAAAATATTTTGCCTTAGGCTATAATTCTTTTTAAGAAAATAGGCAACAAGAGGGCAAATGGAACAAAACGACAAAACAACATTCATGCATATGTAATGCTTGTAAGTAAATCTAGTTGCTTGTCAAGTTTGATCCAAGGTTAAGCTTCTTCACACGCTTTTCGGCGGTTATCTTAACCATGTTAGACAAGCCCTATATGCATTGCCACAAATTAAACATGTTGTATATTACAATGAATGCAAGGGACAACACAAGCTCAATTTTTAGTGAAGTTACTAAAATCAAGTACATTGAGCTCGTTCCGCAATCTACAAAATGTAGCTCATCTAGCGGTTTAGTGAAGATATCCGCTAATTGATCTTCGGATCTTACACC